>NW_028301711.1:60250000-60875000 GCF_037042655.1 Diuraphis noxia
TGTAAAGGGAAACCAACATTTCCCAACTTTATGATTTTTATTCCTCTTCAATTTGAACCATTTTGTGGGTACATGTTGGACATTGTTCTCGTCAGAAAATAGAACAACTATCCAGGACCTAAATCACATTTTATTGTTACTTAATAATAATATATGGTGTATTTTTTAAAGTATTACTTGTAATAAATATTCAATATAGATTAGAAAAATTGAATTTCTTGATCTAAATTCTTTAGTAACAAATGTATGAAGTTGTACCTATGCTTTCTAATTACTTATTATACTTTATATACATTTTATGGTTATTACACAACTTTTTATTATAATTCTATAGACAATATTTTATTATAAATAAGTAGAATAATGAACATTTTTTAATTATAATTTTTACTATTTAAATTATAAGGCAATAAATTGAATAAAATATAATATTGAAAATAAAACTGAGCATTAAGATGTTTTAAATATGTACATATAAATATAAAATAAAATAAATAAATAATGATATTATTATTATTATTTTAAGTGTAAAAATGGCAAAATAACAGCAGAAGGATTACTGTTATCTTCTAACGGTAATCGTACAAGTTTTTCCTTAATATTTTTAAGATACCAATACCCTAAAGGGCTAAGATTGGAGACTTTATAAATTTCCAATATTGAAGATAGACATGGTTCAGTAAAAAAATTTTCCATCTTTTCATAACGACGTCCAATTATAACAGTTTCATTATTTTTTTTTAATGTAGCTATATTTTCTATTATAATAATTGATCCATTTTTCAATTTTACACAATTGTCAGCTGAGTTAATTTTCAATGTAAAACTTTCAAAACGCCAACCAGTATAATGGGGAAATCCAGTACCAGAAATTAATGGTCTATCACTCTGACAAACAGCATTTATTGGCCCTTCTTTACAGAACTGAGTTTGATTAACATTTAATTTATATGCACGACGCTCTTCATATCGATGGATTAATTGTTGTAGAGGCTTTACTCCAGTTCGCACATCCCGTTTTAAAGGTTGCATAAAATTTTCAAACGGAAAAGCTGATATTCTTTCCAATGATTCATACTTTTTAGCGTCTTCAGCCTGATGACATAATGCATGGATATTGTGAGATATATATGATTGTCCATATAGACTTTTGAAAGTTACTATAAATTGTCTAAGTAACAAATTTGCATAATTATTGAAATAATCAGTACACTTTACAAGAAGTATCCTTATTGCTACTGACAGAACTACAAAATGATTGTACACTTCTTTTTTTACAATATTTTGGAATACAACTATTCCTGTATACAATAAACATTGCCTTAATTCGGAAGCCTTCCATCGGTTAACATCCCTCATTGGATGCATTCTTGAGTATTCATTGGTCTTTCTTTGAAATTCAACAGGTATATAAGATGATAAAAATTTAAATTTATTATCCATAACAGTTACTAATTGAGATGGCAAATTAAGATCATGTTTTTTGTGTACCCAAAACAACAAAAGTTTTTTCAGAACGCCAATACAATTTAAATGCATATAATCATATGGAATAGAAGAAATGATATTAATTTTTGGGATTTTTGTAAGTATAGTTTCTCCAAGATGATACATTTTATCTGCATATGTTATAAAACTTTGATGTGATCTCAAAGGACAATCTAAATCAGGAAAACAAACTCTTCTTTTAGACCATTCTCCAGTTATAGTACATCTTACACATGAATTTTTTCCAGTATGGCCTTTATAATGATAGCGTACCGTACCAACCAATGGTTCATGTCTTGTGGGTGAGTTATATTTTTCAACATTATTGTTACTATTATTATGGTGTATATTATAGATGAAACATTATTTTTTTTCTAGACTTGCATACCTTATAGTTATGGTTCATGTTAAAAGCATGTAAAAGTATTATTGAAATTTAAAAAAAAATGTATTAATAATATTATAGACAAAAAATTGGTTGTGTGTGTCAGTTACATTTACAAGTCGATATAGATATTTTGTGGTGTTAATATAATATTATATTTGTTATAGGCTTATTATAAGGGTGTTCATTCCATACTTCCAACACAGACAAGAGATGACTGACTTAAGTTGATCAGAATGTGCTGTAAGTGGTCTTGAAAATTTCACGCATAACAATATTCAAGTAATTAACAAATAAATAAATCTCTTGTATAACTAGCTTTAGCAGTAATAAGTCATGTGCCAAGCTACAATTTCTATAATTTTCTCCGTTCAAAAAGTTAATAAATGGTGGGATTTATTTTTAAAAGTGGGACCATTTTTTTCAAATTTGTATTTGTATTTGTATGAAGTATTCAGTGGTTCCTAAGCTAATAAAGATATCACTTAGTTCCTTTTTTCGTATATTAATAGGGACAAAATAAGACATTTAAACATGTTATTTCACTTGGTCACTTTTTGCACATGATCACTTTAGGACGATATAGTAGTTGATTTTGATATTATTGTTCTATATGTAGCTTGGCTTTTAAATGAAATGAATTTTGTTATTAATGGTTATCAATCCTTTAATTATCTCGGTGTAAATAATAAGTCGGCTGGTGTTACTCTTTTCATTAAGAATAGGTATCCGGTTTAAAATGTTTGTACTAATCTCATGTCTAATGTTAATTCTATTGAAGTAATTTTTGATATTAATGGTTCAGAGTACATTGTTACTGGGTGTTATAGATCCCTATGTGATAATATTGATGCTTTTTTATTCTCATTAAATAATTATTTGACACAAAATTCTGAACTTAAAAATCATATAATTTGTGGTGATTTTGACATTGATATATTAAAAAGTAATTATCTAAATATTATTAATTGTTTAAATATTTCTGCTGGTTTTGGTTTTTATTCATGCATTAATAATGTAACGAGACAATCAAATACTTTTGCTTCGTGCATAGATCATTTCTTCGTTGGGAAAATTTTACCAATTAATATTCATTCTTATGTTTTTCTTTCTTCAATAAATTACAGATCATTTTAATATAACCTTATCTATTAACTTAATTAATAATCCTTCTTTACAGTATGATAATTATAATATTAGTAATAAAATTTTACCAATTATTGATTATGATAAACTAAATTTATGTATTAATAATTTAAATTGGGGTAGTATGTTAAATAAAAATTACATTAATAATGATGTCACCAATTTTATTAACAAAATTGATTTGTGTATAATTAGTTCTACCAAAAAAAATTCTAAAAGATTTAATTCTAAAAACTATAAAGTAAAACCACGGATAACAAAAGGAATCATTGTTTCTATCAGACACAGAGAAAAAATGTATTGTCAAAAAAATAAAAATCCAAATAATATGACACTAATTTCTAAATATAACAAATTTAGGAATTTACTTAACATTTTGATTAAGGAAGCTAAAAATATTTATTACCATAATAAAATAAATAATAATAAAGGTAATGTTAAATAACTTTGGGAAACAATTAATTATGTAACTTATAACACATCAAATAATTCCAAGAATACAGTACACTCATTAATAAACAATGATGGTACTAAGATATTTGATAGTAAAATTATTTCTAATATTTTAAATGATTTCTTTTCTGCAGTAGGTAAGAATATCTATGATAATATTTTACATAAAAATTATACTAAAGAAAATTTTAAGGATCTAAATAAGGGTTGTTATATCTCTGAAAGTATTTATTTTACTCCTATTACTTGTAATGAAATAGTTAAGTTTATACTTAAGATTAAAGACTATTTTATAATTTTAAAAGCTTAAAACTTGTACATTTTATTAACTTTATTAATTATTGTTATTTGTTTTCAGAACACGTCAGCCAGCGCAGCTTAATATTACACTGATTTGGCCTATTATAAACCTTAAGGTTTAAAAAATATTCTGTTTTTTATGATGTTCAAATTTTTCTACGATGTGCACACAATTTTTAAATTAATGTTTTACATACTACTCGCATAACTTTTAACCTCAAGTTTGATAATAGGTCAATCATAATATTAAAGTAATCAACACTAAGATTAGCTCTGTTGAATAGCAGTTTGTTATGCTCTGTGTATGGGTTGTAAGAGTTAGAAAAAAATATTGTGCTTACATGTTTGAAGTTATTTATGTGGCGTTTTTTTTCTTTTCATTTACAGTAATATTTCAATACCTTTTTCTTCATGTTAAATTAAATACATAGTGTTATGAAACAAAATTAAGAAATTAAGAATTCTTCGTCGTGAGCACCTATATACTACAATAATATTTTATATGTGTTGTAAAAGTTGGTTAAACACTTAGACGCTATGGTCATACAATTTTATTTTAGAATTAAGGACATGCAATCGCTCAAATTATCAAATGCATAATATTACAACTAAAAATAGATATTTTTTAAAGTCATTTGGTGTATATTATTACTAATCAACCTTACATTTTTGTTTTGAAAAATTTTGAAACCTTAAATTTATTTTTATTAAAGTAAAATATTCTTCAAATGGCTTTAAAAGTATTATATGATTTAATTAACTAGTTATAATGATGACTAATAAATTGTATTAGTTAATTTTTTTTTTTTCAGCGGTAGCAGTTTTTGTGCGATCTATACGACCAACAACCCCCTACTACTATAGATATCCAATCAGCCTGCGTTTTTTTACAATAAGTGGAACCATTATACATTTATATTTTGGTCATATACCACACAGGAGTGTATACGAAAGTATTGGAACTCCTTTTTTATCATTCCCCACGTGGACCATTGATTTATAATTATAAATAATTTAATTTTTTGGTGTTACTTCCACGACAGAATGTATACAATATTGTATTGCAACTCTAAACCAATTTACCCGGTTAAATATTTGATTTTAAGTGCAGTATCCTCTATTATTGATACCGACATTTGGTACAGTGTGTGTACCTATATTAATACGCTATAAGTATATTGTGCACTCTTAATGAATAATACTATTTATAAAATATATACACTAATTATTAAAACATTAATAAAAACACTGATTTATTAAAAACAAGTTTTTTTTTTTTTATTATTTAAACAAACAAATTCATTATGTCCAATAACATTGACATGGAACACTGCGGTGTAACAAACGGTACGACAAAACTCTCCCCACTTGTTGAGAGTGATAATAATATAATAGAAGTATCTCTTAACAAAAAAAAAATATGTGGGCGTATACAAAAAGTAAGTCTTAAGAACAGAGTTCAGGATGTTGCGATTACATTAGATTAAAATACCCATCTATAATAAATGGATCTGTTAAAATGTCAGACCCGAGAATAATAGATATTTGCAAAGAGGTATTTAAAACAATCAATATCAAAAAACTAAATAATGATTTAGTAAAAACATTGTCAGAGAGAAACTCAACGCTGTGTAAGCTCATTAGAGGAACTACGGAATATAATGTCCCTGCAAACATAAAATATTTAATACCTAACAACAATGAGTTGGTGCTACATCTGTATTCAACTGCAAATGAAATTTGTAGACTAAATAAAATTACTAAAAGTAAAAAACACATAATGCGTTTACTCCGTAACAGTCGAAGGTCTCAAAAATAAAAGAGGAAAACTTTTTATCTTTAAATTGTGATGAAGGTGTCCAACCCTTTTTGCCAGTAGACAATAGACATTAGTGAGTCTAACGTTGAGAATCATTTAAATGTCAATGACGGAGTAGAGAATATCCCTCGACACTCATTGTCAAATATAAGTTGTGAGTCAACAGAAAACTAGGATTCGATGACAATGACCAAAACTTGACGGTCAAAAATTCAGGTAAGGATCCCTGTGAAACTGAAAATGTAACAGTATTGAATTGCTGCACTAGAGAGTCTCATACAATTGACACATCCTCAAAAGAAATACTGAAGAGAGATGTTAGGCGAAAACTAGATTTTAAAGTAAACTGTGACATGGAGTCAGAGATTTCAAAGTGTACAGCGACAAAGCAACAAAATGAATCTTTTGATAGTGACTGTGGAGTCTCCAAACTTGATTGGTCCGTACACCCTTTGAACGATAGTTTCCTTATATCTGGTGAAATTAAAATGATTGAAGAGAAAAATGACTCTTTGGTTGCTGAGTGTTTTAATATTACCACTTCAACTCCGATTAGGTTAGAAGTAATAGACATTTCTACACAAAAATAATTTACACATTCACCGCAAGCCGTTGATTTTAAATATCGTAAAAGTTATGTTGACAGTAATAATTATTCTATGAAATTTATAGTGCTACCAAATGAGGTGGAGGTGATCGATGCTGTAACTCCAATAAAATTGCCTGGTCCTATTGTCGCTTGGAGCACTCTTGACGCAGACGCAAAAGCGCTTCCCAGGAATTCCAAAAACATATTTCCTTTGACAGTAAGTGATGACCTAGAAAATAAAAAAGGAAAACGTTATAATTTTTCATTTCTTAATACTATAGAGGGAACTTTTGAATTGTCCATAATTGAATGGAATAAACTTGAAAAGTTGTCTAATGGACATGATAGATTTTCAAAAAATCTAAGAAATATGTTAATTAAAGATAAGTTTGTAACCATTAATAACTCTTGTGTTCTGTCCATAAAAAGTGTTAATAAAAATAGTTGCGGTGAATTCATTTATTTATTAAATATCATCTGATAACAAGTACTGTGTTTTGCTCCGTTTTCAAGTGTAATTTTTTTTATATAACATTCGCTCCCACTCATTGCTGTACTGTTTATTTTGTTCGTGTTATACCCCGCTATTATTGTGCCTCGTTTCAACGCCATTTATGCATCTACTTCTTCGCAATCAAGCAACATAACCTTCCTGTTTCGTTTCAAGTAAGAAGCTTATCAAATACTCTAATTTTCTTATCACTATCTACTATCAAAGTAACACCGAACAGCTGTTTCTGACATCGTTTTCCGGAGACTTAAACGATAGGTCTTGAAGTTTCCCAGCCACGGTCCAGCTGTGCTTTACGTGTGCCTTTGTCGGTGTCCATACATTTTAAGGGGCATCTTTATAATCAACCCAGGGGTTTCTTTGTATTTAAGGCTAATTAATCATTTAAATACATTATGCCACCTAAACTTGACACGCCTATTAAACCAACTACTAAAGCTCCATCTCTTCGCGTTACACCTACGTCTATTTCTAATGAAGACCTTATGACTGCTCTCAAGTCCTTCAAATCTGAAATGCTTGCCTCCAGTAAAGCCTCCTCAGCTCTACAAGCGTCACAATATGATGATTTAAAGTGCGGGCTTAGTAGCCTTTGCACTCAATTGACCGAGATTAAGGCAGAAAATACCTTGCTCCGCAATTAATACCTTAAAAGCCAAAGTATCTAGTCTTGAGTCTTCCCGTCATACTGTACAACCACAGTCGGTTGTTGGGCAAGTACTGCAGGAAACTTTTGAACGTGATAGATGTCGCCACAATCTTATTGCCTATGGTGTTCCGGAATCTGCTTCCGCGGACATTCCACAACGTATTGCTCAGGACAGGCAGTCTATAATTGATATCCTCGAATCTCTCGGGAATACTATTCCTTTAAATACGAAACTTGTTCGTCTTGGTAAAACTCGTAGCGACAATGCTGCTCGTCCAGTTAAAATCATTTTCACGTCTACCGAATCAGCGGCCAGTGCCCTATCGCAGTTCAACCAAGCCAGGCATTCCAGCACCACATTTTTGGATGGTTTTCGGTTGGTCAGAGACAAAACTGTTCTTGAACGCAAACTATTGCGTGATTGTCACGCTGAGCTTGATCGCAGAATAAAGGATGGTGAAGTTGGTCTAAGGATTATATTTGAAAATGGTTCGCCGAAAGTTGGACCTGCCGTCTCAAAAAACGGGGGTGTAAGCCATCCTCCACCTCCCATCAATCAACAGCTCAAGTAATCTGTCCCGCCCCCATCACCGGTCTCTACCAGAATTGTCGCGGACTCCGAACCAAACTTACCTACTTTAAATGTAATGTATCTGATTTTAATAATTATACCTTTATTGTTTTAACCGAAACATGGTTAAATGCTAACTTTTTAGATTGTGAGCTTGGTCTCATTAACTACAATATTTATAGATTTGACAGATGCATATTTGTCATGCTGGTTCAAGTAAATTTGAATTTGTTAATGGTTCTAAATTAGTATTACGCTGTAAATCAAATGCTACACACCCAGATTACTACACACAAATGAACGCTACTATATTTAAGAAATGGTTTATTGATATGTTAAACAATTTGGAGGAACCTTGCGTTATAGTAATGGATAATGCATCTTACCATTCTGTTCTTTCTGTCAATTATCCAAATTCAAATGCTATAAAATCGTATACGATTTCGAAAAGATAATATTTCACTTGAACTATAAAAATAGAACACGATTATGATTCAGCGTATTTATTGATTCTATAAATTTTAGAACGTATATAAAATGCAAGGGAATACTAAATTTATATATACCTAACAGTTGAGATTTTCAATTTAGTCAATTGAATTTCTTTTTTGCACTAGTTATATTACCAATTATTTTTAAAGTTTAAGTTATTATACAATTTCTAATTGTTTTGTGAATAATATGAAAAATATATAGCTATTATACTATTTTGTAAATATTTGTAAAATATTTTGTAACGAGACTAAACGAAGTGCCCATTTACGTGGCACACTCTTGTGGCTCGTTAGACGTTACTTCAGCTCCCTGAAAGACGATACGTATAAAATAGGTAAGTTTTATTAATCAGTCAAACCTATTTGATTTATACATAGTATAACTCACCTTCAACTTTAAGGGTTTTCAAATCATTATAGTTGCCGTCGTTTGGATGATTTTCACTCCTTTGGTTTCTTAAAGAACGTTTTATTGAATTTCCATATGGTATTTGATATAGTACTTCTTTCGGCTGATTCATGACTGTTTCAGAAAAAATTTGACCCGGTAATTTTGAAGTCATTTTTGCTTGTTTTTTCATGTTGCATTTAATTTTTTCCGCGATAGCCAAATTTTCATTGGGCAATTGACAATGATCGCGATTTAATTTCGACCATACATTAGGACCAATTAAATCCAAACTGGTATTAAAATTTGCAAAACATTTCAATGACGATGCTTTAGAACACTTCCACAGTATGTGGTTGTTTTTTTGTGTATAAAAAGCCTTCATATGCAATTTTGATGTTGCCTTTGTTAGATGTTAAAATTTCCATATTATATTTTGAATAGTTAAAGCTTGATGTACCTACTCTTACTACGACTGTCACATCTATATTATACCAATCTACTAAATAATCACTCGTATGGCGTAATAATACTCAATGTCACAATGTAATACAATTAATAGCAATAAGATAATATTTTATTATATTATATATATATATCTAATATCTATATGTATACACTATTTCTGATGCCATTGGTAAAAACCAAAAATTATCGGTTTTTTTGTCTAGCCTTATTCTATACTGTACTAGATCTCGCGATTTTGACCGAGTATTAACCAACACGTGTACACGGGTGCCGTGTACACGTATTTTTAACGTATTAATACCCGTGTAATTCAAATCCTGGTACACGTGTATTGATACACGTGTAATTATTTGAGAGTCCGTGTATCTTAAATAGGTACACGTGTAATTAAATTTGGTATTGAATAATATTGTTATATTTAAAACTTATAGACTGCAGTCTGCAAGTATAAATTCGATGGTTGTTCTACCTATATATTAACAATAATAAATAATTAAACGGTAAATCTAAAAACCGAAATTTGTTATGAGTTATGTAATGACCGTAATCTGTTATGACCTTATAAGTGTATAGGATATATAATATATATATTATACTATTAAGTATTAGTATATGTTATATTAGAAGATAACTTTAAATTCGTTTAAAGTTTAATCGTGATCTCATTACTGTGACTTAGTGTTCGTCTCGTTCAATTTTGTGAATATTGCGTAATTTAAGCCTAGATAAAGTTTTGATTGTCATTTACAAAAAGAATTGTTCGCATTTCCTTTCAATTTCAACGCGACGTTTATTTTACATTATTTTAAAAACCGTGTTCTTTTCGATTTTCTATTTCATATACTATTTAAAACAAGAGAATATTAAAATGAATAATAATCGCAAAAGTTGGGTATAGCAGTATGCTAATCGAGTTTAAAATAAAGCATATTGCAATTTATGTTCTGAAAATGAAAATAATGAGTTCTGTTGTAATGGTGGATCCACAGGGTCTTTAGGAAGACATTTAGCAACAATTCATAATATACAACCGATATCCAATAATTCTAAATCAAAAAGGTATGTACATACTAAGTATTTACTAAATTTGAAATAAAAACAATCATGACATTTTTAAGTTATTTCTTAATATTTTTTTTTCATGATAAATATATTCGATATTTTTATAAATGTTGATAAAAAAATGATAAACATTTTTATAATTTTAATTTTCACGAAATCAAAAATTTACGCGTAACTCTCTGCTTTTTTTTTTATCTAACTATAGAGATAATAGTCGTCATGAAATCGATAATCCTGAAATGTTCTCTGCTTCAACATCCACCTCGACTCAAAGCACTTCTGAATCACAAATTACTGATAACAACCATCGTCAACCTAGAAAACGTCGTCGGACTTATGCCAATAGTAAAAACGATGACTTTTGTAATTCCGAAGAAACGGAACTTATACATCAGGCACTAGCTAAAATGATAGCCATGAACCAAATGCCTATATCATTTTGCTCAAGTGCTGGGTTTGAACAATTTATGAACATAGTGAAACCTAACTATAAAATATGCAAAGAAGAAGCAATTAAAAAAAGATTAAAATCATTGAAATTATCAATTCAAGATATTATACAGAGAGATTTAAAAAGTGCTAACAATATAGCTTGTACGTCTGACTGTTGGTCATCATTATCACAGGATAGTTATATTACGGTTACTGCACATATGATTAATGATGAGTGGTGTCCAAAGTCGTACACGTTTACAACTCATAAAATGGAGGAGTCTCATATAATACGGCTTCAAATCTTGCATATCAATTGGAAAATACTTTTGAAAAATGGGAAATTGACCAAAAAGTAATTACAGTTGTTACTGATAACGCAAAAAATGTATTAAACGCTGTACAAATGCTGTCTTATATCTCAGAAACAAATGACTTGACATGTGCAGCTCATACCGTACAACTTGCGGTGAAATACGGATTACAGCAAGATAATATTAATTCATTAATAACACAATGTAGTAAGATAGTAAGTCATTTTAAACATTCAAATTTAGCTAAACACGCGTTAAAAAATAAACAAACCCAACTTGGACTAACTGAACATACTTTAATACAAAGTTGTGCAACTAGGTGGAATTCTGTATACTTCATGTTGAATCGCCTTTACACAAATAGATGTGTAATATCAAATGTTTTAGCTGACCGTGCAGTTAAAAAATCGGCCATGGCGAAAAAATTTGAAATAGTAGAAGGTGAATGGATGAATATCGAAACGTTGGTTTCTCTACTGAAACCATTACAAATAATTACGACTGTACTTTCGAGTGAAAAGCATTCACCAGTATCGATGGTATATCGACCTCTCATGTTCAAACTAATTGAAAAACATTTGAAAATAAAAGAAAATGATGATGACATCAGCTTAAAATTTAAACAAACTGTAATTGAACAACTTACTGAACGTTTTAAATTAAATGAACACATAACATCACCAAGTGTCATATCTGCAAGACACATTGCCCCATTTTTTGATCCTAGGTACATAAATTTGGAATATGAGACAATCGAAGTTAGAAAAAATATTCTAGAAAAAGTCAAAAAATTAATTGATGATACTACTTTTCAATTTAATGATAACAGTACACTAATGTCACAAACTGATCAATCTGCAACCAAAAAGTCTGTTAGTCGAATTTTTATATGGTCACAAAGAAAATAATATAAATGATGCATCGGAGCAGTATCAGAATTATTTAAGAGAGCCACTACTCAGATATGATTTCTGCCCACTTGATTGGTGGAAATCTCATGAAAAAAAAATATCCATTAATTGCTCAAATAGCAAAAAAATATTTATGTATAACAGCAACGTCGGTTAGCTCGGAACGTTGTTTCTCTACAGCTGGAAATGTCGTCACACCTAAAAGAAACTGTTTATCAACAGAAAATGTTAACTTATTAGTATTTTTGTACCAAAACATTGTTTATGACGACCTGCTCACCATGGAGGTCCCTCCGGGTGTCCAGATGATCGGCTTCGCTGATGACCTCGTGGTTGTTTGGCTAGGACAGGCGAGCAACTTGAGGATCTAGTGAATCCCGTACTGGACCAAATCGACGATTGGATGGTGAGGCATAAACTACAGCTGGCTCACCAAAAGACAGAGGCTGTAATGCTGACGAAGAGATGGGCCTACAACCCTCCCCGCCTCAGCATTGGAGGTCAGCCGATCGACCTAAAGAAGCACCTTCGGTACCTAGGAGTCATCCTTGACACCCGTCTCTCCTTTGGGAAACACGTTGAAACGGTCACCCAAAAAGCTGCCACATCGGCGGCAGCTCTTTCCAGGATCATGCCCAACATCAACGGGCCTGGTCAATGGAAGAGAAGACTCCTGGGATCTGTAGTCGAGAGCCAGCTGCTCTATGCCGTCCCGGTGTGGGCAACTCCCGTCTGCGACACTGCTAAATCCATCAGAAATCTTAGGAGACCGCAGAGGGTGGCCGCCCTGAGAGCCTACAGGACAGTCTCCGACGAAGCCGCCTTCCTATTGGCGAACATGCCGCCAGCTGACCTTATCGCTCGGAAGAGGACGAGGATCAGGAGAAGGTTCAACGACGCACCGATCCCAGGAGAGCCACCTGTCTCCAGAAATAGGATCAAGAATGAAGAAAGGAAGGCTACCATCGTAAAATGGCAGACCAGGTGGTCCAGTTCAAGCAAGGCCGCCTGGACTCGCCGCCTCATCCCCGATCTGGTTAGGTGGTATAACAGGACGACTCCAGTAGTCCCCTGGTCCTACCACATGACACAGGCGCTCACTAGACACGACTGTTTCCAGTTCTACCTCCATCGCTTCGCCAGGGCCGCAAGCCCAAGGTGTGTCCACTGCCAGTGTCCCTCGGATGCCAGTGTCCCTTGTTCCACGGCGAGAACTGGAACGGTCTACGAACCGACCTCTCTGAGCGCCTCAGGCATCCACCAACAACATGCATTGTATTGTAAAGTCATAACAGGATTGGGGCATTCGCATATATACCAGGTTACTGAGGAATGGGTATCTCAAAGACTTTTTTCCGTTCCCCACAATTACTACATTTTTAAGTTTTTGCTGTTAAAATGTATAATTAAATAAATTGACACTGTCACTAGAAACTTTTTCAATGCCTCTTTACCACTCAAGGAGGATCGTGGAGGAGATAGAAAATTGGAAAAGAACAGGGCCCAAAGAGATTCATCAGTTATGAATTTTATAAACAAATTTAAGGCAATCGAATCTCACTACTGCCGAGGACACAGCCAACGTTCATATCTCGACTCCACATTGAATATCAGATTGATGTGGAAAATGTACATGAAGGAAAACATCAACTTTCTAGTACATGTGAGTTATTTTAGATTCATTTTTAACACCGAATACAACATAGGTTTCGGCACACCATTAACTGACCTTTGCTAAACATGCTTACAGTTGACCGAAAAAAATTAAAAGATGCAATGATCAGGACACCAAGGCTAGCTTATTAACGGAGAAAAAGGAACATAAAATAAGAGCAGACCAAATTTTAAGGAGCCTGAAGAGGGTGTCGTGTTTTTTTCGTTTGATTTTCAAAAAAATCAGGTTCTACCGAAAGTTCCTGATGAGCAAGCGTACTATTCTCGACAAATTTACATGTTTATCTTTACGGTTATGAGAGGCACATCTAAAAGCAAAATAAATCCAAATACAGTCACTAGTTCTGTTGGACTGAAAATGAATACGACAAATGTTCAAATGAGGTAGCTTTCTGTATTCATCACGTTTTAACTTTTACTGATATTCATACTATTAAGCTTATGTGTGATGGCTGTGCGGTACAGAACAAAAACACAACACTAATTTCAATGTGTTGCAACTGGCTCGCCAAACAAAATGTAATCTCAAAAATTGAAGTATTCCCAGTAAGAGGACATTCTTTTATTCCTCCTGATCGTGTCTTCGGACAGATCGAAGTGGAGTGCAAAAAACCCTTCTTTTTTTTTTTTTTTTCTTTTATATGGTACTTCCTGAAACTTGGAAAGGATTTTGAAATTTATGATTGGAAAACTGAAACTAGCAAGTTAATTAGGCCTCCAGGACAGTGGAATTTTGCTTTTTCCAAAATAAAAGAATGATTATCACAAAGAACTCAAAAGACGTAGTGTTAGTCCGTGGCGAATGGATAAAACAATTATAAAAAAGCAAAGAGCATTATTAACATGATACCCTCAAAAATTCTAATGCGGAATGTTCTCAACAGTAATAAGAAAATGAATGTAAATAACCTACTAACTGCTCATTATGGAAATGATTAGAAAAATGATCATAATTTAATTTTTTTACAAATTTTTCATGGATGAAGATGCAATACCAGATAATGTTGAGGAAGATAACGTATATTGTGGAAGTCATACAATAGAAAATGAAATTAATGTTAAAGTCTAATAAATAAATTAACTAATTTATTAATCTTAGGTATTTTTAATTTTTATCGATACTTATTATTTAATTTTAAATGATTACAATAACTATGATTTATATAATTAACATCTTTCATTTTTTTGTAAGCTTATAAACTAAATAAAAAAGGAATAAAGACTTCTAAATTGTATCATTTATTATGTTTATTATTAACTTAAGTTATTTTCAAAACGAGCAATCTCCTATCGTTAGTTTCATACTGTATAATCTCCAAACAAAATTTTGTCAGAAAAAAAACAAAATCATGTCTATTTAAGCAAAAAGATCTGGTAAATAACCTTTGTATAACTATATAAAAATGTTAAGAACATTTTTTGATTAAATTATTGGATTTTCGGTTTTCTGAAAATTTAGCCAACATGGAGATTGCACACATTGAATTTAAAGTCCTCATATGTATATGGTGCTCACGCCGTATCAACATAACTGGAAGGGTTCGATCGTGTGATTGTCATAATTAAATAAAGTCTATATATTATTAAAAATAATTTTAAAACATTTAATTTCTCGTTAAAATGTTATGAACACTTATTTATATAATTGATTTGAAATGTTGGTTCCTGCAAATCTTTATTTACAGCAAACCGGATTATTTTACCATAACGTCATTTATATAGTGGGCAGAGTTATCTTCTATAAATTACTTATGTTTTTTTAATTTTAACCATAAGTTGAACTTTATCTTGATCGGCAATTTCGTTTATTTACTTAATCGTAAATTTTCTGTACCTATATTTTTACGACAACTCTGCTCTTATTCCGCTGGTCCCCTTAAAATCTCCGACGTTTTCAAATTGTTTCTCGAAACTCCGAACTCAGATTTTAGTTGATTCATTCGTAATAAGTTTAAACTTTTTTGTCTGTTACAAGGATTTTTCGATCCAATACAACAAGGTAAATTCATCAATTTGGGACCATATTTTTTGCTTTTCGTTTTGGTTGCTGTCTTTGACATTTTTAATGCATAAAGATTATTTTTAACATTTTGCTTGGTCGAATATCGTTGTTTCTTTATAAATGTTTGAGGTTTTTCTAATTTATTATCAGTCTCTGAATCCTTTCCAAGTTGGACATTATAGTTGTCCCTATAAAATAACTAATTATAAATATCCATACTCTGTTTATAGTACAAAAAAAAAAAAAACATTTCGTCTATGCTTACGAGGGTAATTGAAGATGTTCATTAAATTTTTCTAACTCCGTTTTTTGAAAACTTGATAATTGATCTTCGTTATTATTCATACTATTGCCTGCAAAAAGTATTTGTTCACTTTCGATTTGTTTATCCTTGATCTTTATAGTTTCATTAAGTTGCTCCAATTCCATTTTATATTGATGTTCTATTATAACATTACTATTTGTCTTATAACAAAAACTGTATGTAAATAAATATTATCTTACCTCGTATTTGGAAGTTTTTCAATTCATATTCTTTATACAGAATTGCTGTTTCATACATTTCTAATTGAGCATTAGCTTCGTCTAATTTCTTTTGACATTGTTCCTTTGTGTCTTCTAGCCATTTGCTCATTATTATTTCCTTATTGTTATATGTCTGTTTAGTATCACATAATTCTTTCCTTGCTGTCTGTTCTTTTTTTTTTAGCAGTTGTTTCATTTCATTTAGTTGACATTGTAGATTTTCTTTGTCACAGAAAAAACCAAAACATTTTTTTGGGTTTTTTGATTGAACAGAACAAGAATAGTCATCAGGAGAGTTAACATAAATAGACGTTTTCTTGAAATCTAACTGGCACGGATTATTGTTAATTTTATCGGCATCACACGAGCTATTTAAGTTATCACATTTTCTTATGTTATTTATACTTGAGTCACGATTTATTGATGCTGTTATAGGTTGGCAGAGAGACGGACACGTTTGTGTCTGTGAACCAACGTCAATAAGTTTTAAATGTATTGTCTGTTCATCCTCTTTAACATAACACGGCATAATATCACTACAATCATAAAATACCAAGATTATTATAAGATATATACAGGGTGATTCTTTTATCGTTTAACACTCATTATTTCAAAAAGTATTGACATTTTTCCAAATACATAACATGTAAATCCAGTTTTTGACCATTTGGTACACACTTTATTTAGAATCTCAGATAGGTCGTAAAATAAAATAAAATATAGGGTATGGGAAACAAAAATTGCGTATATACCTATTACAGAAAAGGCTTATTAAATTCAAAAATTCAGTCATTTTAGGATGATTTACCCACTATTAATAATATTATAATCATAACCACATACTCATTGATTTTTGCCAGAAATTGGTTCACATAAGAAAAAAGATGATAATTTTTTATTACAACAGTTCAATTACCCACATTGGTTTCATTTATCAATTGGTGGGAAATACCTACGGCTAGTATTGTAATATTATGTATTATACTATACAGGGTGATTCTTTTATCGTTGAACACTCATTATTTCAAAAAGTATTGATATTTTTCCAAATTGTAGTTTCATACTTTTCTACATTTTTGTAAAGTTTTAATATTTTCACCCTTATATATATCAGGTAAACCACTATCAACTTTTGATTTTCAAATGGGAACCCATACTAAAAATGTATAAACTAATAAGGCTATTTTTTTTATGAATTTTCACGTTCAAATTTTAATTCTTCGTTAATCCGTTGGTGAGATATAGCTGCTCAAAGTTTTGTGGTTTGGGTATGTGTTTGTGTATAAATCTGCTATACCTAGTCAGTAGATACCACAGAAATCCGAATTTGTATGCCTCGGCGTAAAACCCTTTACAAATCAAGTCACCAAGTACACTACAGAGTAAACTAAAGCTAGCCCCCTAATGTATTCTATTATACCCATTTGTCAGGGTGTCGTGCAGTTCACCCCACTGAAGGCGATTGCGGAACAGGTCATAATAATACTTATCAAATATAAAGACCAGAAGTTGAAAGTAATAAATACGATATCGCCTAATCCCATGGCATTAAGTGATATTATTGTAGTAGGTATTACATTAAGTACATACTCGCTAGTAGCTACAATAACTGATTGTTATGATGTCATATTATAAATTATAAGTAATTGGACCATTACTGTCACTGATCGGATAATCACGTGTAATCTCCTATGCCCACGATTAAACGGCCTACATACCTATTTAAGATTAGGTAAAAGATACTAATTTTAATTTTTAATCAGCCATTATTTTGTATTGTTTTGTGCACGATTAAAGGTAGTATCTACTATAGACAAGAATCTCTATGAGGTATCTATCTTATCTAAAAATATAATAAAAATAATATAATCTAAAAACTTGGTTGTCAATTGTCATCAGAACACAGTGTCGCCAGTATATGTATTTAAAAAATAACTAGTAACGGTCACACTGTTAATTTATGACAGAGGTATGAAAAATCAAAGACCTTTGTGACTGTACAAAAGTGTAAATAACATTGATATTAAATTATGGTTTAATATCTATGATAAATAACCAACTCGCAGATCTGCTATCAAAATTCAAACTATCGGTACAACAACAATATAATTTAAGGACTGTAACTTTACTGTTAGTCTGTTACGCTGAATGATTTGCTACTTTGCAGTTGATAATTTGTACTTCACAAACCATACTACCATAGTATTGTATAGTGTTTATAGTGTCTATACTCCATACTAATCATCATATTTACAAGTCACAGTTGACATATCACTCCACGTAACAATGTCTGGATATGGATACTAGATAAACCAACATATTACAAATATTTTGCATAGTATTATTAACAGGTTAATTTAACACTATAATAGATATATGTTAGGTCTGAACTAATTTAATAGTTTGTAGGTAAATAAATAAATTTTTTTTAACCAACAAAATTTTAATTTAATACATATACAATCAAAAATAAACTTTAGTTAAATATAATTAATTCCTCTTAAGGCAAATCAATGATGTGACACACTTGGTCGCAAAAGGGTTTTTAGACCATTATTTTACATTTGAAGATAATTTAACAATAATTTTTTTATAAACATAAGTTAATCATACATAAGTAACAAATGCATGTAAAAAATATGTCAATGTGAGACTAAAATCTAGATCAGCTTCAAATATGAAATTTTAAAGTATCTTTAACTTTATTTCTGTGGTTTTTTAAACTTAAATTAATTTAAATAGATTCTATATAAATAATTAAAACTTCAAATTGTAGTTGAAAGATAATTTTAAAGACATTGTCGCTGCAGGCACTATCACCTAATATTTCATCATACAATTGGAAAAATACTCCCAAACCCTAATCATGACTGAATCTTCCACATTACATATTCATATTATATGAACCACTTAAAAATTGTACTTTAATTTACAAGACCAGAACTATGAAAAATCTATTCCAAATTTGATGATACACTTCAATCAAAATTTTCGTTTTGCAACTGTGCAAAATATGAGTAAAGACAAAATGTATTCAAAAAAAATAGAACAAACTATTCAATAATCCCAGAATCGCAATTAAAGTTTAATTAAAAAATGGCTCTAATAATAATTAAACATAAATTAAATTTAGTATTAATACTTATAAAAAGTAACACAAAACGATTTTAAATAAAAATCCATAAGGTATGAACTAATTTAATACAGGTATACAATTTTTTTTCTCTAATTTTTCTAATATCAATATAATATTAGTAAAATTTTTAGTTTTTAATACAAATCATTGCCAATATGCAGTTAGTCCAACTAGATTTTTCCTCTTCTTTGTAATTATCTTGATTATCTAAAAAATAACTTAGAAAATATAATAATTAAATAACGCAACAGTTGAGCATAATTGTACATACTTAATTTATTTTGTAGCCTATTGAAATATTTAAATCCAATATGTGAAACGGTAATTTTATTTTTCACCGTTAGCATTTTTAAATGTAGGTAATTAAAAATAGCAGCATGTATGTATATAATTTTAACATACAGGATCTTCCAAATTGTATGTGGTAGTAGATTTTGTTATGGAATATTTAAATTAGAAAAAATATTCTAAAATGTCTGTGTAGTGATATGCCACTTGATTGTTAACAAGCCATATTATAATATTATCCAATATGAAAGATTAGGCATTCATTTGAACAAATTTTTTTTACATATATGTATGCAATTAAACTGAAATCAAAATTTTTAAGTTAATATGTATAATATTGTATAATTTATTTTAATTTTTGCAACTAAAAACTAGTGAAACTTACCAGTATCCAGTTCACGTGTGATTAATCAATTTAGATACTTTAGGTATGTTCCATTAAATTATTTAATAAATTAAATTAAATACAATATGTAGTAAATAAGGAATATTTTTTCAAAAACTAACATATTATTATATCATACGTTTATCATTAACATGTAGACTGTAGACACTTAAAATTGTAAAGTATTAAAAATTAAGTACTTAACTAATAAACCACAAGTCACAATTCAATATGTTCTTATTATCTTCTAACGTTCTAACCTAACCGACAACCGTTCATATTCTATACTCAACATATTATCACGACATGATCCACATTTACTAGGTAACTGGTATACTTCCATATCGACTTGTAATCATGGAACTATAATATCGTGAACTATGAGATAGTAGGTAGTATCTACCATTAACACAAAGTAACAGAACAATACGAAATACTAACTGATAAAAATAAGTATGACGTATTCCTAATCTTAAATTATTAAATGGGTACGTTAACGTCGTGGGGATAAATTACACGCGAGTATCCTACAAGTGACAGTAATGGTCCTATTAATTATAATATTACATTATGACGATAAGTTTTTATAGCTATTTAATTATTATTATTATTATTATATCTTGGATTTGAGTGATATCGTATTTATTACTTTCAACTTCTGGTCTTTATATTTGATAAGTATTTTGACAAATGGGTATAACAGAATACATTAGGGGGCTAGCTTTAGTTTACTGTGCAGTGTACTTGGTGACTTGATTTGTAAAGGGTTTTACGCCGAGGCATACAAATTCTGATTTTTGTGGTATCTACTGACTGTGTATAACAGATTTATACACAAACACCTACCTAAACCACAAAACTTTGAGCAGCTATATCTCACTAACGGATTAACGAAAAATTAAAATTTAAACGTGAAAATTCATAAAAAATAAAACCTTATTAGATTATACATTTTTAGTGTGGGTTCCCATTTGAAAATCAAAAGTTGATAGTGGTTTACCTGATATATATAAGGGTGAAAATATTAAAACTTTACAAAAATGTAGAAAAGTATGAAACTAAAATTTGGAAAAATATCAATACTTTTTGAAATAATGAGTGTTCAACGATAAAAGAATCACCCTGTATAGTATAATACATAATATTACAATACTAGCCGTAGGTATTTCCCACCAATTGATAAATGAAACCAATGTGGGCAATTCCATAGATAATATATACATGGATGGGACATACCATGCATTCAAGTGTGATCGAAGAGCATACTAGTTACCAAAATGGTTAATTAAAATTAAGGTGTGGTATCAACCATAGGTGATAACGAAAACGCAATTTTTGGCACACATCGAAGGGAAAAATCTGGAGAGTTATTTATTATTTGTATTTTGTATTAAGTTGCTTGTAAGTTATAACATTTTGGTTCTAAGACCAAACCTAATTGCTAAATACAACACGTATATGGGAGGCACCGACCAAATGGATCAAAATCTTGGATGTTATCGGATTGGAGTTCGTGGAAAAAAATGGTCATGACCTCTTGTAACATGGATGTTAGATGTGTCAATGCAAAGCAGTTGGATTTTAAATAATAAAACAATAAAACAGGGAGATCAAAAATATCTCAACTTGAATTTAGAAGTGAAGTAGTAAATGTTTATTTAGAAAAATAAAAAAATACTCCCAAAGGATCAGGACGCATATCAAAATCATTGTGTTCCTCAGATTCTCATATATCAGATACATTACGGTTCGATAAAATTAATCACTTGGTACAAAATACAGAAGAAAAAAAGAAGATGCGCCGGAAAAAATTGCAACTTAATTGTACGAACAATGTGTTCAAAACGTTCTGTTGGATTATGCATTAATTGTTTTAAACCTTTTCATACCCAATCATGTATATTTATAAAATATTTTTGTAAAAGGTTTTTTTTTTGTACAAGCTGTACGTATAAGGAAATAATTTATTTTTTATATTTACTCAATATTTATTTGTTAACTAATAAAACAAAATTGGAAAATATATAGATAATGCTTATATTTTATTGTGTTTGGTGTTTATTTACAATTCCAAAAAAGTTACATTTTAATGACAGAAACAAAATAATAGAAAAAAGTTACGAAAGATATGATACGATTTTATTATTTTATTATTTTATTACCCTTTCACTGCTGTGGACGCATATATGCGTCCAACGTAGGCAACACTGTGGTGCTATGGACGCACATATGCGTCTTTTCATTTTAAAAATCAACAACAGCTATTTTCATTGATGTGATAACATGAACATGTAGTAAATAATCAGAGGAATTCAAAGAGATAATAAAAATAAAAATCTGACAATTATCAAAGAAGTTATAAGTAAAATAAAATATTTTATTTTCCAGGGTTCCCAAACTAGCATTAATTAATGATAAACCGAAATATTTCAAATCAGATTTTTGATTCCGCTGTTGCAGTAATTACTCGCATATCTTATATTTTATTTTCTGGTTTTAATATTATTACCATATTAGTGTTGTTTGTTTATCTTGGAGTTATTAATAAAATATATAATATCATTAGTTAGCCTGTGATTATGTTTTCATTAGTTAAATTTCGTCATAAATACGATTACAACGAGTGCGCTGAGTGGTTTTATTCGTTTTCTAAACGAAAACAATTTGAAAATATGTTGTCAGACTCCGATATTTTAGATGAACTAGATAATATATTAGCTAACGAGGAGTCAGATGATGAGTTCCTTGACTATTTGTGTTTTGATGATGATGACTCAGGTAATTATAATACATCATTTTTATTTTTTTACTATAAATGATTTATGTAAAACTATCTTTTCTGTTCAACAGCTACATTGGTATCGCCACCTCTGTCACGCCATAACAGAGAAGAACAAATTCAATCATATGATGATAATATCGAACAAGGTAAATACCTACAGTTGTGCGATACACAGTTTCTAATTCTCAATTTTTTTACCTCACAATCATAATAGATAGTAATTTTATTTACTATTTATCTATTTTAGATCTACCAGGAACATCTGAAACTTATTTAGACGTGCCAGTTGCTCAAAATATTACTGGTGTAACTGGTGTCTTTGAAAAAAATATTAGAAAAAAACCTGTAAATAAATCTTTGCATACGCCAGACTTCAAATGGAAGTCAACAGGAAAATTTAGCCCTAAGACAAATAGTTTTAACTCATCTAAGGTAATACATTTTATTTACTATAAATAAAATATGTGTTTTTCTAATATAATATTTTTTTGTAATTATATCATTATAATACTTATTATTGTTATTATAGTACAAGTAGAAGTTGTAACTCAAATAACTAACAAATATTAGTATTACTATAATAATATAATAGTTCTGATATTTTTACTATTATAATTTTTGTATAAACAATTATTATTTATTATATTAGTAGGGAAAATACAAAAAATAAACTATTCTTATTCTGTAATTTATGTTGTTTACATAGTGTGGAGTTCAAAAACATGAGTTTGGGTTGAGTGATGACTCCCTTATTATAGATTTTTTTGAAGCATTCATGTCAGAATTTATCCTTGGAAAAGTAGCGTTTGAAACCAATCGGTATGCAGAGCAATATTTAAAACAAGAAGATATAGCCCCAAAATCTAGAGTGAAATATTGGAAGCCAACAAATATTGGAGAACTTTGTGTTTTTAGCTACAAGTATGCTTATGGCTCGTAACAAAAAGCTAGAAATAAATGAATATTGGTCAACAGATCCACTTCTAATGTCATCCATTTTCAGTAAAATTTTGAGCAGAGATAGGTACTTACTAATTTTACGTATGTTACACTTTTGTAATAATGAAAACCAAAAATCTGGAGATAGACTTTTTAAATTAGATGTGGTATTGGATGAAATCCGTGCCAATTTCAAGGCTGGTATGGTACCATTTCAGAATTTAGTTATTGATGAAAGTTTAGTGTTGTGGGAAGGGAGATTAAGTTTTAAGCAGTTTATAGAGTCTAAAAGGCATCGCTTTGGAGTAAAACTGTTCGTATTATGCGATGTTGAAACCGATTTTATTTTAGATATTATAATTTATACTGGTGCTGAAACTTGTCTATTGCAATGTGATAAGAACATAGGCATATCTGGGGCAGTTGTTATGACTTTAATGGCACCATATCTAAAAAAAGGACACAACTTGTACACAGATAACTGGTACACCTCACCTATTTTATGCCAACATCTATACAAAAAAAAAACAACATTAACTGGGACTGTCAGAAAAAACAGAAGAGGGATGCCTGATTTAAAAAAAAAATTAAAACTAGGTGAAGTTCAGAGTAGTCACACACAAACAATGATGGCACTGTAGTGGTTGGATAGAAGAGAAGTCTATATGTTATCGTCATTATATGATTCTAGTTCAGCCAGCACAAACAAAATAGACAGAGCTAGTGGTAAAGTTGTAAAAAAACCTACATGTATTGTAAATTATAATGCATGTAAGGGAAATATTGATAAATGTGATATGCTGCTTAGTTCTATTGAATGTGTACGAAAAACCATGAAGTGGTATAAAAAAATATTCTTTCATTTAGTTGATTTATGTCTTCTAAATTCTTTTTCGGCATATAAAACTGTAAGTGGCAAGAATATACCAATAGCAAATTTTCAATTAGAACTTATTAGACAGCTTTTGGATAAATATGGAAAATATAATAATAGTCCTAATAGGGGAAGAGCAAGTACAAAAGATGAGCCAACTCGACTCACAGCCCGTCATTTTCCAACAGATGTTCCCAAAAATGAAGTTGGAAAAGCTAACCGAAGAAAATGTATTGTATGCTCTAAAAACAATAAAAGAAAAGACACATTATATATGTGTGATTTATGTAATGTTGGATTATGTGTAACACCTTGTTTTGGTATTTACCATACAAAAACCAACTACAAAGCTACTCAATTATTATATTAAATTTCTTATTATAAAAAAATAATTTACCGTTGGTTTTATACTATTAGTAATTTATAATTTATGAGTGTGTGTAATATAATTTTTTATGGTTAATATTGTTAATTATGACTTTTTTATGAAAGATTTGTAAAATTTTTTTTAAAATACTTTAACTGTTAAAAATAAATGTTTGACATAAAAAAATCTAATGTTTCATTGATTTTGTGCATTAATTTATTTAGCGGAGTACATTTTTGAGAAACCCTGGCTAAGAGTTATACAATTAGCAATAACTTGGTAAGTTTTGTTCCAATTTTTTTTTTTTTAATTTTTTCAGATTCAGTGAGTATAAAACTATCTTTTTATGGTGGAAATACCAGTTAAATAATTTATGAAATATAGTCAGCAAAGAGCAGTTGCATTAGATTTTTATGATCAGCAGTGAAAGGTTTAAAAAAATAAATAAATTGTATTTTGATATGAGTATATTTAAAGAAGTTGACAACAAAAAGTTATTTAAAATTTAAAAAAAAAATTGGGCGCTAATGGTTTAATATAATTATTATTATAGCTATTAAATTTTATAACATTGCTTAATGTTATAAAATATAATATAGACACACACTGTATGAGCAAGCGAGTAGCACGCCAGGTGTATATGAAATTTCAATTAGTTATAATTTCAAAACTAAATCCAAGATCATAATTTTTACTACACTATTGTTTTAAGTATATATAACATAAGTTAAAAACTGCAAGGAGTCCGATGAAGTGGAAAATCTACTTAATACTACAGTATATAAAACAGTCTCTAAATACCGGACACTCTAGGTCGCTTAAACGTCGTCCGCTATTTGGAGGTGTCCGCTATTAAGAGGGGAAATACAGTAAGTACACATTTCACCGTTCCCAAAATTCCGTCCGTTATTTGGAGGTTTCAGCTATTGAGAGGTGTCAATTAAAGGAGGTTTCACTGTATGTTTAAAAATAAATGTCATTATTGACAAATTATCGTTTCATACTTCCTACAAATTATAAATATAATACGATACTACGATTTACGAAACCAATAACCTGTGATTATCGGCGGTCTGACACTTTTCTTGGGAACATGTACATTCATATATTATACGACAGTATTTTTCATTGATCTTCTCTTTCAGATACGTTTCTTGGTTTAATTTCAATTTAGTCTCTTCTAGTTCTCGTTCAATACATGTTAGTTTATCTGTCACTTTTTCCAATTTCGTGTTTAAATATTTTGTCTCTACATAAAAATTACTTATTTCATCGTTTGCAATTGATAGTTTCTCGTTGCATGTGGCTAAATCATCTCGCAAGTAATTTTTCTTCTTATTGACACATATAATTGATTCATTTAATTCGTTGATGTTTTCTAAAAATGTACTGTTTTCTCTTTTCAGATAATTACATTCCTTAGATAAATCATCGAATATCATGTTACGTTCTACCATGATTGCATTTATTTTCATTTCTAACGATTTAATAATCTCTCGTGATTCCGATAGGTCTTTATCGATTAATAAACATTTATTTGTTAAAAAATCATGTTGAACCTTATAAAATTGGGCTTCTTTTTCAAATGTTTTAGTATCGTGTTCTAATTGTTGAATTTTTTGAATCTGACTATCATTTTTATTTTTTAGACCTTCTTCAGCATAAGCCAGTTTAGATAAAGCAATCGCTAATTCATTTTTTTGTGTTTTAATTATACTTTTAAATTCGTTTAGTTTTTGTTCTGCCACAGATTTATCATCCTTAAGTTTGGAAATTTCCTCTGTATAAAGAATTTTATGATCTTCAATACCTTTTATTATGATTTCCAGATTATGTATTTGTTTGGTTAGGTCATCGATAGAAATAGTTTTCTTACTGCTACAATTTTTTTCATCTTTTAATTCGTTTTCAAGATTCATATTTTGTTTAGTTATTATTAATTGATTTAGTTAGCTTGTTATACAAGTGCTACAATTGAGGCGTTTTTATAATTTTATCATTATTTTCAGAGAAGACAGATCTTAACAAAATCTATTTTTTTCTAAATATTTGTTTTCACTTTTGTTAGTTGGAATTTGAATCTCATCACCAATACTATTAATGATATGATTAAATAATAAATCATTAAATATACAATAATATTGTTTGTATCTATAGCAACTATGGTTCTATAAAACACAATTCCTTTCTATCTTATTATTGAATATTAAATAATTATATATGCTATTTGAAGTTTGAACTATATGGTTGACACTAGGCAATTAAAATTATGGCTTAAATATTATCGAAAAAAAATTATCTCTACATTTAATCAAAGGCATCAGTTGGGGAGGAGTCGGGGACATAATTTAATTTATATTAATTGTATAATCCCTTGTAAAAAAAATAAAATAAAATGTGTACCGAATTATCAATTTTTTTACCTATGCCCCTCAGTTTATAATTCTTCATCCACCTCTACTAAAAGATTAATTAATAGCAGGTCAGTTAAGTGGGGTGTGTGATTATTTCCTGACTGAAAGTTTTCGTTTGATATTGATGATTAGGAAGTTTGTATTTTGCACCATCGTTGATAATTGAAAATAGTGTTTGTAAAATATAGGATGGAAGCGTCGTACGTGTTATGTGATAAGAGAATTCCAATGAGTTTAAAAGATAAATTTTTACAAGAGTGTAGTGAGACCATAGACCTTATACTCATAGACGGAACAAGCTAGTAGTTCTCGCGGTAAACGGTGGTTGCGCTGCACATGTTGTTTCATACTTCTGCGTATATGCGTAGGACAAACCAGGTTGCGCATAAAACGCTTATTATTATCGTATCGTATTAACAGGGCTTGGGACTTGGACTATGTGCTTAAAATCAAAGATATATGTACATATTTAAGCATCCAACAATATAAAATGTGTGTTAATGTAAGTTATTCGCAATTTATAGAAAACATAAATGATGAACATTAACTTATTTTACTTCTGTTAGGTTGTTAGGTATAATATATTTATAATGGTTTTTGTCTTTAAATTTCATTAGTTTAAATGCTGTATTGCTGTCCTTAAAAACAAATATTTTTACAGAAAATTGAATTGAATAACTGTATTAATAATTTTTATACATATACAATTTGAATTTATTATATAAATAATTAAAAAAATTCCTATTTTTTAAAAAAAAGATAAAATATACAGTATAAATTTAAAAAAATATGCATATATAGGAAAAAAGTTGGAAATAGGTTGGTAGGTATGCTTAAATATGTGCAAAAAACTTTTAAATTTCAAATCCAGACACCACAAAACAAATTTATAATGAATCAGATTTATTCTATTTGCTTTCCGGACAAATGTTTTGCAAATTTGAAATTTGCAAATGCATATTACCAAGCCCTAATAATTATGTTACAACATTAATACCTTAATAAAATAAATAAGTAAACATATTTTATGTTATCAGAAATGACAACACTGCTAAGATGATAGCTATGACCGCACCACCCAACCCCGCTAACCAGTGATGCTCCGTCTATGAGTATAAGGTCTATGAGTGAGACCAACCATGCTATAAGGTTCGGAATGTTCGAATTTTTATACTTAAAATCTTCTATGTTTTGTGATTTGATTAAAAAACAAATTCTTGAAAATCACTAATTCGTACATTTTTCTAAATGATTCCTAGCATCAATACGAAAAGCCTGGAGTTTTTGTTCCATTGTTACAGTCACTTTCTTATGTTTAACTGAAGTTGTCATTTTACTTTGTTTTTAAAGTGCGAGAATGTTAGATGATCTACACGAATACACGCTCACTACTAAATAAAATAACGAACGAACTAATAAACTGAAATGAGAAACGACATATCACAATTGAGTATACATTATTTTCAAATTGTGATAGTTTATGTAGTTAATGACTTATACTAATACTTTATAACATATAGTATACTATGGTCGGGTATAAAATTGTAGCGTCCCAGCATACAGGAGGACAAACGACTGGTGTTGAGGTAGATGGTTTGGGTGTAATAAGTATAACAACTTAATTTGTGATTAATTTATTAGATATTTATCTGTTTACTATGAAAATAAAACACTTTTACTGCACAAAATGATTTGGTTGCAAAATATTCCAAGTCCGAATAATTAAATTGGACTGGTGTCTGGCGTGAAGGTGCTTGCTCTGACTCTGGTGGCTCACGTCTGAATTGGGTCTAATCGGGGCTCTCCTATATAGTCCAGATAGTCCTACTCTCTGCATTTCCTCTCCTATCGATAAGATACGTATGTGTCCATGGCCGCGTCGTGCAAAAGCGTACGCGTGTATTATTTTAATATCGCAGCTTCCCACGCCCATGCGACCGGTCGGCCACATCCTGGTTATTCGCGATACGTAATCTCCATAACCCGACGACATTAATCATATCTCTAGATACGCCTACCAAGACTACGATTTCATATTTAATATTTCGTATATTTAATTCCAATTATGGTAATATTTTGGAAAGGCTAGAAGTTTGGCCTTCGATATAACTATTGAGGTCCTACACAATATAATTGGTTGGCGAAATCATACGCCCCAGGGTCACTTATACATATCTACGTGTATATGCGTGTTTAGATGTCTCAGCGGGACGTCAGTACATAGCAAAATGAATTTAATTTGATGAATTAGGAATATATTTTATACCTACCTAAATTTTCTTTTGAAATAATAAATAGATGTTATATGTTAATAATATTATACTTATAGCTTTAATCGAAGTTTAATATATAATATTTATGAACTTGTAACAACGATTTTTTTTAATAATGTACCATTCTGCTTAACTGACTGAATCATGAATGTATTTAAATACATTTAAGTGTAGTCACACTCGGTAATATTTATGAACATTTAAATCTTAAATATTGACAAAACTGAATATTTAAACGTAAAATAACGATTTTTCTTGTATGGTTTATAATATTTTATCGTTATACATGTGATTCATGAAATATTATTCGTCGAAAAATATAACAGTGCACTATTACATAAATCATAATTATTGTCAATAGATGCTCAATGATTTTTTCCAAAGCCTTATGAATTTAGAGTTATTTTATGTTGTTTATATAATCTAATTTCAACTATTTCAAACATTTTTTATACGCATATAGGAGAATAACCAAATATCATACGAAAAACACTCCAAGTTACTTAAACTTGTAACGTAGAAGACGCAACATAGTTACTAAAAAATGTACTCATAATAATTTTATTATTTTATGCGTACTTTAAAAAACGAATTAAGTTGCCAATATTAATCAAGCCACCTGTTTAAAATGTTATGTAGTTTATGAATTGATACACTTATATGAGTAAGCAGGAACTTTCACTGACTAAAAGTTCGGGGAATGATCGAACGTGCTTTAGTAGTACGTACATATGCAATACATGAGCGACAATTAATGCAATTTAACATTGAAACGCTAAACTGCACAGTACATGAAATAATAGACAATAACGTTTTATAGAATAATAATATAATATTAAGATAAATTTTAAAGATAAACATAATATACTATGTTTAAAAATATATTATACATAGGTTAGAATGGTTAGATCACGGTCTTAGAAGATAAGGTCGGACAACTGATTCATTATCAGCATTCCGCTTAGTGAGGCAAATTCATTTCCAAATGTTGCCACTTTACAATTGAGCGCTACCTTACAGACGTTATTTGAAGTTATGGCGTTATACTAGTTTAACGACCGGTGCGGAGGTTCGCCCACAGTGGTTAAAGTGGGAAAAATTTTGAGGGGGGACTAACGTTACCAAAAACTAAGGAGCGTTCCCGAGTTCTTCATCCAAAATCTATATCTAACCAAACTTTTTTAAGAAACCTACTAGGTATGAACCTATATATATATAATAATTTGATTTTTTTATACACCATGGTTCATAAAAATGTTATGTTAATATAGCATGTAATATCAAATTTTCTCCTATGAAAAATGATTTTAAATATATAATGCCTGCTAAGTTAAAAATGAATTGAAAATCATTGCCTGAAATTAAAAAAAAAATACATTTACATTTTAGTTTTAAACATTTCATTAAAAAAACAATTTATAATAAATAATATCACTATTCATATTCTTTCAGTTTAATATTTTATTAAAACCATAATTATTATATCACATGGAATCGCACACTATTATGGATAACACACTACACTATTTAATCTATTCTGTGACACTACTACACAATAATTTATTATTTAAAAATCGCTTATCGCACTAAACTTAACCATCTTCAGAACGTGGAGATTATTCGAGCGAAATAAAATACGTTTAAATTCGAAATCTAATCAATGTGTGTGGCTGCATAAATAATTTAATAAATTATTAAAATTAACATGCAACATATTATTAAATTCACAATAAATTAATTTTTTTAGCGTCCCCCCAGACTTTGGAGACTTAAATTAAAGGGGACGCATAATCTAACCGTAAATAAGAAGGGGTACTCAGTCCTCCTTCGTCCCCCCTCAGTTTAACCACTGTTCGCCCATAGACAAGTATACAAATGCCCCGGTTGCATAAAAGCTTATAAAAATCATTCGTCGTTAAATAGTAAATACTTAAATATTATGTAACAATTAATTAGCTAATCGTGATCGCACATTAGTCATTAGTGATTTTAAAGATTAATTGTTAAATCAGTATTCATTTTTAAAATTAAAATAACCATGAAAGCATGAACCCAATTCCCAAGTAAGTATATTATATATTTAATATTATAGTTCAATTACAGTCCATGAAAAATGAAATTAACCCCGAGTGCCATTTAAATATTATAAATTTAATTTTAATAATTAAAGGTTGTTATTACTTTATGTAAAATACTGAAATCAAAATAATTCATAAATCATAATTCGCAACCAACATTACAACCATTACTAAAATAGATCTATGATATAGGTATTGTAATAACAATTTACATATTCCCTATTATTCTAATCTAATAGGTATTTTATATTTTTATCAAGTGAATTATCAAAATATTCATTTAAAGAGTGTGTACCAAGTTATGTATTTTTGTATTTTACAAATACTTATTAAGTTTTAGAGAATTTGGCAATTTTTTTTTATTTCTATTATCTTTCTTTTTTTTCTTATTTTCTTGTTGTGAAAATTGCCTCATTCTCATTCTAATATAATACATTACAGTAAATGAAATTACGTCCCCCCCATGACTTGAACATGGAAAATTGATTGTATTTTCAGACATCAAATCTGTGACGATGAGTTCAAACACGTGTGTGGATGAAGAATGTTTGATAAAATTATTTTCAATTGTTTTGATGAAATTGAAAAATTAAATGTTTGGGTGTATCAATCGTCCTTTAGTTTTCATGTCAACTAATGAAGCACACATTTGTTCGGAATAAACTTGTGGTGTTACAAAAGCTGACTTACAAGTATTGCAATCACCAATGTATTTCAATATTTGTTTGGATAGATACCCTATAAAAGTAATTAATTGTTTCGCAATATTGTATAAAATTTTATATAATAGTTAATAGCAAATGTGTCATAATATTTTGTTATATACCAGTTAAATAATATATTAAACAATCTATTACTTCAGCCTTTGCATAATTGTGTTCAACAACTTCATCAAATTCCCAATCTTTCTCTTCAATTATTTTATTCATTTTTTCTTTTAAATTTTCTACTAGATTTGACTTCTGTGGATTATAAATTTCTTTTAAATCAGTAATCGAAATAATTAGAGTCAATGGAGCATCATCATTCACTGTGCAGTTTCCACTTTTCGGCGGCTTTAAAACACTGTACACTGCTAATAATTTATACAGCTGTAAAAAAGTAGGCGCGGAGGGATGGTCATTAGATCCTGCAGCCTGACGAATTGTTCCAAAAAACATCTAAAATATTTGGTTATGTTTTAATAAATACTAATATAATGTATGTTGTGAACTTGTTTTCTATGTTTACTCACTTCAAGTTTATCTTGATTTATTTTCCCTGTTAATAAGTATTTAAAATTCCAGGAACTATTCAAATAATTTGAGAGATCAAGAGTTGATTGGATTGTAACTCTCAAACCACAAGTTGTGCTACTGGTTAAAAATTCAGATTTTTTTATTTTTCCATCGATATATTCCTTTTCCCAATCATTTAACCAAGTCAAAAAGGAATGAAGAAACTGTATTATATTCAGTACACAAACAAACAAAAAAAATGAAGTATGATTAGTTAATTATTAAAAATTTACTAACCAAGTATAATAAATATTAAATTTGTATTGCACCTGATAGTCTTTGCCGTTAATTCTAAGCCCTTCTAGATCAAATTTTCGATTCAGAGCGTCAAAACAATCATTAAATTTTTTACAAAACTCAGCTGTTGGTTCACAATCATCTAAGTTATTGACATTATAACTTTTGTAAAATAATAAACCGTCAGCTACAGAATTACTCAAGACCTATTCATTTAGCAAAAAATAATAATAAATGTATACTGTATAGGTTTAAATAATAAATGTTTTTAATGCTTTACTTGGGTTACTAATCGAACTTTCATTTTATCAGAAATACTAAGGTTAATATGACTTTTAGATAATTTCGGACATACTCTTAGATTTCTTGGCAATTTATTGTCTTGTTCATATAAATCTTGAATATGGTGCCATTTAACGTATTTACCATTAATCTGCATTATCAAAATAAGCATAAATTAAACTATTTATGAGATATGCTATAAGTAATTATGTAGTACTTACTTTTTTGTAAAGATATTTAACCATTTCACATAAGAATCATGCAACAAAAAGTATTAGTTATTACATACATCAAATAATATTATATACTATATAAATTATACTCTATTCCAAATAATAATGTACTGGGTGATGTACACAAACCAGTCAGACTTGCATACAATTAGACATTTTCTGTGGTGGGGGGAGAATTATGATGTTGATTCACAGCTCATTTTTATGTGTTGCGGTAGTCCACTCTTATTTGGAGTAAAGTATAGTGAACAAAATAAAATATACACAAATCCTTACTCCCATTTTAAAAACATGTATGTATCAAACACAAACTAAGACAAAACAATTATGTATGTATACATTTATATGGTTAGGTAGGCTACAGAATTTTCTAATTTTATCACATGGCTAGACAGCAAATTAAGCATAAATCAAATACACACACACCAAAATGACATCACATTCCATATTATTAACTAATTCACTTCCACTATTAACAATTTTTTCTTCGGCTAATTCCTATACAAATTAATTTAATTTTTGTTAGAAAATAAATAATTAACAAACTTACTTCAATATCAGAAAAAAACAGTTTCTTTTGTAGTAGAAGACGATTGACAATGTGTAATAGCTAATTCATCAGTCTAAAATTGATATAGATAAGGTAAAAAATTGAAAAAAGTATTAAAAAAACATTGCAAATTATTAAAAAAATTTACTTGATGGCTTTCTCGATTATCATCAAATTTTAATCTTTTTCGGGATGATAATAAATGAGGTATTGCATTAGATTTCAAACAAGGTCTTAAACGTGGAGCTTAAATATAAATATAAAACTTGCATTGGTTATAATTGCAATAAGAAGTATAAAATACAAACAAAATGCATATTTCATATAAAGAAATAAGTATTGTTATAATATATTATTAAAATGGTTTATATAAATCCAAAATTCAATGTCAATACAGGATTGTTATTTTTTTATGTGCTGTATATTTTGCTAAACCAGAGCAAAATTTCAGCTAGGTCCTTGGCGTTTTAGTCTATTATAATACACTATACCATTTCTATTGGTACTTACTGAAAAAATAACATATCCTAAATTGTCAACAATATCCTTTGATCTAATTATTAAGTCATCCCGAAAATGTTTTTCACAAATAACCTCGTTAGGGTTAAAATGATCTATCCCTAAGGACTGCAGCCATTTTTCCTTCAAATATTTATCTTTGGGGATATTAAATACTGAGAGTTTTTCTGATTTGTTACAATGAAAATAACAAATTTTATTTGGCATTTTCAGAATACAACAAACTACTATGAAAGAAATCGAATATCTATAGAATAGGTTTATAGTTGCCACAATGCCACTAGAGACTAGAGTACTAGAAAACGTTTAAACGTTAGTCGTTTCACAGTTTGTATTGTTTTTGATGTTTGGATCAGCCCATGGCTTAAAGTATTTAAGCCATGGATCAACTTGAGTTACGATTATCGATTATTAATATAAATCGATATAACGCAAACAAAACAATACTATTATTAATTAATATTATTAGATATAATAAAGTATAAACCAATCTTAATAGTTTGAATGCATTTTTGGCGGGCTGCTCGGTTTTAACCACGGTATAGGACCGTGGTGTTATACAAATCCTCAACTTCCTAACCTCAAAATACGTCTACCCGGCAGCGCTTTTGCGGCAACTTGGGAAACGTTTTTGCCTCATTAAGAGGAAATACTGTAATAGGCGGGAGGGTAGGAAGTTGTCCGACTTTATCTTCTAAGACCGTGGGTTAGATAATAGTTACTTGATAACACACATATCTATATAGTTCAGAGTTAGTATAAACACAGAATAACCAGAAGGCTCACTTAATGAGAACTCGAAAATTAGTGAAAAATGTTTGGGATATCAGTGTAGCCAGGATTCGAAAATAATTGAAAATTCTCTTTTGCTGCTGAAACTGAATCTACACGATTTTGATGTTATCACTATACATAAGCACGTGTAAATATTGACATTACGATTTTGAACGTACATAAACAATCAGCATTCAGCATAATTTTTAATTTTTGTCATTTTGTTTTGAACTCAAAGCCTTACCAATTTGAATAATGTATTCGGGCGGCCATACATGTTCGTTGGCGAATTGCACCAGCGCTGTTTTTGGGAAAAAACATATTGAAACGAAGTTTCATAGATTTCCCAAAGATCACGCAAGGTAAGAAATATCAAAAATTTACCCACCTATTTCTTGTTATTTAAATCTTAATTGTATTTAGTCATTATATAATTATATGTTAGGTAATAATCAATGTCTACCAAATTAATTTTTGTTTATTTTCTATCATACATTACAAATAATTGTAGTAGTACCTACGAAATGTTTAATAATTATAGATGTGCTGCCTGGGTTGAAAATTGTAAACCAATCAATTTACCAACCATTGACCCTGATGTTTTGAATAGAAATCATAGATTGTGTTCACTTCATTTTGAAGACAAGATGTACCTGAATAATGAAAAAAATAGATTGTCAAATCATGCTATACCAACATTATTTAACAGTAAGTTGAATGTGTAAATAAAATGTCTTCATTAGTAACTATAGTAAAAAATTATTTTGTTCTTTTACCTAGGTAACATTATCCGTACAGAAGACCAATCTTCACAACATGTTAATATTTCATCCATATCTTTAGATGATAACACCCAAATTGAAAGTGTTATAATTGACAATCCACCAAGATGTTCAACTCCTAGTATGTTGATTACAAATAGATTTTTTTGTTCGGTATGATCTTTTATTCTTAATTTTGTTTTTAGTTTCATCTACATCATTTTCAAGTTGTACATCAGTCGACACGTGTTCCATAAGTTTTCAAACTCCCAACTCATTAACTGCCAAAACTCCAAGGAAACGAGTACTTCAACAAAGATTGTCCAAGGCTCTGTGTACAATTAAAGAACTTGAAAAAAAACTAGAGCAGACTACAACTGTTGAACATTGTATGAAGATGTGTGAACAATATTTATCTCCATCAGTCTACCTTCTTGTCAAGAATAATGTTGTAAATAAAGATAGATCTAAAAGTGGACATCGGTATTCTAAACAAATAAAACAATTTGCTTTAACTATATATTTTCTTCAAAAAACTTTTTCTCTTCCTTCTATTTGCACTTTAAAATGAGTAACTTCAAAGTATGATTTAAAACCTAGCTTAAATGATTTCCTATTTCACCTTTTAGAATTCAAAATGAGTAGTTTTCATCCTGATGCTTTGGATTGCTTTTTATGTGCTGATGAAATGTCGATAAAACAACATTTATTTTACAATGTTACCAAAGATGAGATAATTGGTTTTAACCAATCAAGTGCTTATAGAACATATTAACCCACAAAATACGCTCTTGTTCTTATGCTAAGAGGAATTAAATATAATTGGAAACAACCTATTGCTTATTACCTTGTTTCTAATAGCTGTTCGGGGCCAGATCTAAATTATATTATTTTTTCAACAATTCGCCAATTACGGAAAATTAAACTTAATGTTAAATGCTTCATTTCTGATCAAGGGTCAAATTTCATTCGCTTTTCAAATTCTAATAATGTTTCTCCTAAGGAACCATTTTTTGAAGTTGATGGACAGCAAGTTATATATATGTTTGATCCCCCTCACCTGTTAAAATCAACACGTAACATGTTTTTTAAACATTTATTCAAAATTAATGAAGATTTAGTTGACAAAAAACATTTAGATAATTTTTACAATTACGATAGTAAATGTAACCTCCGTATGGCACCTAAATTGACATATTTTCATATTTATCCTGGTCCTTTTGATAAAATGAAAGTAAGGTTAGCAGCTCAAGTTTTTAGTACCACTGTTGCAGCTAGTATGTCCACAGCATTAAATTGTGGATTATTACTAATTGACTCTCAAAAAACAATACAATTTATAAATTACATGGACAAATTATTCGACATATTTAATTCTAGGGAAACTCCTAACGGTAAAATTTTTAATAATCCCTTTAATAATGCATCACCTCAGTTGGATCATCTAATAAAAATTACTGAAATGTTTACAAACTTAAAAGTTATAAACAAAAAAAATAATATTGATGTTACTAACGGGATAAATTTCATTAATGGTTGGTTAGTATCTATTAGTGCACTACAAATGCTATGGAAATCCCTAAATTCTTCTCAAATCCAACCATATCACATTTCTACAGGCCGTTTAAATCAAGATTGTCTGGAAAATTTATTTGGGGTTTTAAGACAGCAACACGGTAACAACACAAATCCCACGCCTGTTCAATTTATTCAATCTTTTAAAAAAATATTTTGCCTTCAGTATTTTAAACATTTCCCAGGTTCTAACTGTCTTGAAGATCTAGATCAAGTACTTACTCATGTCAACGAACAATCAAGCACTCAAATAAACCGGTTGTTTGTATCCGAAGAACAAAATAATCTTTTTAATTTTAAATCAATAAAAATTGGTACTGTTGACTACAGGAAATTAAATATTCCAGAGAGGAATGTCTATACATATGTGTGTGGATACCTTATGAAGAAATGTCTAGAGAAATATGAATGCCAGGTTTGTATAGAGTATGCAAATCATCAAAAAACATTAGATCAGTCCTTTCTTTTAACTTTCTTCAAATGTTACTCTGCAAATGACTCTTCCAATTTTGGTAAGCTATTAATGCCTCATGATGAATTTTATAATTACATAATTAAATTAGAAGATATATTTGTTGACAATTTTCCTTCTATTGCTACTAACAATAATATTGGGTCCATAATGAAAGATCTACTTTGTAATGTACGTTTTAGTCATCCTTGTGAATTATTTAACAAACAATTTTTAATAGATTTATTTATACATTTTAGGATTTTTACTGCAATTAAATTTTTTAATAGGACCATGTTGTCTGAAACAAACAGAAAAAAAAGAAAATTAGCTATTTTAAAACATTTGTAAAAAAAAAAGATAATTTTCTTTAGGATATTGTTGTTTTAGTATTATGTATTGATGTATTTATAAATATTTGTAATTAATGTTTCACCATGACAAAATAAATAATATTTATGTGACTATTAATAGTTAAAATGTTTTATTGCTTACTTGGCGATGTCGTGTTCGAACAGTTATAGTTAAACTTTTTTTTTAGTTTAACTTAAAGTTTAAACATTGTTAATTATTATTATACAATAAAATGATGTACAATATTTATTGTACCAATAAGTTGTAATACGGGACCACATAATATTCTGTGGTTGTACAATTGGTTATTATCTACATACAGGCTACACTGATATCCCAACAGGTGTTGCAAATCTATCCCCCATAAGACCCGTGTTATTCTAAAAGAGTGAGCCTTCTGGTTATTCTGTGGTATAGATATCTGTGCTTGATAACAACATTTTATATTTTTATATTAAATTAATATTAATTAAGACATAATATTTAAATTATTTTCTTTTCTTTCAAATGACTAACTTAACCTATACAAAATTGTTTATATTTTATCATAATAATCATATACTAATATAAATTATAATGATAGGATATAATTCCAATACAGTTTTAATAATACATAACTACTATATTATTAAAGATAATCTAATACTATTACAGATAATTACCTATATTTTGATCTGTAATTAAATTTGTAAGTACAATAAAAAACAAAGATTTTCATACCGTACAGTCAATGATTTGGGGCGTATGATTATTTTCAATAAATAATAATTATAATATTATTTAAATTTATGCGGGAAATTTAAAATGTTGGTTAGGCATATTATCATATTATATCAGCTATGGCCAAATAATGGCTAACCTAGAATATGAAATATGCTAGATTTATGGCTATAAGCATTTAAGAAATTCCAATGGCTAGATGGGTATCAAAAAAGGCTAGTTCTAGCCATAAAATGGCTAAATTGGGAACACTGCGGCGTGATTATACTGGATGAACCTCATCAGGGAGGCAATGGGCGTGGTTACGGCCAGTCTCGACGGTGATGATACGGCGCACAATGCCATCTTTGGAACGTTGTTTACGTTTACAAGTTAAGCTTAACAGGAATAAAAAACCGGTGTTGCCATATTGGCCATTTCGATGTCCAAAATCTCATAAAAATTGGGATCTAGCCTTTGGCCTTTTTACTAGCTTTTTAGATTTTTTTGTTTATAATTTATAGCCATTTGTAGTTCTGTACAAAACCTGTTATTTTTATTATAATTTATGAAAAAAAAAATCTATAAATAATACCTACTTTAAAAAATAAATTATAGGTAGGTATTATTGATATAATCTAAATATTGGCTACGATATTTACGTACATAAAACACAATATTGTTGATCTTTTTATAATAGTACCCACATAGTGTAATGTATTTTCATAGACCAATCATTGTATTGCACTGAATATTATTGGTGTATACTATAGTATGTAGTATGTATAGTGGCTTATTTTGAATTTTTTCTCGTATCTACTAAATACTAACCTACAGTCTTAATATTTTTAACTGTTGTTAATTGTAATAAATTTTAAATCATGGCACCATAGTATGCACAAAAGTTCCGTGACGAATGGCTGAAAGATAAAACGTTTGAAGAATGGATTGAACTAGAGAATGACAATACTATAGTACGCTTCAGATTTTGTAATTGTGATATTAGAACTAAAAAATATGATTTAAATCAACATTTAAAAACTAAAAAGCATTTAGAAACTTCAAAAAACTTCTCTGCAACGAAGGCTTTAACAAAATGCATTAAACCTATTACTGCTCAAGCAGAACGTGCAATATGCTTATTCTTAACAGCACATATCTCAATATTATCATGTGATCATTTGGGAGAATTATGTGAAAATTGTTCTAAGTCATCTAAGGACGCTGATTCGTTGAAACTGCGTAGAACTAAATGTACTGGTATAGTTTGCAATGAATTATCTCCCTATTTTCAAAATGAATTAAAAATAAAATTAATAATGGACCATTTATATAGTATTTGTTGCACTTCTTATTATCTGTACAGTGAACTATTTTCCCGATTAAATAATAAATTCAAGAGTTAAAATACTATTATATATACTTATATTAAATACTTAAAATAAAATGATAGGTACAAATTATAAAATTGATGAAACAAAAAATTAAAAGCTTAAAAAAATAATAAATAATAATTTAATCTTCGTTATATGACATTTTTATATGAATTAATATGACATAAAACAATTATGACTATGTGAAAAAAAAATTGTAAAAATTAAAAAAAAAAATTACAATTCCCATAAACTTTCATCCATAGATTGTAAAAACAATAAAATATTTAACATTTTGCTTGTTGGACGATTTCTTTGTTGATTCATAGACAAGCCTGCTTTGGAGAAAAGCCTTTCACTTGTTACCGAAGTAGCTACCGTGCTCAAATATTTTAATGCAATTTTAGACAGATTTGGATAAACTGAGGACATATCATTCTATAGTAATAACGGGTTGTCTGTCAACCTACCTACAGAGCTTTTCAAGTATAAATTCAATTCAGATGAAAACCAATTTCTTCTCTAGAGGCTCGCCCACGACTACGGCCACTTTGTTGAACAATTTTCTCATCGTTATTCCATAGCCTAAATCCTTTATTTTCTAAAAATTAATAATATGTTTCAATGAATTAATTTACGCACATTATACTAGATTATATTTACTCACCAAGCGATTCATAAGAATCAGATGAACTTTCAGATGTTGTTTGATATGTCTTGATTTCTTCAGATATTTTATTTAATATTTTGTATAATGCCACTGCATTTTTAAAATAAATTCTTTTGAATCTAGGATCTAGTACTGTAACAATTGCTAAAAATGAAACATTTTCTATTTGTCCTAGTTGCTTAGAACACATATGTTTTAATGCGTTTTTTAGTTGCTTGCTAAAAACTTGAGTTGTTGCTGCCTCATCAATTTTTGTTTGTAATATGTGCACAATTGATATGACCATACTACTTGAAACATATTGTTCACCAAATGGCGTCATCCGCACACTATTTTTCAATACATTATAATTTAGTCCGCGTTACAATCAAAAACCTCATTTTCGGTCAGCGTTATCTATAGATATTAGTTAATACGTGTGTGCAATCGCACATCGATATTTCTATTTTTAGTCTATAATATTTTTATTTTATTTTGGGATGTTTACTATTCCTTTATCAAGTTAATTATCGGTATTTTCAAGAAATTCACTACCGTTGCAATCATTTTTCCATCGTCGGTCGTTGATGAAACACGTACGTATTCACATTGTATTGTTTTTATACATTTTATAGTTAAATTATATACATTTTATTTCTTTTGAACGATTTTTTTTTTTTATTTCGTTTACTTTCGTATTACTTATATTATGAACATGGATAATACATTGAATAAATCCGGTCCATCTCGACCAAAACGGTTATGCAATATGAATCGAAATTATGAACAACAAATTGAGCAGATGCTTTTTAACTCTGATAGTGACGAAAATTATGATTTTTCCGATTCTGGTAGAGAATATGAATTTGAAAATACTGAACAAGTGTCTGACGATTTTGAGAGTGATACTGAGATCGCGAATAATGTACCAAGTGTAAATACTCAATCATCAACAAATACTAATAATGACGGTGACTGGCAAGAGGAGGAAATTGAATTATCTAATTTTCCTTTTATAAAACGAAACGAATTGCTTGTTCCGATAGAAGGCAAAATAAATCCTATAGATTATTTTTTTATGCTTTTCGATGAACATTTTATAAAACTATTGGTTGATGAAACGAATAATTATGCTGAAACCGAGTTTTTACGTGTTGGTAGTGCACCACGTTCTCGTATCTCCAATTGGAAACCAACAGATAAAGACGAAATGTTAACATTTATTGCATTGATAATTCACACTGGTACCATAAAACTCAACAGATTGAATGACTATTGGAAAACCCATCACCTTTTCAACTTTTCTTGCTTTTCAAATTATATGAGTCGTGATAGATTTTTAAATTTATTAAGATGTTTTCATTTTGCACCAAATATTGAAACTAATAATCAAAACCTACCTGAGGATCGCTTATATAAAATTAGACCTTTAATTACATATTTCAATAACAAAATGAATACCATATATTATCCCAAAAAAGAACTCTCACTTGATGAGTCCCTGGTGTTATGGAGAGGCCGTCTCCAGTTTCGTCAATATATTCAAAATAAACGCCATAAATATGGAATTAAATTATACATGCTTACGGAACCTCATGGCTTGGTATTAAAATTTGCCATTTATGTAGGAGTACTCGATGACTTGGGAGGAAAAGGCCATGCAGCTAATGTGGTTTTGCATTTAATGTCCGAAAAGCTAAATAACGGCCATGCGTTATACATGGACAATTTCTACAATAGTTTTGATTTAGCCTCCAAATTGATTGAAAAAAAAACGTTTTGTACTGGAACATTAAGATTGAACAGAAAAAATACACCACAGGATGTTGTAGAGTCAAAATTAAAAAAAGGTGAAACCGTTGCCAGATACTCTCAAGGTGTTATGATTGGAAAGTGGAAAGATAAGAGAGATGTTGGTTATATTTCCACCGAATTTAAAAATAATTTAATTCTTACCAAAAACCGAAACGGTAAAGAACAATTTAAACCTGAACCTATCTCAAATTATAACCGTTTTATGAGTGGAATTGATCGGCAAGACCAAATGCATAGCTATTATCCATTTACTAGAAAAACAATCCGTTGGTATAAAAAAATTGGTATACATATAATACAAATGTTATTGATGAACTCATTTTATTTATATAATCAATATCACGCCGGACCTAAAATATCATTGTATGATTTTCGATTATCCATACTCAGTGAACTTTTGCCCAAACATCCAAAACCTAGATGTTTTTCAGTATCACATACTAATCATTTCCCAAAAACTCACAATGTTGGAAAATCTGGAAGACCTATCAGAAAAAGATGTCATCTGTGTTATTCTAAAGGGATAAGAAAAGATACAACATACTTCTGTCCAAGCTGTCCGGAAAAACCCAGTCTTTGTCATCAACCATGTTTTAAAAATTTCCATAAATAGTTTAAAATAAAATAGTAAATAATAAATATTAAATAGTCAGTTTCCATTTTTTTTAAATTATAATAACGTGTTCACTTTTATTTTAAAATAATAAGGAATAAAGATGTTTTCATTTTATTAAATTATAAGTACATATTTACTTTTAGTTATTTATTAATTTAATTGCATTGTAAAATAATAAGTAATAAAGTAACAATTTGGTATGATAGTTGTGAGTAACTGTTTGGTATACCTAGCATAACAAATTTGCTATGACGCCAATTGGCGTCAATCAGCGTCAGATAAAAGCAAAGTGTATGTGGTGCGGATGACGCCAATTGGCGTCAACGAAAAAAAACTTTGAATTACTTCCGCACATTTGAATGTGTATTGTAATATGATCCGCAGTGAACGTGTTAAACAGTAATTATTTGTCATTTTTTCAATATCCTTGGCACAAACTATCATAGGAGCTGAGATATTACGATTCGCAATATTATTTATGAATGGCGTCGCATTGGAATGTCCAAATTGCGTGCCGTCTCTTATGCCGGGTTCACACTATTGCAATTTCTCGCATTGTAGACTTGCTTGCAATATATATCATGGAAGAATACGCATTGTAATACGCAAGTGCATGTTCACATACATGCTTGTATATGTGTAGTCTTGCATGTATTTAAATATTGTTTAGTTTCAAAAGTGATCTGATCGCGACTAGAAGTGCTGTTTTTTTTTAATTTTGAAATATTTTTAATTTTTACGAGACTGTTAAATGGATTCAACAAAAAAAGGAGTACTTATTGTTTGTGATATGCTTCGTAAAGAAATCTTAAAAAAGAAGCAAGAAGCTTTAAAAAAAAAAAGATTATGGGTTCGACAGTGGATTAATAGAAGAAATAGTGTTGGCGCATCAAATAGTTTATGTTTTGAATTAAGAAATGAAGATCCATCATCATACAAAAACTTTTTGAGAATGGATAATTACCTTTTTCAATATTTACTGGATAAAGTTAAACCATTAATTCAAAAAGAAGACACTTTTTTTAGAAAAGCATTACCTGCAAGTACAAAATTGGAAATAGTACTTCGTTTTTTGGCCACAGGCAATTCTTTTACCAGTCTTCAATATTTATTCAGAGTACCTAAGAACTTTTTTCAGATATTTCGTCTAATTTTTTTAGAGCATTATCAAGATATGTTGTATCCGACACTTCATTTTTCCTTTTTTTTGAAATTGATCGTTTTAAAGTCCGTGGAGGTGGTAGCGGAGGTGATAAAACTTTTTCTGATAAGTCCGATGATAGTTGGGATGTATTGTTAACTGCAGAGATTAATGTAGCATTATGTTCAACTGATGAAAAAGAGCTATTCAGCTGAATGGACTCGGCTGATGTTAAATTTTCACAAACAAAATTTGACTGAGATTCGTTATCTTTTTCAATGAGCATTTCCTATAATAAATAATAAGTTGAAAATTATGTGGGTACTTCGAAAACGTAATAAATAAAAAAATCAACTGTTCAAATGGTTGTATGGTTTTATGTTATATTTAATATTTATATTATTTTTGAATCTGAAATATTTTTATACATTTCCAGGTCCCTAAAAAAGAAGAGGAATGGAAAAAAATCCAAAATGGTTTCAATTTGCGTTGGAATTTCCCTAACTGCGTTGGTGCCCTTGACGGGAAACATGTAGTTGTAAAAAAAACCACCGGGCACAGGGACTGAGAACTTCAACTACAAAAATTCTTGTAGTATAGTCTTAATGGCAAGTGTAGATCATGATTATTGCTTTCGTTATGTAGATATTGGAGCAAAAGGAAGACAGTCGGATGGTGGTATATTTGCAGATTGTTCCTTAAAATATGCAATTGAAAATAATAAACTAAACCTCCCAAAAGACACAGTTTTTGTTGCCGATGAAGCGTTTCCTATGAAACCATATGCGCGAAGAAATTTAACAAAAGAACAAAAAATTTTTAACTATAGATTGTCAAGAGCTAGGCGTATAGTAGAAAATGCTTTTGGAATTCTAACAAGTCGATTTAGAGTTTATGAAAAACCAATATCGCTTATTCCAGAAAAGGTAGACAGTATCGTAAATGCTACTTGTGCTTTACATAATTGACTTAGAATAAAATCGCCTATTACCTACACACCATCGGGTACATTTGATTATGAAGATTTAGATAATTGTAATTGGTCTCCTGGATCATGGCGTAATGAAGTACAACCAACAGGAATTATAAATATGACTTCTCACCCACCGAGATATCCGTCGACATCAGCCACAACATTGCGAGAAAAATACACACAATATTTTAATAACGAAGGTGCTGTTCCATGGCAGGATAATATGATTTTTTAAGTAAATTTATCTATATATTAATTAATATTATTGTTATGTTTGTATTAGTTACGTATTACATTTTTTTAAATTTTGACATTGTGCGACCAAATTCACGGACCTATATACTAAATTTTAATATTATATTATACATAAATTTAGTATTTACTATTGGTATTTATGTAATTTAATTATTTAAATTTTGGTAATGAAATATATTAAAAAATTACCAAATTAGAATGAGTTTTCCTTGATTCGACAACCGGATGCAAAAATATATCAAGTGCTTCAAACCAAAATACTTTTGGTTTATACACATCGTTGCCACCTGATTCAGACTTTTTTGAATCCTCTACTTTTCTTTTTTCTTGGTGGTAGGCCGTACGTAAATTTTTTATTTTTATTGGAACATCAGATGGTCCAAAATTAGGTTTATTAATTTCTTCAGAAATCGTTTTATATGCCTGGTTCCGTGCATCTTTGTTCTTATATTGGTTCAGTTTTACGTTCCATAGTACTTCATGATGGCGATACAAAGTAATTAATTTCAGTACATTTTCTTCGTTCAAACTATACTTTGATTTGGAAGTAGCCATTTCAGTGTTAAAAAATTAAATTATTTAACAAATAAACTTAAAACAAAATGTATAAAACACAATCACATTATCCACGTGGTTCACTATTCGTGTTTGAGAATAAACTGGCATACAATTACCAAATACTATAAATGACAATACGGGACAACTAGTGTCAAAAATCGCGAAATAAGTATGCCCCCTGATAAAGTAACTAACGCGCTCTAGGATTGTAATTTGTAATATTCAGCTATATAGGTAACAGAAAATTTTGATCAGCTGTAAAATACCAAATACTATAAATCATTTATAGTATTTGAAAATACTAAAACTAATTACTAAATAGTAAAAGTAAATACATATTACATAATATTTTTATATTTAAGTATTTAACATTTTAACAGTTATTATATTATTATAATATAATAATATAATATACAATAAATTTATTTACCAAAAATATTCATACCTATTACATACAAATACAACAATACAAGTAAAATAGGTACTTACATTATTATAAATGCATTATTTTTTTTAATTTCTTACTTTTCACTTGTTTAAAAGTTGGTGTATTATTACATTTTTTTATAAAAGAATTGATGGTTACATTCAAAATTTTATCAATGAATAAAAATCTACAATTTTGACAAATATTGGGACATATTTTTATGTAACATTCAATTTTAGCCAACATTCTACTCTTTATACCATGTTTGTTGTCTATCAATAAATTTTCTATATTATTATTGAAAAGACAAACTATTTTTTCAACAAATTTTGAAGTGCCCGGAAGTGGTAAAAGTAAGTTACATTCTTCGTATTCTTTCATAGTTATAAAATTGTTTTTCATCGTTATTAATTGGTCTTTATCCTTTGTAGCCAGTTCATTTACACATTCTATGTGGCTTAATTTTGAACTAGCCCAACCAGCTATGTAAGCTATAGCATTTTCTTCATGAATACCCAACTGTATAACTTTGATGTTCATGTCACTTAAATTATCATCAAACCTGGAATCTATATCATCAGGTGAAGAAATATTTACTTCTTTTTGTTGAAATTCAAATTTAAACTTTTTTTTATTTTTAAGTAAATCAGCACAGCTTATTAAAAATGCACATGCATCAACCTCACAATTTCCATTAATGGGAGGCATAAGAAGTTGTTGAGCAATGCACATTCGTATTGCAGAATGAAACTTGGAGGAGTCTGGTGTGATGTTATTACCTCCTTTTGCACGAATCACCGAAAACAAACTTTCAAGGCAATCTTGAGTTAAGCGTCTCACTAAAAGGTACTCAAAATTAAAATTATCATGTAAATCTTGATATAAATGTTTTAAACATATTATATTTGCAATCCATCCTGTGATGCACGGAGGTTGTTTATTCATTGCATTTTTTATTTCCAAATCATTAAAAAATTGTAATGCTTCATTTAATAATTTCCAATGGATTGTATTTTCAGATAGAGGTCTGCGAAATACTTTGCATTCATCAAATGAGACACTGTTAAACACATCAAATAAATTATCTAACAGTTTGATAAATTTTGCAGTATAGACTGCTTTGGAACAAAGTTGATTATTTGATACAAGTGTTAAGATTGCAGAGCTTACAGTGTGACTAAAAGTCTGTGCTGCCAAACATACACGCATTGGAGAAAATGGAGGCAACTTGATATGTATTTCTTTAAGCTTTGGGGCTAGTCTTGGCACTTTATCTTTATCAAGATTATAAAAAGCTACAATATCTGTCCATGAATATATTTCGTTTTGATGCTTGAAGTCATACTTTTTAAAATTATTTCTAACCGATTTTAAAAGGTGAGGTGTATCGTACATAAAGAATATTTTATTATCTTCATAAATTATCCATGGTTCATTTTTTGTCACGCCAAGTAGTTTTCTTAATTGTTGATTATTTGTTCCTTGGTCGCAAATAATGACTTTTGGAATAAGATTTATTGAATTTATTTTGTAAATTGTACTTGATATAATAGTTTTAAGTTTTACTCCTAGTATAGGTCCATTTGAAAGAAAGTAACCAATTACTTGTTTCCATGAATGTTTTATACCTTTTAACATTATAACTAACGCTTGATTACACGGTGAAATACTTTTTGAATCAATCAAATTTGCCAAATTGCCAAAATCTTCATAACCCGAAAACATATCGTTTTGAGAATTGTAGGATATAAATTGCTTTATTGACATTTCATCAAAAACTATTGACACAGCTCTATCTGATAGTGGTGAAGATGATAATTTAAATTTAAGCACTTCTAAAATGTTTTCATTTATGCCACAAGCTACATTTAAATTTTGGAGCCATCGCCTAAGTGATCTTACTGTAGGTAAACATAAAAACTTTCTCATGAATGTGTAGCCTTTAGGGGAGTTATAATATAAACTCAAAGCAAACTTTTTTTCATCCTCTTTAAAACGCCATGATTTTTTTTTTAAACTCATAAGTCTCATCTGTGTTTTTAACAAAAAATTATTATTTGTCTTTTCTACCATAATTTTAGTTTTGTCACTATTTTTAGTTTTTAAATTTTGTATTTGTTTATTTTTAGTGTGAATCATTTTTTGGTAAATTTGTATCTTTGTTTTTAATTTGGTTATTTTTTTTTGAAGTTCTGTATTATTTTGAGTATCTGATAATAAGTTACCTGTAAACAAACATTGAAGTTTATTTGATTCAACTATCTTATAAAATATATTGATCCATTATTTATTTTTTTAAATCAAATCAAAATTGTTATGTGATTATTTATTTGACAACTGTAGATAACCAAATAAGTTAATGATGTATTTTTTTTTTTTTTGTAATTCAATATAAATTAATTAATTAAAATTATTTATTTAAAAACATTTTTTGAATTGATACTAAATTCTCAAACAGAACATTTCTAAAGTAAAAAAAAGTAATTAGGAAACTTACATTCAAGTAAATCTTCTGGTTTCATAGAATTTTTGTCAAAATTTAAAGAACGTGGCATAAATATTCTTTTATTACATTTTTTATTTACTGAAATTTTAAAAAGTTCTCTACCTGTAAAGTAAAATATTGTACAAGCTATTATAATAGTTAAAATTATTAGTATTGAAGTTAAATTAATAAATTGTACTACCAATATCATTAGGATTTGGGTTTCGAGGGCTCCACCCAGGTTCTTTCCTCTCAAATTGATTTTCAGTGTGGTCAATTTTTGCCTTTGAGAGACTTTCAAGGTCTATTTGTTTTTCACTGTGATCTAATGTAAATTAATATTGTATTAAATTGTTGAAAATTAAATTAAGTAAAAAAGTAATAAATCACATATGCATATTTATTTTTTAAACATTTGAATTTCTTTACCAACTAATGATTTTTCAGGTGATGCTGCAGTAGTATCAGTAGTTGATTTATTCATATCTGGCGGTTGCCACGATGTTAACACAGGCACTGCCCATTTGTTTAAAATTTTCCTAATTTTAATCAAATAAGTAAGACATTTTTTTAATTTTTTTTTTTTTAAATCAAATCAATATTACCGAACTCCGCTTGTATAATTATAATAATCTTCCTGTTGAAAATGTTCTGAACAAATGGTATAATTTTGTATTTTTTTTTTTCCATAATTATAATATTCATTTATTATTTTTTGGTTTTTACACTGATCAAGCCATAGTATGCAACTAAAGTAGGTAATAATATTTCAAAATAAATTTTTAATTAACTTAACCTAATTAATCTAACTTGGTTTTCTATTAACTAAATCATGTAATTATGCCATGTAGGAATGTAACCATTAGAGGTATTTAAAAAATGCAATGTGTTTTTAAAATGTATTTTTTACAATTCAATTAGGTATCTGACACACTCATAATTTATTGTTTTAATAAATTATTTATTCTAATTAATCATATTACTGGTTACAGAATAAATAATATTTTTGACCAATTATTTCTATGAAAGTATGAAATGTATAAAATTATAAAAATCTTAATGAACTACCACAGGTTATATAATTGTATTTGTATAGGTATAATCTGTGATACCTCCTTGAAATGGCCAAAAAATCTCCTTATAGATATTTGACTATAGTCAGTGGCGTAACTGAGGGCTGCAGACCATGCGTTGCGGGGGGCCCACAGTAATTTGAGACCATTGGTTTAAGGGTTATATTTGATACAACAATATATTAGGGGCCCATTTTTTTATTTTTGCGTGGGGCCCAAAATTTTTTGTTACGCCACTGAGTCTATAGTACTTACCTGAGTAATTAGAATAACTATACACTTACTAATTATCATCTGATGGAAATTTATGAAAACTTAAACCTCGATTTCGTCGGCTGTTATTTGTGCAACTCCAAAACGAACAACTTTTGTGTGAAGGCATTTTATTTTTTATTTTAAATTATAAATTAAATTCATGAAGGCTCATTACATAGAAAAGAGATATTATATGCCTTATATCACATATTTATTATAAACATTTATGTTTGTAAAAATAAATGTTTATTTTGGTTATCGGATACTATTTATAGATATTTATATTTATATTATATTTATAGATTCCTTAAAATAAAACAGAGAGCGGGTGTTTTTAGATTCTGAACTAAGTGATGAATGTATTGATTTTACAATGATGTTTTTTTTTTATTGTGTATGTGTGTAAATCATAACTTGTCGAAATAATGTTTTAATTTCAAACATCAGAGGTGGTTACCTATAGCAAAGTAGGAAAGTATCCTTGGTACATTATAGAGGTCAAAAGTAAAAATTTTCCAGTAGTTTTCAAAAAAAAAAATCGGGAAACGGAAATTTTTACGCAAAACCAGTTTTCGACAAAATCGATTTTTTATATGACATATGATTTTTTTTATTTGACTTTATCATTTTTTTTCAGTATATTTTGTTTCATGCTTTTCTCAAAATGTATGAAATTTTTATTTTTTCACCCATTTATTTAATAGTGAAACCATTATCAACTTGATTTTCAATTAGCAACCCATATTTAAAGTGTCCTAAATTAATAAGGTTATTTTTTTTTTAATTTTATCGTTCGAATTATCATTTTTGTTAATTTTTAGCGAGATATAGCTTTTTAAAATTGGGCGGTCTTCGTATTAGTATATTAATATGAAATTCAGTATTTGACACATAGAGCGCGTCCGAGTATTTTCAGGGGGCTATGTCGTCTACAATTATCATTGTTTGTCCCGTATTGTCATTTATAGTATTTGCAATTACCTAATTGCATTCAATTACTGTCCGACATGCCGGACTGCATGCAAGTTCTTACATGCTCAAACTTGCATACAGTTCAGCATGTCGGACAGAAATTGAATGCAATTCGGTAATTTTATTGTATGCCAGTTTATTCTCGAACATGAATAGTGAACCACGTGGATAATGTGATTGTGTTTTATACATTTTGTTTTAAGTACATTTTTTAAATAATTTACTCGCAAACGATAAGTACTCCTTTTTTTGTTGGATCCATTTAACAGTCTTGTAAAAATTAAAAATATTTCAAAATTAAAAAAACAGCACTTCTACTCGCGATCAGATCACTTTTTAAACTAAACAATATTTATATATACATACAAGATTAGACATATACAAGCATATATGTGAACATGCACTTGCGAATTACTATGCATATTCTTGCATGATATATATTGCAAGCAAGACTACAATGCAAGAAATTGCAATAGTGTGAAGCCGGCTTTGGAGGGTTTTGTCCGAATTGCATGCCAGTTAAATGACTTACTTACAACTTACTGAATGAACGAGTTTTAATAAAATATTTAAATATTGTAGAAGGTGACACTGTGAATTATAAATATTAAACACAACTATTGTAGTGAATATATGTACTATGTAGGCAAGTGAATGTATTTCAGGCATAGGATATTACATATTATAAATAAATAACAATAATAAGTTCATATAATAAAAAAAAATATTAAGTAATTATTAATAATATTTTTATATTTAAATAATAAAGTAATATAGTAACTAATGTAGTTTGAAACTAATTTCGATGAAAAATGTTACAATATAATAATAATAAAATAAAAACAATAATAATAATCAATAATAGTAGGTCATTCAACGTCATATATTAGACATATGGAAAAGTATTGCTTTATTTACTTAGTAACGTCTTGTATGCCATCTTTTCTACATATACAAATCTATTATTTTCATTATTTTGAAATTCCGTCATCACTAAGCTTGTACTTTTTTCATTGCCTAATATTTCCCGACGTCTATTATTTAAATTTTAACTACGCATTTTTACATATATACCTACCACATTGTACTTGCTTTAAGACATCAACTAATTGCTATTAACTAACATGCTATTCAGTTTGGAATGGAATGATTCACAAACATTAGTTATTGTTGTTAGTTAGTACGCATTGTAGAATTAGAAAATTCAGCCCAAATAGATGGTGGAAATAAACTGTTAGCTATCACATAAGTTTCTAAGAAGTAGTCACAAAATGCATGTATACGATCATCATTGGGTTGAATTGCCATGATTTCGTTAGTAAAACAGTCGTCTACAGCATTTGGATTTAAGAATGACAGTCCAAAAAATAATTTCAAAAATGTTCCTATTTCTGTTTTCTTTTTAAAAATTTGTACACAAACCTAATGATTGTATTTTTCTCCATATGCTCTGCCCTAAGCGAAAACGACATCATTTTCTTATTATATTTGGAAAAACAACTAGAAGTGCAGAATGAATAGCTAGTTCAAAGTCAGCATAAATTATTTTTGGCGATAAATTTAAGTTCAAATCGTTCATCTTCATTAATAAATTAGTCAAAGCATCTTCATAAATTTGTTTTGTTTTAACAGTTAATAAAAAAAAATTGTGGCGTATAGTTATGATTTTGAACACCACGAATTGTAAATAATTGGTAAAACATTTTAGGGTAACTTTTAAATGTTCCGTCAACGATCAAAATATCGCACTCGCTTAAATATTTTAAATTTACGTGTGTTGCAAAAGCTACAATATTTTTTTTTCATAATTAAAGATAAACAAAAAAGCTTCGCCTCTATTAGTTTTAATGTTTAAATTATCTAAAGCTGTATGTAAATTAATCAAGGTTTCTGGCAGTTTATGATAAATGCTTGATCGGGCATAATGTAATTTTTTTCGAACTCGTGTAGTGTCATCTGTCGTCCATGTACTAATATCTCCATTTAATAGCTCACGATGCGATATTTTACTTGGTTTTTCAAAAGGATCATCTAAAGCTTTACGTTTTAAATTATTACATACCCGTTGTCTATTTAATTTTTGTTTGTCATCTTTGTTGTGATTATGATCTATCTTGCGAAATATAACTTTATGTTCTTCGTTTATATACAATAATTTTATGTACGTACACAAAAGTTTGTGACAAGCCCACCTTTCAATATCGTTACACAATAACTTTTGAAAATAAAATTTAAACTCATTAATTACAAAAAGTGTTTTGCTTTTTTCTCTCAACATATATTCAACTTGTGGTTCCATGATCACACTACAAAATCAACAATTTAAACTACAGACACGTTAACGTTCCAAGTCGTACTAATATTGTAAGACACAGAAAAATACACAGGTGATATCTCGATTTGATCTAAATTATATTATTATTATTACTATTATTTATGGTCGTAGTGACATAGCTTTCTTATCTTAATTATTTCAGATCAATTTATAATAATGCTTATAAATTTGAGATACTTAAGTTAGTGCTTCTCAACCTGGGGGCCGTGGCTATATGATTGGGAGAGGCCTTGAAATATTTTTTTTATTTAAAATATTTTTGGTTATTCAGTTATTATATAACCATTATAACCGACCATATGATTAATCATTGTCGATAAAGTCTAATGTTAGATTACTGTTATTAAATAATAATAAAATTGTTATTACATCGGGAAAGTTTATCTCACATTAGAGTTATTAGATTACTTTAATTTTATAATAATAATAATAATCTATTAAACTATCGAAAATGATGATAACTTTAATGATGTAAACGTAAAGCCTTTGCAGTACAGTCGCGTTTCTTTGCTCGATATCGTGTGTTTCGTGTGGACGTGTGGTGTTAATAATATTATTTTAAGTTTAAAATGGAAAAGTGGTTGAAAGAAAATTTAAAATCAGATACTTCTACTTCAACTAGTAACATAAGATTTCCAGAAACAGATAATTCTAGTTCAACAACCAGCAAAAGAAAAAATGAATTTTTACCAGCAAACAATAAAAAAAAAAACGCAAGTACAATTCAGAATAATATATATAAAATTTGGTTTAATTGCATCATGCGTAAATAAGGAAGAACGACCGATGTGTGTCATATGTTCAAATACACTCTCAAACGATTGCATGAGACCTGGAAAATTAAGTAGACATTTAATTACTATGCACCCCGAACACCAAAATAAAACGTATTATTTTTTTGAAAGAAAAGCATCAGAACAAAGTCGGCAAGTAGTTATTTTTGATAAACATACTAATTTAAATAAAACACTTCTTAAAGCTTCTTTTGAAATGACTTTACTAATTGCTAAAGCTAAAAAAAGTTTTACTATTGGAGAAAACTTGGTTTTACCTGCAGCAATAAAAATATGTGAAATTGTACACGGTGATAAAATTGCAGATGCATTACGGTCCATCCTTGTTTCTAATGATACTATTAAAAGAAGACTAGACTGTATGGGGGATTATATGAAATCTCAATTATTAATTCAAATTAAAAATAGTTACACTTTTGCAATACAACTCGATGAATCGACAGATCTTACAAATAATGCCCAGTTAATGGTATTTGTGAGATATCAATATAATCTAGAAATAAATGAATTTATACATCTATACATTTTAATAATTTATTTGTGTGAAATTGTGAAATTTGTCCATGTAAGTATAGTATATTAGTATATCATTGAAAAAAATAATACTGATGATCTTTTTTTATTTATTTTTTGCTTTTACATCCATGGAAGGGAGCCTTGACAGTTTTACATTAAATTTAGGGGGCCCTATAACAAAAAAGGTTGAGAAGCACTGACTTAAGTGACCGATACGTATGTCTGTGAAAGTAGATAATTTGGGCAAAAAAATTTACTCAAATATAAAAATATTTCAATCTAGAAACTTATCAGTTGTAACAATCATAAAAGAGCGCTTCTATACATGCATTTCTTTCTTTTTTTTTACATTTAGTCACATTGTGCACATAATAAGTGCATGATAAATAAACATGACGTGGTTCATGGCGTGCAATTCAGATAGAACCTCCAAGAGACGACATTCAATTCGGACAGACCCCTCCAAAAGACGGCATGCAATTCGGACATTTTTTTTTTTTGCATGCATGCAATTCGGATGCAGCCATGAAACCGTTCAAGCATATAAAACGTGCTAGTTATCTATTTTTCAGGACTGATTTAAGGAAGAACACATTGATTAGTACAAATCTTATGTAGGCGTAAAATATCAGAAACTGTTATTTAAATTATAACTTACCCAGATAACTTGTATTAAATATCCCAATTTCCATCCATCTAGAAGTTCTTTCAGTTTATTTTTTTCTTCAAATGAAACAACAGCTTTTTTGTTTTCCAAAACACATTCTTCTTGATTTGTATCATCAACCAAATTATTCAAAGGTATATGTATATCATGTTGAATATCAAAAGAATTTGAGTTTTGAAGTTCGGTATACTGTGTATCCGTGTCATTATAAATATCCATACTATCACTCAAAAACGTTTCAAATAAATTATGTCCACTATTCATTTCAAACTATTAATAAATACATATACAATTTTTTGTTAGTATAAATGTATTATTATTGTACAACAAATTGTTACACTATATTAATTAAGGGTATATTATTAAAGCTAAACCTATACATACTATATACAATATTATTTAATACACAAAAAAAAAAGAATGATGTAAACTAATATTTATATACAATTTGAATTGTGAAATTTGGTTAAATTACACACTAAGATGGTATTGTTTAGTAGTATTCTTTAAGTCTAATCATTAATTTCCCATTAGGAATTTGATGAATATTAATTGGTGGACCACTGAACTGTTCAATATTTATTAGACTTTTAGCAATTATAGACTTTTTACTATCAACTTCATATGCTTTAAAGTGTAAATTATAAGATACTAATTGAATTTGATGCACAGTAAATAATACTACATTATTTTGTAAAACAATTATTTCAAGGATTTCATACAAACAGACTTCATTTATAAAATTAGTAACATAATTACCTATTTTATAATCTGTGCCCTTAAAATTAATCTTTGAGTAACTGTTAAAAAAATTAGATGGTATATTGAGAGTATTAAAAACAAATTCATTGTGTTTAGAACTTATAATATTTTTCATAGCTACAGCGACTATTTGATTAGATTCATCATTTAATAAAAAGTGTGCAAATTTAAACTGATATTTTTTGGCTAATGACAAACAGATATTTTTTCGAGAGGTTATTGCTCTAGCATACATTTTAAACTCTTTATGCTTAGCCTCGTAACGATAACACCAAAAATGTCTTGGAGGACCGGATTTTAAGGATTATAGATGGATAATGTGTCAACAAATGATGCTTGGGCTTCAAGCTATCATGAAAAAATGTGATATAATTTGAGTTATGTTTATTAATTAAACTTTAAATGAGGAATAGAACCTTGCTTCAGTTTATAAATTAGTAAAATTTCAATTATCTCAAGAAAAGTGAGAAAAAAGTTCCAAACTTCATCATCTTCAGGTACCAAATCGCCTATCATCAATGAAAAAAAATTAACAAAACACATCATTTGTCTTGCTGACATTTTTAAATGAATTTTTTTTAAATGATGTGTTTCAATGGAAGGAGAAGAATTTTTTTGCTCTAAGGCATATGAAAAATTTTGTTTTCTGAAGTTTATAGTTTCTAACGACATTATTTTAACTTTTTCAGTATAGTAAATAATTAAATGACACATGTTGTAGTGAGAAATTCTTTCAAATATATCATGCATTACATCTACACAATAATTACTTGTAACATGATATGAATTGATCTGATTCAAAATACTTAATTTATTAACACCGGTTTGTGAAAAATAATTTTTTTCTACATCATCTGTGTAATTGTGAATATTACGTAGTAAAGTTTGGTCCTCTTCAGTTAAATAATGTGATACATTTTTATGTACTTTACAAAATCTACAAAAATAGTTAGCAGAGAAAGATTTACTGAAATCACAAATACAGTTGAGTCCCAGATTATCACCAGTTATTAAACCAAGAATAAAATAAATTAGTTTTGGTCCATCAGAAGTATTGATTATAAGCCCATCTTCTGCCAAAGAATTTATATCTTCAATCAATTTTTTAAAACATAAATCATTTCCAAATGATTTCAAGTCCTTAGATTTTAAGAGAGCAGCAAGAAAAATATGTGTAAGTTTTGAACTTTGTTCAATTAATGGAAAACTATAATAAACTGCTGAAATAGAATTTCACATGGATTTAGATCCTAGTGGATTATTTATTTCATAATCATCAATATATATGAAAAATGGCATCACTAATTTATTTTGAAAAGAAAGTATTTTTTCTTTCCATAAGGATCTTTGAACAAAGTTGGACAGATTATAATTTTCATTAGAGACTGAAGAATTAATTAAATTATCATAACGTTTAAGTGCAAAATCAAGATTGTTATTTTGTTCAAAGTATTTTTTAATTTGGAATTTCAATGGCATCGAAATCCCTTTAATACTTAGTTCATCATACATTGTTTCACCATTATGACTTACTAATTGTATTTCATTGTTAATTGTAACTTGTTGCAATTTGTCACTTAAGTAGTTTGTAGCTAACCAATTATTTAAGACATGTTCAGTTTTACAATATTTAAAGGGATCTGAAATCGATGAAATAACTGTAGAAAATTTTGATAAAATCAATGGGTCTTTAATTTAATTTTTAATCATATTTTTCAATAAGAAAGTAATGGGTTTTATGAGTTTTACTTCTATATCATCTTTAATGTTAAGCACATCACTTCTACAAAAGTTGTTATTATTATGCAAGTTAAGACAGAATTGTATAGCTAACCTATGAAACTGTTTAATACTTTCATTAAAATCAAATACATTTTCACTAGGTATTTGAGGTGTTTGATCAAATGTATTGTTAACTATATATAAATCATGTGTATTGACATTATCATTTAAATGAGAATTTAACTCTGAATTACTACATTATAATATTTCATTATTTTCTAATGTATCAATGTGTTTAATTAGAACATGTTTTTTAAAACTACTTAATGTTTGAAATGATTGAGAACAATTATTTTCTTTACAAGTATAAGTGCTGTACGGACCAAGGATATGTATTATTTTATAATGAACGACAAGAGATGCTAATGTGGGCAGTGGCGTAGCCAGCGGGTAGGCCTGGTAGGCCCGGGCCTACCCACTTTTTTCCAAAAAAAAAATTTTTATCCTATTAAATATGTAGTATATATGACTATAATAATATAATATGTATTTAAAAATTAAAATAATAGAATTAATATATCGTAAATACGGTTTTAATTAACGAAATTAAATCCTGATAGTTTTTAATCGGTTCTTAAAATCAGTTAAATAATGACACGTCTTTTATTTTGAGTGTTATGGTTTAATAACCGACCAATTCCTGTTAATCGGCATCCGTCGAAATGTATAGTGTATAATATAATATTATAGCCCGACAGCCCGTATTTGCCCGTTACCTACAATATGATAGATATTAATCTTATCCATTCAATTGACGATTATTTCCAAAAATAACGAGACGGTAATATAAGTTTTTGTCGGATAGATATGCTTGCGATTGTCGATTAGTTTAATACTAATCGCACTGCTTCACTGCGAACGCCTTTAGTACAACGTAGTGACTAGTGATTATATTTCGCTTTTATTTTTACTTAGTCCGTCGCGTTGCTCATTTTCGAAAAATGGAACGTTTTTTAATCACATCAGGTAATTCAAAATCAACTGCTGTTTCAACTGTTTCGGAACCTAATGACCCTGGATCAAGTGCGCGTACTCCAATATCAGATACAGATATACAGTTGAATTCAAACATTTTTGATATTAGTGTAACTTGTGAGGATACCGCTGTACAACCTGTCATCAGTTTTCCTCGTACTCTAATATCTGGGAAGCAACGTAGCTTTCAAAGCAGTTGGTACAATAAGTATCCATGGTTGGAATACTCAATTAAGATGAATGCCGTATTTTGTTATTATTGTCGTCATTTTCCTTCTTATTCGCAAATTGAAAAAGATGTTCTAATTACTGGTGGATATTCTGATTGGAAAAATATAAGTAACATGACTAAAAAACATGATAATACTACTTCACATAAAAATGCAATTGCTAAATATGGCGCATGGCTATCAACCAAAAAAAATGGATCAGTTTCGACTCAAATAAATAAACAAGTCAAGGAGCAAGTTATAAAAAATCGAGCTATTTTAACAAGTGTAATAAGGTGTGTTTTATATTGTGCACGGCAAGATATTGGACTACGAGAACATTTAAGAGAAAGAAAAGAAGAATTCAATAGTGAAAATTATGATGCAAGTTTGTGTTCACGTCATGACGTAAATGAAGGTAACTTTTATGAAATTATAAAATTACTTTCCATCGAAAATGAACATTTTAAAACAAATTTTAATTTATTACCTAAAAATAGCAAATACATATCGCCTGAAATACAAAATGATATAATAAAAGCTACTTCAAAGCTTGTATTACAATTAATAGTAAATGAAGTTCATATTGGGAGCCAGATATTTAGTTTAATTGTAGATGAGGCTAGAGATCAGTCAAAAATTGAACAAATGAGTATTTGTATTAGATATTTGTACGATTTAAAAATTAAAGAAAGATTTTTAGGTTTTGTCGAATTGAAAGATTTAAATGCTCAAGCACTGTGTGATGGCATAATATTTTTTTTTAAATAATGTTGGTTTAGATGTTTCAAATTGTGTAAGTCAATCATATGATGGTGCGTCAGTAATGTCCGGAGCTTTTTCTAGTGTTCAAACAAAAATAAGGGAATTAGCACAAAATCCATGTCCGTATATTCATTGTCATGCTCATAGGTTAAACCTAGTTCTAGTTGATGTAACGAAAAATATTCAAGAAGTAGATGAAATACTTGGTTTATTAGAAGCTATTTATGCATTCCAATCGGTATCTACAATTCACCATCATGCTTTTTTACATGAAACTAAGTATAAAGTACCACAAATTGTGAAATAAGGTGGGTTTCAAAACACAAGGGTATTACATTTTTTAAAAATCATTTTACTGATATTTTAAAAGTTCTTAATGCATTTAGAGAAAGTACTAAACAACAAGAAGCTGCAGAGGCAAAGGGGTTGGCCATACAGTTTGCTAAGTTTGAAGTTATCATAATAATTGTGTGCTTAAACGAAATATTAAATATCATTAATTGCTTATCAATTAACCTGCAATCAACTACTCTTGATATAAAACGTTGTACATTTTTAATTAATGCAACAAAGCAACAAATATTAGAGTTGCGTAATAATGAGAAGTTTTTTGAACTATATGAGCAATCATTGGTTATTGCTCAAAATTCTAAAATACCTACGCCATCAAGTGATAATTTGTCATCAAATAGAACACGGCAAAATTCAAGTACTTTGGCCGATTATTATGTAACTATTACCACTGGTAAAAGAATGGCTTATTCATCTGATGACATGAAAACAGAGCAAAAAATAATATTTTTTAATATTTTAGACGTAATATATTTCGAAATGAACCGGCGTTTTAATACAAATGATGATATGTATGCAACTTTAGAAGCTTTAGACCAAAATTCATCAACCTTTTTAGACAGTGAAATAATTTGTCGTTATGCTGAAACATTTACATTTTATCGATCAAATGAATTTATTACCAAATTAAAATGCCAATGTCGACTGGGAAAAACCTTATTTTTATCTGTATCTGATATTTTTGAATTATATCAAGAAGTAAAAAAATACAAAGTTGGATTTGAAGAATTAACAAAAATTATTGAAAATGTTTTGGTAGTTCCAGTATCTAGTGCCTCAGCAGAAAGGAGTTTCTCGACGACGAAAAGAGTAAAAACATATCTAAGGTCAACGATGACAAGTAGCAGACTAAATAATTTAACTTTGCTGTCTATTGAGAGAGAAATAAGTGGAAAATTCATAGAAAATCCATCTGCTGTAATTGACGAATTTGCATCAGTGAAAAAAAGAAAATTGGAATTTTCAATCTAAAACTATTTTAATAAAGCTATACCTATATCTTTTTTATTAATTTAATTTTTTACTTTTAGTTGTACAACATAAAATAAATCCGTGTAATATGCCTATAATAAATGTATAATACCTATACGGTATTCTGATACTTTTTTATTTTATAAAACTATTCATTAGTTATCCTTACATCAAAATATCGGGCCTACCCAGAAAAAAGTGTCTAGCTACGCCACTGAATGTGGGTATTTGTTCTTCACAAATAAAACAAATTATATTGGATTAAGGCCTAAACAACATTTATATATATGAATATATTTTTTATTCCGTAATAAAAATTAATTAGATAATTTTATAAACAACAACTAACTTATATAGATACTTATAATATTTAAATTACCTACCAGATAATCCAATCTACTGAGTTTAAAATGAATAACATAGGTAGATGCAGGTACTGTATTCTGATGACAGACGAGTGATGAGTTCAAAACAAAATAAGAATAACTACTTAAGAATAAGAAATAAGAAGTTATGACAATATTTTTGCATTAACGATTTATATAAAAACATTCTAAAACCACAAGAATATATTGTTAAATTAAACAAAAATCTTATCACGAATAACAATATTTCCTGTTAACATACTACTGGTAACTATTTTTAGACATATTAATGCGGGTTTTTACGTCAGAGGAAATTATAGTACGAGTGATTAAATTCAAACATGGTATGATTGTAAAATTAACAATATATTTAATATTTGAATAAACGCTATTTATTAATTTAACAAACAGTGTTATTGAAATCAATACTTTAATTGTCAAATAACAACGTACTTTATGATCATATTGTGATTGAAAAATGAACAATACGTTTAATATATTTTAATAAACGCTTCTTTTTAATTCAACAAACATTTGGTGAAATCAATACAATTATTGTTAAAGAAGTACAAACTCTATGATCAAATTTTGATGAGGTGAATTTGTTAATTTTACCATTGGTATTTAGTTCTGTGTGTCATGCCTAAAACGCGCGCCCAACCAGACCAGCCGCACACCAGATCACCGCAGAGCAAACAAGGGCACCCGTACCCTTGCCGCCCAGGGAGCCCTCACCGGTACCCGGGCCGTCAAGGGTAACTCCGACACCGGTTGTGAGGGAAAGGGTGGAGGCACAGCAGGCGAGGAACAAACGAAAGTTCCAGAAGCTGAAGGAGAAGTGACAGGCAAGGGAACACAACGCGAGCCGGCAACCGCGGCTCGCCAAGCTACCCGCGCCAGTCTCCGAACCGGAGGCCGCCAGCGCACCACCGTCACAACCCACACCACCAACGGCGATTGAGGTGGACCCACCGGTGGCCAAGGGACAGAACCCCAAGGAGCCGGAAACGTCTACCAGCCAGGTGCAGCAAGACCAAGCGCCCACCGCGGATTCAGCCGTCGTGGACGCGTGACTAGCCGCACCAGGCCTGTCGCTGGAGAAGCTGCCGGAGATACAGTACAACAACAGGTCGTTCTTTACTCCGGCCGGGTCCCCCAACCGACCATAAAAAGAACGGGGAAGGCAAGCCTACCTCAAGCACGCGCAAGAGGTAGAGCAACGTTCACGACGGGACGCTGGCGCCGCCGGTACAAGTGTATCCCGTCTGACGGTTTGGCGGGGGAGTATGACACGGTCCGCAACGACAACCAGTACAAAGTACAGGTGCCGCATCGACCAGTCTACGCTCTTGTCAACCGCCACCACGGGATACGACCGCGTGACAGTCGACTCTCCCGCCGCGCCACAACGGCACAAGGCGGGACGGGAAGTAAAGTCGCGCCGGACGCGTACCGGCCGCCGCCGGTCTGCAACTCGATCACCGACCGTCGTAGCGACACAAGCGTCATCACCATTGTTTTTTTTCTAAGTGTCACACTTAATACTTATTGTCAATATATTGGTATTGGTTTCAAACGTGTTACGATAATATACAACCACCGTAATAAACGTGAACTGTTATAATCATAAAACAACGCGTTGTTTTGATTTACCCACGACTATCACACCTTGACCGGCCGACGCTCCACCACCTCAGCACCCGCATCGCCGTGTCATTTTATCGCTATTTCCAATCTATTTCATGATAATTAAAATACTATTATGTAAAATGTATGTTTATTTTTACAATAACATGAGTATATTTTTGAAGTTTTCGGGTTAACCCGGACCGAACTAAGAACTAATCGATTACAGATAAAACTATAATCATAAGAGCATTATAATTTATGACAATATTACATTTTATTATTTTGCGGTTATAGACATTTCAGACGTTTCAGTTAAACAGTTACAGTGTTTGAGACTGAAGTGTTTCTTAAGTTTCTTTCAAGTTTTAAATATTTAAATAGGTAAATTTAAATTTAAAAATGACAGAACCTGAATCCATCGAATCTACGTCATATGAAGACAATGATGACACGACTCATCAAAATGTACAAAAATACATGAAATATGTAAAGGTTAGGTAGGATTATTTTTATCAATATATTGAATAGGTGTCATGTTTTAAGTACTCACGTAATTCTGATTTTTTTTTTAAGATTTAACATTCAATTTATTGAAATAACACAATTATTAAATTTTTTATTTGCCATGTTTATTATTATAATATTTAATTTTTATTTTATTATTTAGTACTTTCAATTCATAGTACAATAAATTAAGTAAATAAAGTGGTCCATTACAACTATATAATTTTTTTTCATATTATTATATTAAAATGTGATTCATACATTGATTCAGTTAATTTTTATTTTCAGATTGATTATTAAAAAATTTTAGTTGAAAATGTATTTGCTAAGAGGCTAAGAAGAACACGAGCTGTATAAGTTAAAAAAAAGAAAAGCTTTTATTAAAAATTAATAAATTAAAAAAATCAGATGACTAATCATAAAAAAATATATTAAATAGGTATATATATATATATACTTTTATGTATAAAAATATGTTATATAAATTATTATATTCATATATCTTATATTTTATTCTAATTTTTAATTTCAATTGTTACGTTATTTAAAATTTTAAATACTATTCTTATTACTATTTCAAATATATATACCTGTAATCTATAAATATTATATTTTTAAAGAAAAATTTTAATTAAAACTTATACCTATCACCTATTTTACAACTATTTGTATATTTAATATTATTTAAGAAAAGTGTCTGATAATGTATCCTCCTAGAAGCAGCACCGATGATTTCTCCATTGAGATTATTATCTCTAAAAGGATCATCAACTTCATCATCATTGTCTTCTATATTAAGTAATCTTAATTTTAAACTTATGTTGTATAAAACAGCACAAGCTACAATAATTGAAACCGAAGTCAGTGTGGAGTTGGCAAGACCTCTTCTTAAGCAAGGAAATTTTCTTTTCCACACACCGAAAACTCGTTCTATAATATTCCTCGCTTTAATTTGTGCTTTGTTATAGTTTTTTTCTGAATTGGTAATAGGATTTAGAAGTGGAGTGAAAAGATATGGTTTACAAGCATAGGTAACCTATAAAGTATAAACACTAAATAGGTAAAACTGTACCTATAGTACGTATTTTATAGGTCTATTGTCTGTATAAAAATAAATATACCATTATCTCCTAAAAGCAGTAAATTATTATTATTACGGAAAAAGAAAGTGCATGCACGACTTGCATTGAAGATAAAACTATCATGATAACTTCTTGGCCATCGGGCCACCACATCATATATTTCCATTTGAGGACCACAAACCACTTAAAATTTTTTATAAGACACTTATTAATTTTTGTAATCATTGGTTTTATAAATTTGAAAAAATTTTTATGTTGTTACTTGGACAAATTAAAACCATCCTTTTCTATTTCTAAAAACTTCCCTATTAGGACCACCCGGGTTTTGTGTCTTTATATGGGTACAGTCAATACCAGCACCAACTCCGGGCATTCAAGCGACATCGTAAAATTTCTGTTTCACAACATCCCACTCATTTTGTGTTTGAGGAAATTTAATGTAGTTTCTGGCTTTAGTAGCAATTTGGTGGGAAATTCTTTTAATAATACTGGACACAGTACTTTGATGAATCCCTCTCAGATAACCACAGACAGCCTATAATGATATATTGATACTACACAAATCTAAAAATAGCTACAGGATGCTGGATGATCAACTTAAGTGTTAACACTCATTATTAAGTTTTAACTTTTTTAAAAAAATTTTTTATATAATTGAAGGCAATTACAAAACATTTCTGAAAATATGCAGTTTTTTGAAACAAAATCAAATTACCTACTTATAAATACCTATATAAAAAAATAATGTTCAATAAAGTAAGAAATTTTCAAAATAATGAGTGGAGACACTTATAAATGGTTCACCCGGTAGATCGGTACTTTTTTTTAAAATACAGTTAAATATTAATACAGTTTTTTTTAAACCAAACTACCTGGAAATTTGACGTAGCATAAAAACGAAGTGTAGTCAATAATTGTAGACCAGTAGGAATAGGTAATCCACGTTTATTCCTGTAATTAATATTTACTAATTGCAACAAATGTTCAAGTACAATTCTTTTTGGAAAACGGTAACGTTTAAAAAATTGATCACCGCTATATAATTCGAATGGGTCATCGACATTACGAAGATACCTTCTTGGTATATAATTATTATCATCATCTATATAAATTTCAATATACTCCAAATAATTCACAAAATTTAATATATCATCCATATTAACGACTAGACGTATGCTAATTTAATTACTTTTTTAAGACAAATTTAATAGTATAGAAAATTGTTAAGTGGTTGGTACTTAATTGTTGTAGTATTGCGATTAAGGCTATCAAGCTGAACACAAATGTATCACATAAGGTTTATGTGGTGGAAATTGACCACATAACTTTATGTGTCCATTAATAATGGAATTCTCCCATAAAAATGACTATGCAACGTGACATTGTTATCAATCACATAAATAACAAATACATAAGTACTATGGGTCACATAAATTGACTGTGCATACTTGCATTAGCTGTGTTAGCAGTTAGTGCTTATCAATAGTATAGTAGTTTAATAAATTTGGCACTTTACAGTTTTACACTTTTGCAGTATTATGACTGTATAGTGTATACTCCATAACGATTGTTGTGTACTGCATGATTAACTAACTTTAAAGTAAGTTAATCATGGTGTACTGCATACTGCTATGGACTAGCGTCCCGCATTGTCTAGTTCATGGTTAACTAGGTACCAGCTGAACCAAGCTAGGGTAGGGCAATAAGGTTGACGCGGTCCCGCGTAATAGCCGTTTGAATTCAAACGGCCTGTGCGCGGAAATCCACGCCGTCTATTCTCTCTGTCAACCGCCAATCGACGGCGGTCGACAGCGACACGCGATAAGCGCGCCTGGAGATGTCGATCGCCGGTACCGCGAACCGGCTTGTAGAAGTCAGTTCTACGACCGCGCTAAGAGTGACACGCACACCACGCACCTACCGTCCTCGCCGTGTCGCACACACCTCACCAAACCATACATTGTGTTTTTTTTTGCTATCGCGCATTCATTCTTTTGTTTGTCGTAGTATTTTTTTTTTGTAAAAAAAATAAAACTAAGCATCGCACCTTTGCGACCAATACAACGTGTGCTTAATTTTTTTTTGTTGTTTAACCACCATCACGCTCACCTTTGTGGGATCCGTCCAGGACCGCCACAAGGTAACATTAGGGAAATACAAAATCATGTGGGCATACGACTAAAAAAGATCATCAATAGGTGTGCACCATAGAGTAATTTATTATTATTACTTATAATTAATTATAATTTATATATATTACTCTATGGTGTGCACAGGACGTGGGGTTATGCATCAGTACAAAAGTTCCAAGAACCAATGGCCGAATGTAATATCATAATATATATTTTAACATAATAATAATAATATAATTGTCGAGGTTTGCAGCTACACGGGATGCGCATTTTCCTCGTATGTGGGTGAGTGACATTTCCGTCAGTTTAGACGATTATACCACATCCGTGAGAACAGCGACAAGAGCTAGTAGACAATGGGGAGTAGAGGGTAGTACTATATAAGAGACCCCGTATTATTCAGACGCGACTTGACCAGACTAGCCAGAGCATCTTCACGCCAGTCTGTTCTTTACTACTGATACCTGTTGATGACATGATCACTACAATACAAAAATAATACAAAAAAAAATTCGAACATTTCGATTTTCGAACACAAACATCGATATTTATATTGATTAATCGAAAACAAATCGTAGATATATAGACCTAAAATATCGATATTTTAAAAACATCGATGTATTTTGCCCATCTCTAGGGTGAATTAGCATCATAGTGGTGTGCGCCAATCTGTGGTTTTGAGCATTTGAGCCACTTTTTATTTTGATGCTATCGCTTATAAAATCAATAATAACATCATGTCTGAATAGAGTGGTTATGTACAGAGGCGGTTTGAATGTATTATACTTAGTGGTGCAAGACAATATATAGACACCCCCCCCCCCCCCCACACCACCATCATAATAGAAATTACAAATAAATATTTTTGAAAAAGTTTATAGTTTATAATTATAATAAGGCCCTTATATTCTTAACTCGACGCTTTCAATAGTTTCAGCCACGATTATCATTTATCATATGTCATTGATTAGGTACTTTATTACTTTTTGCATTTATTGAACATTAAAATTAAACATTGCGGTCAGCACATGCTCAACCAAGACCACCCACCCCCCTAACATTGGCGGTGCAGTGCACCAAAAACAGTATACTCAAATCGCCTCTGGTTATGTTTGTCTATAATTTTAAATCCAAGGAGCCTGTGATGGGTCCCAAACATGAACTAAGATATACTAAGGAATATTTCCTGCCACCTGAAATCACAGGAGTGTAAAAGCATACGCCATACACTGTACCCGGGGTTGGCACGCCTATGATTCGTTTTCAGTCCTGTTAATCTTAGTTCGTGGTTACGTTTTACATTTACCTACTATTACCATTGAGTATAGATAGTATATATACTATCTATACTCAATGCTATTACACACTCTTAATGTGCACTATCTATGTAAACTCGATTATTTTCTGAATGTGAGTATTATATACTAGAATTAGTTCCCGATAGCACCTGGCCATAGCGCCAATGAATTATGAGTTTTTATTTATATTATTTATTTATTATTATCTTAATATCAAAATTGGTTATATTATTAACAGGCGATTTTGTACGTAAGCGTACACACACACTCAGAATTTGTTCAATGAACCTGTACACCTACTGTTGAGTACTACACACAAAATATACTGGACACTCTATCGTTGTGTGTTAATGTGCGTGGCAAAATATTTCGTCAACAGGGCCTATAATGTCTGTATCCAGCCTGTGAAATAGTTATCTGTTGCAAAAAATTGCAAATGTATTGTGTATTTGTGATGTGTACAACTGTTCTAGTAATTTAAACTAATACTAACTATATTAACTATATTATATAAGTATATAAATTCTTCAAATAATATTTTATGTGAGATAGGTAAGTCAAATTAATAATTCAGAAATCCGTGTTGTAAGTTTTTCAATTATGGAACAAATGATTTCCACTTATGTAAAAAAAATGCTCCAAAATATATAGTGATTTTCATATAGGTATTGTAGAGGACTGTAGTAATCTCAATATTCAACATAGTTGAGTTAAATATAAATTATACATGTAACAATGTATGATAGAATTAATGTAGGTAAATAAATTAAATAATAATAAATGCATTGAAGTAAGTGCAAGCCTAGATCAATGGTGAAAACAATAAGTTGTTTATTAATTCATATAAATATGCTAATTTGACAGTAAAGGGGAGTAATATTAGAATATTAGCATATTACTTCACTTCACGTCATTGTTAGAACTATTATAAATAATACGGGTAGAGAATTTTTAAGCGATAGTTGCATCAGTCGAAGTTCTGCGAGCTTACAACTGTGTATATAAAATATATTAATAAATCATAATATTATATAGTAAAGTAACAAGTCAAAGTGTTTTTTCATCCAATACCAGTGGCTGATCGTGATTGTGTGATATGGTAATGCGCCACATTTTTTTTTGAAAGGTCAGTGCCCCACACCTCCACCTCTGAAAGATGAATACTACATTTATGATTGACCACACTTGTAAAATTTGACTTTGACGCCACTGAGGCACTGACCAACAATAATACTTAAATTACACATAAAATAATATATTTATTTACAAGATATAGGTAGGTATTCATAAAAAAAAGTAATAATAATACGATACATTTTTATTCTATTTTATTACACGTCAACTTTATATACAAAATCCATTCTTCTTTCTTTTATTTTAACTAATTCATCAATTAATTTTTGATTAAAACTATTATCTTCGTTAATCAAACAACTTTCTATACTTAACATAGTCAAAGCGTTGAGTCTTTCTTCACACATGGTACCTACTTCTTAAGCATGTTTTAATCCTTTTCAACGTTGAGAAACTTCTTTCGGCTTCTGAAGATGTCATTGGAATGACTACTAAAAGTATTAGCAACTTCAAAACTTCTTTAAATGTATCATCCATATTATTATTTAATAGGTAATTTATAGTAGGAATTACACCACTTAATGTACGAAAATCATCACAAGAATACATTACCTCCAACTCGGTCTTTAAACGTTCTAGAACAAAGAATGAATAGCATTCAATAGTAATATTTAAAGTTGTGAGTGGAAATTCATTTTTATAAGCTTCATATTTATCATTTTGAAAAAGTTTAGCTGCAGTTAAATGTTTGGTAAAAGCAAAATGACTTTGAGCCTGAATAGATATTACGTCACATACTTCCAATGCAGCTAACTTTTTAGAATTGATATTATCTTCTACCCTTCTTCTTATAGAAGTACTTTCAATGCCTGGATGTTGTAAAATGTGTTCACAAATATTTGTCATGTCATCACGATTTTTTGAAATTTCTTTATTAAAGAAGTCAATTGATTTTTATATTTGTACTGCGTCAGTATTTTTTGCTTGAACAACGTTATACTTAGTCAACACGATTTTATGAAAAATTGTTAACAAAAAAATAAAAGTTGCATCTGTTAAGTCTCTTAAGACCTGTAGCTTGATTAATGGTGCTATTCTATGAGGAAATACTAACAATTTTTTCCATACATTCAATTAATGACTCTTTATGTTCATCAACCGTATTGACTGTTCTTATATTGAAATTCCATCGTGTTTGAACTGCTCTAGCTTAGGCAAACGACTACCTACTATGTCACCTAAAATAGCTACTCTTTGAGGAGAGTTAGAAAAAAATACTAGAATTTCAGATAAATTAGAAAAAAATATTTTAATTTGTTCATCTTGTGATGTGGGCTGGAGTAACGTTACCCCAGCCCCATCCAGAGAAAATTCGACTTTCCGGGAAAACCGTTAGAGCAGGAATTCCGGGGTTGGCGGCAGGAATTGAGCACTAATTACTGACGCAAAGGTCCATTTTTTTTTGCATATTTTTGCATATTTTGGACATAATGCATATAATTGCATATTCATAGATTTTTTTTAGAATTCGATATTGTTTAACTAACATTTTTTAATTTTTATAAGTTATTGTTAATTTTAAATGGTACTTCACGAAACCGACAGTTTTTGGTTTATCCGTTGAATTTTCGTAAATATATAGCATAACTACTACCTATTTTATCTTAGGTCGGATAATATCTGTTAGTTACCTAATCGTTGATCGGACGACTGGTAGAATTACTTACACATTGTTATACAGTGAGACAGTACAGAATAATTGTATTAGTACTTTGTGTGTTGCGTAAATGTAAGGACGTTTATACTTAATAATTTGAATGGTTCTAATAACAGTGTCCAGTATGCTGAAAGTTCAAAGTGAAAGTGCCAAGTTAGGTCTAATTAAACTAATGTTTAATGTAATAATATGAGCTAATAATAAGTAATAATAATAAATTATGAATTATAATAAATAATAATAAAAATTTGTTTTTGCATATTTTGGTAAATAAAATGCATATTTTACAATTTTTTATTGCATATAAATCCTAGCCCTAATGATCAGCTATATGTTAATATTGTAACAATCCACAGTAAAGATATCCCACATTTATATTGTATTCTTATATACCAATCAATATTATAATTTGTGCATTAAACATTTATATTATATTCAGACACATATTGAACAATATAGTATATATAGTATAGTATATAGTATATATAGTATATTTTGTATATATTTAGATTTTGTATATATTTAGATTTAAATTTTATATGCAATGTAATGTAAAGAAGAAAATATATGTAAATGAATTCATTAGACAATGCATCAATTGAATTTTTTGGTTTTATTTCCAATTTTTTAAGTTTCCTTTGCCACAGTTGGTACTCTTCTATTATTAAACTATTACCATTTAAATCTTCTTCGTTAAATTCACCAATTTTTTTAATTCTGCTTTTGTAGAATTCTCGTCAAAAGTGAGTGCATAATGGATATATTTTTTTTACAGAGTTCACGTGTAAATAAAATAGGTAGTACCTACTTCTTTGTTCAAATATTTAACAGTATTTATGATGAATAACAAAATTACATATTTTTTAATTACTGAATAAGCAACATGGATATAAAAAAAATGTAAAATAAAACAAGCTGATGCGTTAGACCTCTCGGCCACCTCGTCCCCTATTAAAAAATTTTTTTAACAAAACACTTAAAATATCAATCTTACTATTTTGTAACATACTTTATGATTGATTAATAGTAAAAATATTAAAAATATTACGGTATTTAATACTAAAACACAGCCATTACTTTGGTATTTAACTAATGGCAACTTTTGACAGAGTACCTATACATATAAATAAACTAGTTTCATAATTTGAAGTTTCATTACAATGCTCTTCATTTATCATGCACTTTAAATGATAAAGGCAAGAGCAAAATTCACACTCCAATCCTTTATATAATTCACATAAATTTGTTTTGCATTTATAACATAGCCCTGAATCTTTATATAATATAGCTGATGTATTGAGATCATTACTTACATTTGTCAATGGCTCATCTAGAGCTCCACTTACAACTGTTTCTGCCACATCTTTCCTAGGTACATCTTTCCATCTCTCCTTAAATATATTCTTTATGATATTTGACAGAGTACGATTGGGTTTATTAGAATTTGGTGTGGTAGTTTTAGTAACTTTATTTTCAAGTCTTTTTTTTCTTTCTATGATACTTCTTTTAGCATATTCTTTTTGCTCATGAATTTGTTGCCAAATTTTGGAAGATATGATATAAGGTATTCTTTCTATAGTACGTCTGCCTTTTCTCTGTGGTGTAATAGGCTAAATTAAGCATTTATCAAGTGGAGATATTTGTAATGACTTTTTAATTACATTACAAGGAAGTGTACTACTTTGTGCAGATAAAATCTTAAAGTTAGCATCATCACTTTTTGTATCAATAAGAGTATCATTATAGCCTTTAGGTGTATTTAAAATGTTTATTTCAGTTTGAATAGGAGAAATAGTAGTATCTGATAAATTATTATTATCGATAATTACTTCGTTATGGTCCTTACATAAACTAAAAATATTTTTATCTGCTTCAAAAGAATATACCTAAAATAAGAATATATATATATAATTCTATATTATTATATACAGAATATATAATAATTATCTGCCTGATCTGGAATATCATTATATTGGATCATGTCTGTACTAGGAATCCGGTTGAATTTCAGTTTGTATAATATCTTGATATTCATTTGATATATATTTTTTATTACTGCTACTTTTAATTAAATTATATATTATAGATAAAGCTAGAAATTCTTAAGATAAGACTAGTTTCTGAAATTTTACTAATTTGATCAAATTTTGAAATAATTTCAGAACCAACTTCATCGCAAAATGTATTAAAATTAAAATTTTGAATATTCCATTCTTCCTCAGTACTATGATAGTCAATTACCTGGTCCAATATTGGAGCGAAATCTTTTTTCAGCCTCGTTCAAATTGTTCTGATTTTTACGCCATTCAAAGACTCCATTTTTCCATCCTGACTTTAATGGACGGAATGCAGCAACATCAGCAGGTTGCAAAATTCTTGTGGAATTAGGATATAATGCAATTAAAATAATTTTCAAGTCCAAACATAGTTGACTGAGTTGATAAATTAGATGACTCTTATGTCCATTCACAAATAGTATGACGGGGAGTTGTATTTTATTTTGTAGTAGAAAGGAATAAAATATATTTAAAATTAATTCATAAAAGGTTTCGGACTTCATCCATTCAGTATCTGAATGTCCTACTTCCCAATTTTCAGGTACGGAATTTATAATATCTTTCAGGTAGGCGTTTGTAGTTATATATCACCATTGGGTGACACATTAAGCCTTCAACATTAAAAGTAAACATAACTGTCAAGTTTTCTTTCGAATTTCTAACTGCCACTTCATATATATATATCTTTTGAGCCGTTTGGTGCTAAAACAGTTTTGGTTTTGGGGCAAAGAGCAAAGCCACTTTCATCTCAATTAAATAATGGAGATGGATCGTTTAAAATATCATCTAAACCTTCTTTTATCAGGTACCCATATATATGTAAACCATTTTTTTTATACCTTTTTCACTTACACAAGCACTGGCAATAGTTACATGTTCGCTTGTACGGACAGAAATTGTAGGATGACGTTTCATAAAGGATTTGTACCAGCCAACGCCTAAAAAATTAATGAATATACTTGTAAATATATTAACTTAATAAACAAATAACTATTAATTATAAATGTCATAAATATATACCAGATAAATTATTTTTAAGTGGATTGGGTCATTCATTTTAGTCAAAAAATAATTTCACACTGAGCTGGAGATCTTCTTTTCTACGTGGAAATCCTTTTAAACTGCATTTGAGTATTCAATTTTCCAATATAATTTCTTCCTCTTCACTTAAGACAGCAGCTGGACCACAAGTTTTTTACATTCTGGATTTTTTATCTTGTGTTGTAAAGTTGATCTTGAAAGTGCAAATTGTTGAGCAGCAGCTTTTTTGGACAGCCCATCATTTAATACTGTATTGATAGCTAAAGCTAAATTAACTTCTGGAAACGTATTACGTTTTCTTGGAATTTTTGCTATTGAATTAATGTTATATCAGTTAGGTAATATAAATAAAAAAACTAAAAAGGCCATCTCATTAACTTATCAAACATTTTAATTTTAAACAAAGTTATAGGTATGCCAAAATTATAAACTATGAAGAATTTGTAAGAATGTGGTTATTGGCACTTGGGCCAATAACTGACAAAAACAATATATTGAAACTGATTATGGGCACACTTACAAAAAAATTGAAGGCAAAAAAAATATTAAACAAAATCAAGAGTTTTCATCAGAAATATTGTAAGTAATCATTTCATACACGAATGGTTAAAAAAAATTAATTACGGCATCATAATATTTAATATTTTTTCTTATTTATGTGATCAACCCAATGATTCCATATGCTATCAATTCTTATAGGAAATTTTGTTTTCAATCCATTGGTGTCACTGTTATAATAATAACGTGATCAGTGATAGTGTTATTATCCGTTATTATCAAATTTTTTCAAGCGTTTCGACGACAACTACTCTTAGTTTTATTTGTTCAATTTTCGGTAAGTAGTTTATATTTTATTATACTTGCAATTACTTTTTCTTAGGTAAAATACGCAGATTATTCGGAAAATGTCTTTAGTTTAATTGTATTATTGTTATTTTTTCTGTAACGATAATGTTATATGATGGTTCCAAATGGCATCACTAGTTCTATACAAGTATATATTATATACTGTGTAAACATAACTTTTATTTTGTCTAATACATTTCTACTATGGCTCTAAATGATACGGGAAAAGAAAACCTCTTACGAGGAGTTATGTCAGACATTGAAGATTTCTGTAATGATGATGAAGATGATATCGATGAAGAAATAATTATTGCTGAACGCATTGCTGAAATAAACGAGTTTACCTATTGATATTAATAACGCTGAATGGACCATTTGGTAAATAAATTCTAGTTTTTATAATGTTTATTATTTCTATAATATTTTTTTTGACTTCAGGAAAGAGAAAAATGCCTCTTAAACGGTGAAATGGCTCTAACACAAGATTTACGAAACCCAAGCGAGGACAATACTGCCGAAATTGATGAAGAAGATGATGAACAGCAGTTACCAGCTAATTGGATTACAGTTTCTTGGGAAAATCACAAATACCCATTTAATTGTATGATGTCTCCCCCCCCTGTAGAACTACATACTCCATTGGAATATTTTAAACAATTATTTTACCCAAAAATTGTTGAAAATATTGTTTACCAAACTAATTTGTATTCGGTACAAAAAAAAGGCAATAGCATACAAACAGTAATGAAATTGAACAATTCTTTGGTATGCATATGTGTATGCCTGTCATCAAAATGCCTACTTACAGAATTTATTGGGTACAATATACAAAATATTCTATGATTAGTGACATAATTCACTGCTTTACGTACCTACATATGTACATTTTAATGACAACACTAATTATTTTTAATTTACAGATATTAGACATGATAAACTTTTTAAAATTCGGCCTTTTATTAATGGCATACAGCATAATTTTATATTAATCAAACCTGAAGAACATTTGGCAATAGATGAAATTATAACCTTTTAAAGTTAGAAATTCTATGAAGCAATACAATAAATCAAAACCACATAAATAGGGCATTAAAATGTTTGCTTTGGCTTCAAAATCAGGTATTGTAAATGGTTTTGAAATTTATGTTGGCAAAGGGACAGTTAGGCCAAATACTAATCTTGGGCTGAGTGGAGATATTGTAATTCGTTTATCTGAAATAATACCTAAGAACAAAAATTTCAAGATGAGTTTCTACAACTGGTTTAATTTTACAGTTTGATAGTAAATTTAAAAAGTCTTGGAATTTTAGGTGTTGGAACTGTCAGTATAAGAGGGTCAGTTTGAAAATGATAAAAACCTCAAAAAGTTAAGAAGAGGATCTTATGACACAAAAATCGATACCACAAAATATGCAATTATTGCACGTAAATGGTTTGACAATAAAATTGTGCATTTACTTTCAAACTAAATATCAGGCTCAACGCTGGTCAGTTACACATAAGTCAAGAATACCAATAGAAAGGCCAGCTATATTCAAAGAGTAGAACTCTTTTATGGGTGCTATTGATCTATGCTATACCTATATCTAACCAAACACAAAACATGCTGGTTGAGATTTATCAAACCGATATTAAATATGAACGGTATAATATCAGAATTGTTTTACATATTGTAGATATGTGTATCGTGAACAGCTGGCTTATGTAACGTCACTGCAAACGGTTGAATATAATAAAGCATGACTCTTTACTAACATTTAAGATGAAGATCGCGTTAGGTTTACTTAGGTCTGGAAAAGACAAAGTCAAAACAAGAAAATCTCATTTGACACCACCGAGGGAGAACAGATATAAGAGAATAAATGCACCAGTTCCAGATGTGAGATTTGATGGTTATCAACATTTGCCTGAACTTACTGAAGATAAAAAAAGATGTAAGTTATGTGTTCAATCATATTCAAGAACAAAATGTTCCAAATGTAATGTGGTTTTATGCTATAATTCTAGTCGAAACTGTTCCAAGAGTTACCATGAGAAATAATAAGTTACTATTAATTTATGTTGTTATTTATATTATAATACATCAACAACAAAGTTATGTTTTCATTTTATTTTATATTAATTTTTTTTATATTTATATTATTATGTTTTTTTATAATTTCATATTGTTATATTATACACCTACAACAAAGTTATGTTTTATTTTGATCAATTTGTTAAAAATGTGATGTTTTATAAATTCTATATTTAAAAAAACACTATTATCTATAAGATAAATAATTGTATTTTATTAAGTGTATTAGTTTTAACAATAAAAAGTTAACTATATGTGATGTACCAAAAGTTATAATTTTTTTTATATATTTACAAAGAAATAAAGTTATTTTTTCAAGAGTTTAAAATGAGTAACCCTATGTTATCAATTATGACACATGGAATCAAGTCTGGAAAACTTCAAGCTTTTCAAAAAAATCAAAATCATTGATCTTATTTGAGCTCTATATAGTAATATAAAAAACAAAAAAACTTACAATTTTAAGACTCATGTGAAGTTAGCATTACAATAATGGCAGAACATTTTAAAAACCTTCCAACAATGTTCAAATGGACTTGTTGGACATTGTTGGAGTTTTTGGAGCCTACCCTCCTACCACCATTCAGTTATTCAATGTCAAACTTTGTTCTGCTAACTTCATACTTAGCGCTACACTTTCTGTAACTGTTCGATATACGTGGAAAATGGCAAACTAAAATTAAATGATATAATTATACCACCAGAACCATTGAATTCCCTTCTGAATGGAAGTCACACAAAACATAAACAATTCACACGCGATATTCGTTATTACAACAATGCTATCCAAAGGTTAGGTTCACTCTACATTTAAATTTCCTTTGAAATATGTTAGTGACGATACTACGAGTGTCTGTAACGTTTCAAAGCAAAGTGGTACTGGTAAATTGATGCAGGACTGTAGTCGAATTATTTGGGACGAATGCGAAGACTTGCGTCATAATAATAGACCTATGGGTGGCTGCATAGTGTTGTTCCCTGGAGACTTCCGTCAGATCTTTCCTGTGGTTACAAGAGGGACAAGAGCTGATGAAGTCAACGCGTCTTTGAAAAGATTCTACTTATGCCCATATATAAAAATATTAGAATTTAAAACTAATATGAGAGTGCTATGTACAGATCAAGATAATATAGATTTTGTCAAAGATGTAAAGGTATAATATGTCGTGCTAACCTACCGTCACTATACACCGTCATAATTGTTTAAATTTAATACTTGTAGAAGTTAATTTAAGTCTCCCCAGAATATTTACTTACGAGCCACTACTGTTGATAATATTATTCTAGTGTATAATACGTTACTATTGTTAAACGTTATGGTAAGAATATCTATTACTGTATGAATGTTTTACAATATTTTAATTTATAAGTGAGTTATGAATTATATTTATAAATAATACATAATATTGTGTAGCCATAAGTAATAACATTAATAAGTTATAATATTAAATATCGTTAAAAGTCCACGATAAAATATATCCTACCTATAATGAATAGGTACCAACAATGTTCTTAGTCTTATGTTTGATAATTAATCAATTTATATCTATTGGATTTTAGCTGTTCACAGCGGCGCATACTAGTTGGGTCCCATAATTCAGATTGTTCACTAATTGGGTCCCGTGTAAAATATCCTACTGTACGAGTTGGGTCCCGTGTAAAATAGCCTACTGTACGAGTTGGGTCCTATAAAAAACATTTTCCTTCCCATTTTTACAGACTTAGGACTGTCTATAATAACATCTATAGTTACTACAGGTATGGTTAAAAATTGTTTTTTTTTTCCTAATTTTTTCCTGATTTACAATCGTTCGTCGTCGTCATCGTCGTCCATCTGATTTTTAATGATTAATAATATTTTAATTTAAGGGTTGAAATTTATTGACGTACTAGTGTGGTATAATCAGTGATTAGTTCATCGATTATTATTTCAACGGCAGAAAATACCTAATCTAAAATATTATTTTCGTACTGTATATTACTACGATAAGATATCATTTTATTGCCAGAAAGTACGTCCTTATACCATATTCGTACTTTATAACTTCATAATACGTATAATGAATACGTGGACCGTGGGCCCAATTCAAACGCATCATTTGATATGCCCGGACCCAATTAATACAAAACATTTTATTCACACGGACCCAATTCGTACAAAATTTAAAACTAGTATTATTTTGGGACCCGACTCGGATGCAGCCGTTCACAGCAAACACGTTGTACGTCGTAAAACAAATATGACACTTAAAGATAAACTTTAAGATGTTTATCCTTTAAGACTTAAAGGATGGCGATTGAAGGATATTCCGTCTTTGCGTTATTTTTATCAGACTACCTACTTGTTATTAAGTTTTGTCGTGTAAAAGTATTCTAAATTTAGCATAAACAAGTGTTTATAACTGTATATAGTTATTGGTTATATTTTCTTGTTATTTGTGTTTTATTATTAATTCATTTAATTTTAATTTTTTCTTTTTTTGCGTAGACATGTCTGTTAAACAACGAGTAAATGAAATCATTGAAATATTAATAAAAATTAATTTTTTGAATCCAAATGGTTCAATTCCAGCATGGTCCTCTGGTCTATACAAAGAAGCATCTAAAAAACTTAATAAGTAAGATAATTAAATATTTAGTTAATATAATAATATCTAGTTGATTCGTTTAGTTTTAAATTATATAAAAGTATTAAAAATATACACTATGATTTTCCAGAAATTCAAATTTCAATCCAATTAGTGCAGATTATTTATATACTATTATAAAAAATAATAGATATAACATATTGCAATGTTTACAACAAAATGTTTTGGGCAAAGAGGAATTACTTGCATTGGAACCAGCTGTACATAAAAAAGTGCATAAAACCAATGTAGATGTTTACACAATGGTGGCTCAATTACCAATTAAGTACTTACCTACCTATTTATTTAACATTTGTACCCAATAATGTCTATATTTTCTGTTCAAATAAATTTGTCTCGTGCATCAATATGTAATATACCAAATAATAATATAATTTGCGTTTGGATTAATACCTAATTTTTCAAAATGTTTGTTCTATATTTTTAAATATTCATTTATTTGAATAGGCTATTAGGTACTAAATAACTAAATTTAATTCCGTGGTTTAAGAAGACGTTACACTCGCATACTGTGTTGTCTCCGTGTTGAAAATGTACAATGTACATCATGGCAAAAACTATTTTGCGCAGGTTAGATCCACTCAGGAGTTAGTGATAGTTTAGACTTCAAATTAACATAATTAAACACATTAAAAACATTATCTGTGAAATAATGTTTTAATTTTTTTTTATATCACTCATACGAAAAAAGTTATATTTTTCAAACTTCAATAACATTTTTTGTAGTTTCGATATCGAAAAAATAAAAAGGATATTTCTCAGTAAATGTTTTCTTTTTTATGAACCAAGTAAAAATTTCGTATTAGTCATGACGGTAGCCTTTTCGGTTTTTTGCCACGAAAAATAGTTATTTCTAGAGAACACAGGCAGAAGTAGTCCTCTCAATACTAGAACTCAAGTCTAAAAACTTAATATTTTATTTTTTTTACAACTTATAATATCCAATATAATCATAGTATATTATTTAACAATCGACAGGCGACTAGAATATTTTTACATGTATGAATAATAATGCCAATGTTTATGAAGATGTTCATTGTGAAATAAATCCTTTGATATTATATAGTTATAGTATATTTAACCTGCATACTTAAAACTGTGTAGGTACTTGTATTATGATTATTGTAATTCTATTTACACATTTTAATATTGTTATTGTATTATTCTATCGAATATAGAAAATCCAAATAAATTCATCTATTTTATCTAATCATGGTGAATTTATTTATTATAAATATCCATTTTTATCTATTATTAAAAATGTTGTATTTTTACTTCAGTTTAAATAATGTTTACCATATAAATGTTTTCCTTCATTTATTGGTTTTAAATTATTTACCAATTTTTCATAGGGTAACTGATAAATATGTTTTATTTTACATATAAAATGTAGGTTTAATTTAAGCTTATATTCACAGTCATATAATTCCCAATTAATTAATATACATGTAAGTATTAAACTAAAATACCATCCGTACTACTTCATAAATTAATAATCTTTAAAAAAATACAAAAGACCAAACAAACCCCGAAATTGCGAAATATTTTTGCCTGCCTCAATCAATTACTGTGGAAGCATGTGGAGTCTGTCTTAGTACGGTAAAAAGAATTACAAGTGAAGGTAACAAATCTATCGTGAATGGAGAACCTGAGACCAGCCTTTCAAATCCTTCATTTACTTCTCCACGTAAGCAGTATAAGCAAGTTAAATATGCAACGGATATTGACGACTTTGATGCGGATATTGTTCGGAGAACTATCCATGAGTTCTACGACAATCGTGAGTATCTTACATCAACTAAATTGCTGAGTAAGTACCAAGAAAAAACTGATTATAAGAGGATCCGAGACTTCTATGTGGCGAATTTTAAAGTCGTTACATTTCTTATATTTGAAATGTAACGATGGCAGAAAATTCCTTATGGAGAGAAATGACATAGTTGCAATGCGTATACAATTTTTAAGAACCATGTGTAATTTACGTCAAAATAATGACACTCACCCTGTCGTTTATTTGGTGGACGAGACCTGGGTAAAACAAAACCATTCTCGCGGATACATATGGCAGAACGAAAAAAATTCTGAAGGGTTGATGGCGCCTACTGGAAAAGGAAGTCGTTTAATTATCTGCCATGCCAGGTCAAGTTCATTTGGATTTGTAGCAGGTTCAAAATTAGTGTTTCGCTGGTACAAATGTAGAATACCATACCCAAATGAATTCGACCATATTTAAGGAATGGTTTGTTCAAATGTTGAACCATTTGGAAGAACCATCCATTATCGTTATGGACAACGCGTCATACCACTCCACTACAACAGTAAATTACCCGAAGTCAAACGTGACCAAAGCTGATATCTAACAGAGGTTATCCGATAAAAGTATCGTTTTTTCTCCACTTGAAACTGTGAGTGAGTACGTGAACGGGTAAAAGCTGCAACGACCAGAGAAAAGGAATATGAAATCGATGAAATTGCATTAAAAATGGGACATTCAGTTGTACGATTGCCACCATACCACTGTCAGTATAATCCCATCGAGCTTATATGGGCTCAAATCAAAAATTAGGTTGCCGAATTGAACACCACTTTTAAAATTTTCGATGTCGAAAAGTTTGTCAATGAAGTCATAGATTCAGTTACGGTCGAAGATTGGAAGCGTTGTGTCAAGCACTGTGAACAATTTCAGGAATATGATTTTATAAAAGAAGGTTTACGGGACGAAATTTTAGAACCGATAATAATAACAATAAATCCCGATGAAACCAGCGACAGTGAAGATGACGACGAAGATTAACTAATTTTTTTATTTATTAAAACCCTTGAATTTTTTTTTATAAATATTTTTCATACCTAATAAAAATGAATAAAATTGTTATTGGATAATTATTTGTGTTTATTAATTATTTATAGTTAGTTTATTATTAATTGAAGTTGTAAATAATAATATGTATACCTATTGGTAAATAATATATTTTTTCACATATAAAAATATTAAATAATAATGCACATAATAATTATTATTACGTGCATATTATAATGTACGTATAATTTAAAATTTACTGCGCAAATGAAAAGTTTGATCGACACTGAAATTCAAACTTTTCTCCACCGGTTGCGCTAGAATCGAGTCTCTAATTATTCGGTTTGTTTAATATTTTTTAAAATTTAATTGAGATTTATTTTTCAACTTGGCATTGTTTATTCCAGTTCAATTTTAGCAATTACTTAATTAAAGATATTTTTTTTATTCAACTAGGTAAGCGCTTTATTGATATTAAATTAAAAAAAAAGCGGATTAGTGGGTATCGCTCTGCTGTACATTAGGGGGAGGGGTGGACCTCTGTCTAGAGTAGGTTAAATTTGAATGCAATGATAGGTATCATTGTATACGAAAAACGATACTGAACGGAGACGGTTTATCTATCTAGGATATATTATAGATTATTGAAAATTTTCAAATCTTAGACATAAAAGAAAATTTTTTTATGAATTTCTAGCATAAAATAATTTATGCATTTTCGTGATTTTTATGTATGTTGTTAAAACTCAAACTTTGAATGCTTGTAAAATAAAAATTGTGACTATGCATTTCTTTTATTTTTCAACTGCTTTTGTAACAATATGTTAAGAGCCTTGTATTAAATTTTCAAGCTTTTCATGTTTTTATTAATTTTTATACCACAGACACAACAAATGTTGAACATTCTGACAATAGAAAACGATTTTTGCATTTTACTAAAAGACAAATTGTTTAAGGTTAGTCAGACTTAAAATTTACATTTATAAGTACAGTCATTCAAAATCAATGTAGCAAATAGAATCTTAGGTAGGTAGGTGCCATCCCTACCTTAAAAATCAAATGTATAGCGACCTCTTTGCTCTTTTATAAGTTTAAGGCGTAACACCACGTCTTCTTCAAAAACTTCAGCAATATCATCCACAGATGGAAAAACAAATGTATTGCTTGACCCTTTGAAAGGTCTCATAATAAGACAAGTGAAAACAATTCCTTTAATTAACTTTCCTACTGCTTTTATGATACTTGGAAACATCTTATAAGCTTTTTTTTTTTGTTCCTTCGCCATACAAACATTTCACCAAAACAAATTCATTTATTTTAAGTTTTTTTTTAAAGTTTTCATCATCATCTGAATCATACATGTTGATAGTAGACATACTATTAACCTGAGAAGAATTTGCAACTGGTTCATTACTTGCTGGTATAGTTATAACTAGAGGACTTTCAATTTCTAACTCTGGTTGTAATGGATCTGGATCATCTGGATCTTCAAATACAGTGATACTCTTTCCAGGGACAACATCTAATCGTTTACGTTTTGGTGTTGGATGGTTAGAACTTTTTGAAAAACGATGTTCACTTAATATGTTTTCAAATTCATTTATCCAAGTACAATCATTGTTATCTTTCTCAATTGAAGGCAATCTTTTAATAACTTTGTTAGCATCTAGGGGAAATATACCACAAGCTTCGAATCCAGATTTTAAATTAGTTGATATATTATTATTAATATTTAGTTCATTTATTACATTTTTAAGTAGCCTTGGAAATTGAGTTTTTAACCTACTTTAATTTAAGAGGCCTGAAAAATGCCACATCGAGTGGTTGTGTCAGATGTGTTGTATTAGGGGGAAGAAGAACAAAACTTATACCATTTTCTGCACATGATTTGATTACCTCTTCTGACACATGGCTAGCCAAATTATCACAAATCATGACCTTTTTGTTAGCATTTATAGTCCTGAAATATGGCAAAACTACTTCAAAATACCAGTCTTCAGAGATTTTCATGTCAAACCAACCACTCTTTGATCTGTTAAAACGTGCTTTTGGTGGACCATGGGTATGTCCAACTAGGGTACAAATGCTCAGATTTATACACAACATACACTAGCAACATGACACCTGAAGCTGTCCCACTAAACATAACAGACGTACTATCTTTTGAAGAGTCCAATAAATAATTCACATGCTTAGTACCACGTCGACATATAACTTTTACTTTTCCAGGGTCAACTGTAAGGTTGGTTTGATCATAATTGATGATAGCATCTGGGGGTACACCTTCCAAGGTCTGGCTTAACTCATTAAAAAAATATGTTATTGTTTCAATTGAAATATTTGATTTAGAGCGTTTTATATTCTCAGATAAACGTATTGTTAATGTAGAGTTATGACGTTTAAGGAATGATTTTACCCAGTCAGGTCCTGGCATGTTATTCTTAAACTATTTTGCAGTTACACCTTTTCTATCTAAATATTGTTTAACAATCCAACGAACCTCAAAACAAGTTAATGGAAATCCCCATTTACTTGCAGTTATTAATCCTTCAACTAAACTTTTCTCCTCTTCATCTTGAAGAACACATGGTCGATCAACTGAGTGCATATTTTTGTTATTTTTTTTCTGTTTATAGTAGATTTAGGTACACCATATGCAATGCTAGCTTCGCGCTTTGACATTGATTTTGTTTTTACAGCCAAAATTGCTTGTTGTAATTGCTCTTCAGTAAAAGTTTTGTAAGGCCTTCCACCAACTGTTTGAAGTTTTCTACCTCCCATGACTGAAAAGAATAAATTAAATATTTTAAAATTATTTTATTTTCTTACACAATAGAAATTGAATTATTAGATATCATAAAAGCACTATTTCGAATCAAAACTAATATTTCTAAGATTGTATTAGGTACCTAGGTACCTACCTACTTAGAATATAAAAAAATACAAATTTATTGTATATAAATATTATAATGCCATCGTACAAGGTATGCCCCAAGTTACCCTTAAATCATAAAATTACTTATAACTCAAGAGATTTTAATGTGATTATGATGATTCTTATGTAGATTTATACTACACAAGAAGAGAAAAAAAAATGTTACATACAGTTTTACGTCAAATTACAACTAATTTAAGTAAAGTGAGACAGAAATAAGGCTTCAGAATGGTTAAGTAATTAGTGTTTTTTTTCAAATACTTATAAATCAAACTTACCTAAAAATTTTGAACGTTTCACTCACTGATTCTGATGTCAAATGTTGTTTAGTTTGAAAATTCTTATCAAACGTGATTACAAAGTGATTACGACCGGTGTAGCTACGATAACAAACAAAAACGACATTTGTGCCCCAAGTTACCCACTTGTCCCAAGTTGTCATGCTGTCATACTCATCGTGATTTTACCTATTTGGGCTATATTGTTTATACGGCGGTTACCCAGTGCGAGTAGCAACGCGAGCATCACTATAAAAACTTTTTTTTCACATTGGTGCTACTGCTGGATCAGTCATGATATCATTTTTCGGACAACTATACCCTAACATTTTACAGATCGCATTATCACAAGTGTTTTTATTTACATTTAATTAACATTTAATTTAAGACAATTATTTCAATTATTAATTGTCTTGTCCGTCGCCGTCGCCGCTGTCACCGTCATCGTCGCCACTGTCTACGTTGTCATCATCGTCGTCGTCGCCGCCGTTGACAAAAGTATGTTCTTCGGTATTATCCACGTGATAAAGTATGCCAGCGTGTTTAAAAAACTCTGTCGTTGGGTCCCAATTATGTGTCCGACAATGTTTGGTGAACATAAATTTAGCTAAATACTCAGCATAAAATGACTTCTTTCGGCAATAATTAGACATCGATTGTTTCGAATGTCTCCATGCACTCTCTATGGTGTTTGAGTGCACACCTGTCACGGGATATTTAAAGTGAAGACTATGGTTCACAGTCATGTGAACATAGCCTTCATCATTTGAAGTATTGAAAGCCTAAAATTAAATTAAATAAATATAATAAAATATACATAAATACATAAAATATAACAAATTTATGGACATTTTTGTTTTTAATTGACCGACCGAGCGCAGCGAGCGAGTGACCCAGCTGGGTGACTTTGTGCAATAAAAATGCATTTTATTTATCGTGTGGCTTCTTACTTAATAAATTAAAATAATGATTTTTTATTTTGCAAAAAAAAATTCAAAAATTTGGGAGGTCACTAAATTATAGATTTGTTCTTAATTTATAATATTTATAATTTAAATGTATGCAAAGCAGTGGCGTATCTATGTATTTAAGCATAGAGGTGCAGCTAATTTTTCGGTCCCCTTATTATAGATGCATTTTATAAGACACAAACAAAATTGTAGGAAGGTCAATTTTCAGTTTAGCTTTCATTAAAAATGTGACCTCCAGAAAATGTTTCCAAAACTAAGTGTGGCAAAACTGGCACAATAATGATACAAAGGAGTTACATTTATACATACCTAAATTATTCCCAGGTATTGCGCCGAGCTATATATTAAACTTGAAATATAAAACAAGTATTTTTTTTCTATTTTATAGTAATTTAATAGAAATAATACTAAATACATATTTATTTTTTATAAAATTGATACAAAGACAATCTTAAATCTAAAATTATGTTTTATTTTAAAAAAACATTGAGGTGATTAATTTCAATGTTTTTAAATAATAATAGTTAAGCATAAGCATAAAACAAAAACTATAAAATACTGTGTAGAACACTAGCTAAAGACAATACCTACTACCTAACTATATAAAATAAAACAATGTAACAAATTAATTTCTTTATAAATACATTTAAGTGACATAAAAACTTTAACATTTAAATTAAATTATATCAAGAAATTTTTCCGTCTTGATTTTGCATTTGCAAAATCGTTGATAATTTTATCAATGGAGATATTAATTGTTTGTTCTCGCTCTATGTTTAATACTGCTAAACTGCTTAGACGATCTTGATTACAGGTGTTCCTCAGGTAGTTTTTTATCAATTATAGTATAATATTAATATCAATTAATATTGAGTTTTGAGAAGGAGCGTTCGGCGGATGCCACTGTCACTGGTATTCACATAAATATGATACAATCACTCAAAATATCAGGAAAACTGCTAGGCAAACCATTACTTATAATAAATTGTGCTAAATCTTTTATAGTCTTTATCTCACTATTAATAATTACTGTTTTCAATGCAATAAGTTGACGTGCGAAATCCGATGTAATATCATTTTCATACTTTAATACAAAATCATACGAATATTTAATTATATCGCTGTTGTTGAGTTTTAAAAGAGTGGTTGGAGTTAAAAATCCAAATGAATCAGCAACATTATGAGTACCTTCAAACCGTGAAATAAGTTGTGATAATACTGTATCAATTGTTGGCAAAAAAATATTCACTTTAAAGTTTTCTTCCGTGACATTTAGTCGATAGTCTCCATCTAACTCATCATAATGTTTCTTTGCAAAAATGTTTCGTTTATTCAAAAATGAAGTAGATATTCCCCGTTTTAAACATAATTCATTCGCATTTTTGGAAACATCTTAAAAACTGTTTCTGAGCTTTTGAGTCGTTTGTACAGCATTTTGAAGCATATTAGACGCTTGGTCTAAAGTAATGTTAACATTCTGTAATGGTTTTGAAATTCCTTGAAGGGCTCGAAGTATAGGTTCCCATAAGCATAATATTAAAACAAATTCCCTATTTTCAATTCGCTTTTTTAATCCCATAGCCAAATTTTTTTCATTTGTTTTAGAACTTGTAAGAATAATTTGAGTCAAAACTTTTAGAACATCAACAAATCTAGTTTTTAGTGCAAACACAGCATCATAACGTGCATCCCATCTTGTGGGACAGACTTTTTAAAACTTTAGCTCGAATTTTATTAGAAATATCACTATTAAAAGCCAACAAAGCCCATCTTGGTCCACTACTACTAAAAAAATTGAATATTGCTTGAACCGTATCAAAAAAATTTATAATTTTTTGGTGACTTTTTGCAGCATCGGATATAACTAAGTTTAGGTTATGAGAACAACAATGCACAAATGTAGCAGAGGGTACAATATATTTAACTCTTGTCTGTACACCATTATGTTTGCCACTCATTACTGATGCTCCGTCATATCCTTGTCCCCGGCATTTTGTGATATCTAAATTAAGTTTTATTATAATTTTTCAAGTTGTTCGTAATCTTTTGCAGTATGGTGTTTGAGGTCATAAAAACCAATAAAAGACTCTTTTATTTCAAATTTATTTTCTTCGTAATTAACTTTTACGTATCTAATTATAATACTTAATTGGTCTACTTTAGTCAAATCCTGGGTTGAATCCATTATTAAAGAAAAATATTGACTAGTTCTAATTTCTTCACAAATTTTTTTAACAATTTCGGAAGACAATATTTCAATTAATTCATTAACAATAGTGTGGCTAAGATATTTAACACAATCTTTGTCATTACTTATTAATTTATTCAAAACTGGATCATAGTCAGAAATTAATCTAACGGTCCTTAAAAAGTTACCTTCAGCAAATTTATTACAATCACCAAATTTTCCTTCTTTACCTCGAAGGGCAGTATTACCGGTAGTTAAAAAAAGTATTATTTTTATTATTCGTTCTAAAACATTGCGCCAAAAATCGGCTTTTCAGAAATTTGTCGTTCGAGCTGTTCATCAATAATTTTATTTTTATTCCATAAGCTTCTTACTTGTACGGTTTCAATATGCTGAGTAGATGATTCATGTTTTGATATCTTTTGGGCAAGATGTTGCCAATCATTTATTCCATCAACCCAATTAGAATGATAACTTTTGTTAAGACGGTCGGCAAAAAGCCAACATGTTTCACAATATACCATGTCTAATATAATGGAATAACACAGCCAAGGTCGAGGAATTTTAAAACCTGATTTCGTGTTCATAAAATAATACTCAATTGAGAATTTCCAATTTGAATCATTACGAGGGAAGTTAATATCAGGTTTACATGATCCAAATGACATAATTAGCCTTTTTGTTTGGGCATCCAAAACTTCGTCACTAAATTTACCACGATCGGAAGGATAACGACAGGTTAAATCCAAGTCTATGAACAATTATAAAAAAATACTGATAGAAATTTGTGAAACTAAAAACAAGTTTGATTTACATAATAGATAATTATGGCAAGAATTAAGATAATAACTAATAAGTGACAATCAACATGACAGCTCACGAGTCACGATAAGAAAACGCGTAGTCTATAATCATAGAATATACTCTATGGAATATACTCTATGTCTACAATAAAGCATTAATGCTGTTGTCGTCCGTCGTGTTCTTACCGAAGCAGTTGACACGGTGTACTCGCGTTATCAGGAGAACAATAATAAAGTAATGCAAATCGGTAGGTATAGAATAATAGAATAAATTGTGTATTAAACATGTGAGCAATTTACGTCAGATGCTAATAATAATTTAAATGCAATCGACCATAGACGTCTCTAGGTCAACTACTTACACACGACGCAAAATGATACAATTCATAATAATAATGTAAAGTGATATAATATATGATAATAGTACGGGGAGGACTTATCTCTATGTGACGGCGATGATGTTGTTATGGTACGGCGGCGGCGACGGCGTGATAAATATAGGTGACCAGCTGAACGGCGGCGTAGACCGATAGTATAATAGTATGGAAATAGCTCGGCGGCGGCGGCGGCTGCTGGACGACCTCGAACTTACGTAACGTGTACGGCGTACGCGGTGCGTTACAATAATACAAATACGAACAACGCGCGCGTCACAGTAATTATTGAATGGTTACGTTTGACGAGTTACCATACAATACGAAACAATTCGTAAATCGGATATAGACCAGCACAGTTTAAATTCGCACGATAGGCGACACCCAAAAGGTCCCCACGGACGTCAAAGCAGCGACGTCCGATGACAAGCGAGACAGGGCAACTGGTAGTAGACACACCGGCTCGCCGGCACAACATGCAAATATCCAGCCAGATAACACGTCGGGCGGGAAGGGGAATACGCAAGTTTAGTCGGCAGTCAAAGTCACCTGGTACCGATAGCGGTACGAGTTTAACGATGGATTGCGTAAACATCCTCCCCCCCTGGGAAGAGCATCTTCACAGCATACCGAAGACTACCACAGTTGATCAGTTGAAATGGTGATCTTGAGATGACAAAGTAAGGGCTGGCATTTAAAGGGGCTAATTATACAATAAAAAATGACAAATATACAAAAAAATAAAAAAAAACACATAGTAAGAATAATAATACATAGTAATAAACATGGTAGACATTAAATGGTAACATCAATTTCAAATAGTGTAGCGTTTCAAAAGAGTAACGCAGAAAAATAGAAACAACAATGAATATACAAAACTTATATCTAATTAATCAATGCAACAAGTGGTACGTCGTGTCAATGACAACAGAGTAAGAAAATGTAGTTTTTTTTTTTGGTTTTTTTTTTGTTTTTTTAATAGTGACTGGAACGGATGAACTATTATGAGGGTACTGATGGAACTGACTAGTAGGGCTATTCTGTAGGTAACAATACCAACTTCACCACAGGTCTTGTTAACTCCTCTTGTGATGTTAACAATCGAACTACACCGTCGACACCTGTGTTGACACTTAGTATGCGTCCTAAGCGCCAGTGAGTAGGAGCCAGCTGTTTGTCTTTCACTACGACCATATCGCCTATTTTGAGGTTGGGGATGCTCTTAGTCCATTTGTTGCGTACTTGCAGAGAGCATAAATATTCGGTGGACCACCGACGCCAGAACGCCTGATGGCACTGGTGGAGAAGCTTCCAACGAGGAACCAACCTGCTAGCTGTCTCTGGGATCGGCAGATCTGGCCCGGACAAATGCATTATGCATTATTTCCGTGGATAAAACCAGACAACACACACACGTGTCCAAGCACCGTCCAGCAGTAGTGTTGTCACTTCCAAAAATAGCCCAATATGCTCGCGCAATGTTATTGTGTATTTAATATTTGTATTAATAACACCAATATAGCTGTTTTGACGTTATCAGTGCCGCTCGGACGGTACAAAAAATTGGACGACACTGCTACTTTTTATTAATATTAACACTATTTAGTCAACTAAAACCTTACATGATTAAAAATAAAAGTTTCAGTATTCAGTCCCTACTTGTTGAATAGAGGCTCCTGGGCCCCATTTATACGACACAGCTAAAGGTGCAATGCACCTCCTGCACCCCCTCTAAGTACGCCACTGATGCAAAGGTATATTACCTTCCAACAATCGGAAATTATTGTTGTTCCAGTTTCTCTTTGATGACTGCTAAAAGGGTTGTGGCATTACGGCTCTCAACCGGGACCATAAAACACTTGCCAGTTTCCCTCTCATAACCTCCAAACACCCATTACCCTTCTACTCTATGGCACCTATGATGTTTCCGACGTCCGAATTTGGATTAATCTATCTCAACAATGTGACCATATCCACCCAATTTTGTTTTATTAATAACCATCATGTCATAAGTCACCTCTCGACAAAACGACGACCAGTCAGTTAAGGTTTTATCTGTGAGTATTAACTGTAGTCTCATTACTGGAAATTTGCAATTCATTGCCCACAAATTAACAAACCCATAAATTGTTAATAATGATAGATGAGACTTGTAGAAAAATGTTTTATGTCGAAGTGAAAGGCTACAAATAATAATAAGTTTTAGTTTTAATTTCTTTAATTTTAGTTTTAGTTTTTAATTTTTGTGTTTTAGTTTTAATTTTTGTTTAAATTCTTTTTTTTAATTTTGTTAATTGTAGGAAATTGTAGTAGTACTTACCTATAGTTGCATGTCTTTTTATCTTTTTTTGCCACCAACTTTTTCACGACAAATCCACTTATATTTGTCAATCGTGGATTCATCTTTTACCAATCTCATAAAATGTCCACGTAGACATTTTTGTTCCGTTGGCAAAATACCATATTCTTGTAATTTTGTGATTAGACCTAAACGACGGTTTAGGTCTGACCACTCTTTAAGGTCGAATAAATTTATATGTTTTTCAGCTGCCATAGTTTACGTTACTTTTAATGTATTCGCGTAAGTAGATAAAAACGAAGTGATCGATAATATTTTGTACGTGGAAATTAAAACTTGCAAAAATTGACATTTTTTATCGAAAATGTATAATAGTTTTTGTTGGATATACTTAATTTACAATTTTATGGTATTTAAGTGGAACAATAAACCTAATAAAATGTGTTATTTTTATAATCATTTTATTTTTCGTTGTTTCTTTTATACGATTTTAATTTAATGGTATTTAAATGGAACAGTACACCTAATAAAATGTGTTTTCATTTTTTTTTTTTTTTATCCGAGCAGTAAACTATTCGGTGCAATGAATTTACATTTTTAATTTAACTCAGTGATCTACTTTAGGCGGAGTTGGATAACAGATCGAGGGATATTTTCGTTTTCAATTACCTGATAAAGCGAATAACTCCGCTCCGTAATCTTCATAAAAGCTCACATTTATAAAAAAAAAGTGCAAAAAAAATTTCTACCGAGTTGGTTATGAACGCGGACGTGGCGGACGGAATCAGCTTCCATGCCCACCGCACCACTAGTGAACACTTAGAATGCCAATGGGTTAGTACAGCGTAAACAGGATCTTGAAAACCTCCTACATAGAGAAAACATTTATATAGTTCTTATATCAGAAAAACACTTTACAGCGCTGACTTTCTTGAAGATATGAAACTACCGAACGTATACTACTTCACACCAGTGGTAGAGCTCGTGGTGACTCTGGTGTAATAATAAAAGAGTCCATAAAGCACTATGAACACGAAAAATACTCCGAAAATCACTTACAAGCTACCAGTTTTGTCGTAAATGACGGTATTAACAACCTCATAGTCACTGCAGTTTATTTTCCACCGCAAGGTGGTGCAGATTAAATTAAGTTCACTGAATTTTTCCATACCTTGGGCGCTAGATTCATAGCTGGAGGATACTGTAATTTTAAACATACTCATTGGGGTTCAAGGATTATCACCCCTAAAGGACGTGCTCTATAAGAAGCTGCAAACAATACCAACGCTGAAATAATTTCTACTAGAAAAGCAACATATTGGCCATCTGACCAGAACAAGATCCCAGATTTACTTGACTTCTTTGTAATGAAAGGTATATCCTCTAATTATGTCGAAATAAATGAACTTGTGGAATTAACGTCGGATCACATACCAGTGCTTATCATGTTAAGCTCAAATGTCATAGTAAAATAACGTAAGGTATCGTTTACCAATAAAAAAACAAACTGGGACCTATTTAGATATAATCTAGATGAAATTGTAAACCTCTCTGTAAAGCTTAAAACACCAATTGAAATTGATAGCGCTATTGAACAACTATTTAATAATGTTATAAAGGCAGCGAAATTGGCAACACCTGAAATATCAGCAAGAAGTAATCGTGAAATCAACTACCCTATGGAAATTAAGGAGCTAGTAAGGAAAAAACGAAAAGCAAGGAAAAATGGCATCGTACGAGAGATCCATTGGACAAAACTATCTGAAACAGCACTTGCAGACTTTTACATGATAAAATAAAATAAGTCAAAAACAAAACGTTTAAATCTTACTTGAGTAATCTTTCCGCAACGAAAGACACTGATTATTTGTTGTGAAAGGCTACAAAACAAATGAAAAAGCCCAGAGCTTATGTACCACCAATCCGCAAAGAAGACGGATCATGGGCATGCTGTGGCCAGACAAAGCTGAAACGTATGCACGTCATCTGGAACGGACATTCCAGCCGAACAATATCGCTTCTGAACTCGATATTCAGCAGTGCCAACCATTGGACGAAATACGTGAAACGATTAAGTTCTTCACTCCATTCGAAATTGCAAACGAAATCGATACGAATATCAATCTAAAAAAAGGACCTGGGTACGACCAAATAAACCCAAAAATGCTGAAAGAATTGCCCAAAAAGGCTATGATTAATTTAACACACATATACAATGCCATACTGCGTACAGAAATTGTTCCTAAACAATGGAAACGAGCTCAAGTAATCATGCTACTTAAACCAGGGAAACCCCCATAACACGTAACTTCATACCGACCGATATCGCTTCTTACGAGCTTATCAAAATTATTTGAAAAACTGCTTTTAAAGCGATTAAAACCAATAATAGAAGCAAGACGGCTTATTCCTGAACTCCAGTTCGGATTTCGGAATAAACACTCAACTATTGAACAGGTTCATCGTGTCACAAATGTGATAAACAATGCACTAGAGGAAAAAAATATTGCTGTGGAGGATTACATGTTAAGCTACGTGAACAGCTGCCACACACTTGGTGCGCACTCATTGAATCCTATCTGACTGAACGTCAGTTCAGAGTCTTACACGATGAAGCATTAACTGACTAGAAAAACATATCAGCTGGAGTACCACAAGGCAGTGTCCTCGGACCTCTTTTGTGTTTACTTTACACAGCTGACATTCCAACTACCAACTACTCAATGACAGCTATGTTTGCCGATGATACAGCAATACTGACAACTGATGAAGACCGGCAGACTGCGACTGATCAACTTTAATGAACACTTAACAACGTCTCCGTTTGGACTAAGCGTTGGAAAATCAAAATTAACAGTGACAAATCGGTACACGTAAATTATACTTTGCGTAAAAGTGTATACTACCCAGTATGGTTGGACCAGCAATTTATCCCCCAGAACGATTCTGCAAAATACCTAAGAATGCACCTTGACTCACAATTAAATTGGAAACATCATGTTCGCCAGAAAAAACTGCAAATTAAACTGAAATTGAGAAAACTTTATTGGCTGATCGGTAGACACTCCGAATTAGATCTCACATGCAAACATCTTTTGTATGTAGCGACAATTAAACCAATTTGGACCTATGGAATACAGCTGTGGGACTATGCCAGTAAGTCCAATATTGAGATTATCCAACGTTGCCAAAACATTGCTTTCCGTACTATTGTCGCAGCATACCGGTACGATAGAAATGACATTATTCACCGAGATTTTATGACGACCTCCGTCCAGGACGAGATTACCAAGTTTGCCAGAAAACACGAGAAAAGACTATATAAACACACCAATCAAGCATCCCGGGATCGGTGTAATAATACGGTCCCCTGAAATTCAATGAGAAGCAACCCAACGTACAAGGTTTCTTATCACTAATTGTCCGAAAAAATAGTCCCCTAGGTTTGGTCCCCCAACTTCACACACGTATTTAATGCAACTAGTACGCAATAATCAATATATTGCTACTATTGTCAGAATGGTAAAGATAATTACATTTTATAATTTATAATTTGTTATTATGCAATTAAGAAAAGACTATATTTTATTGATTATACCTCATTTTCCACCTGAAAGATGCGAAGAATTACCACCCAATTTCAATACTCGAGGGGTTTTTTTTAGAAATACAAAGGTTGGGCAGAAATATGAGTGTTGAACATTATATTCTGGATCTATTTCGCTATGTTCAAAGTTATTGGCTAGACACAGTTGGACCAGTTATGTTTTCAGTATATGGGTATAGTGTTAGGACTAATAACTATCTAGAAAGTTTTCATAGCATGATACAGACTAAAATTGGTCAACATCCACCGTTGTGGACTTTCTGTGGTAGGAAAAACATAATATAAAAAGATTATTTAATTACCAATTAAATTAAAAAATTAAAATCATATGACAAATTATATACTTGCAGATCGCTTACGTACTGTGGAACGAAGAGTAAGACATATAAGTAAGACATCACAAAAAGTACCAGTATCGCGAAGATCATTGATGAGGGATGTGGAGAAGCTATTTGAGGGTTTAATTAAAGAAATGAAAGCAGAATTCAATAACATTGCACATGTTTGTTTAACGGCGGATTGTTGGTCAGTTTTTCATAGGTATGTCTCATTCATTAATTATAATAATATATTTATTCAATAAGTAGTATTTTTATTTTTTGTAATAGATATATCACTATGTATGTAATATACTAATGTGAGTGCTGTTTTTTATACATGTATTCTTAAATGAATTGTTTTTTAATTGTTCTATTGAATTTTTTGTCACTTCAAATAAAGGGCATATATGGGTGTGACTGTGCACTGGCTTGACCCAATAAACCTCGAAAGGTGCAGTAAAGCTCTTGCATGTAGACGTATGTTTGGCAGACATACATTTGAAAACATAGCTGAACTCCTGGATAAAATTCTAAATGAATTCAATTTGCAAAACAAGACCACACTTATCGTCACTGATAATGCTGCTAATTTTGTGAAAGCCTTTAAGTATGTATAATGATTAATGAATAATAATAAAATACTCAACATAGAGGGTGATTCACTAAGCATGCTCACCTCTATTTTTTTGAATAACAGCATTATTGAAGAATTGCTTGGTGAATCACCCTTTATATATTATAATAATAATACATTGGTTATTGAAATTTCGTAACCATTCAAATATTTTTTATTTAGAATTTTTAATGGAAATGATGATAACGATTTGAATGTAAATGAAGAAGAAATTGTCACAAGCATTGAAATTTCTGATGTATTAGATGTTGACATGAACATGAATAGTTTGGAAAATTTGACTCTACCTCCACACCAACGATGTGCTGCTCATACTCTTAATCTTGTTGCTACAGTAGATAGTGTAGAAGCTCTGAATGATGCAACTTATAAATGAATTAGTAGACGTGTTTTTTCCAAGTGTCAAGCGTTGTTTAATAAACAGAACCAGTCCACACAATGCGCAGATCAAATACTCGTAAAAGAGATTCTTGGTCGTTATCTTATTGTTCCTAACGCAACTAGGTAAAATTATAAATTTGTTTCTAATCTAATATTGTAATACACTACTGTTGTGTGCAGAGTAATACATATGTTTTGGTTTTTAGGTGGAACTCATTCTATGATGCAATGAATGTTATAACTGATAATCATGATAATCTTAATGAAATTTGTGTCAAATTACAGTTGCCTATTTTTTCACATACTCAAGAAGTTGGATTTTTAATTGAATACTGCAAGGTAATACTCATATTATGTAATACTCAATTTTATATTTAAATATTTTAAAGTGTTCAAATATAAAAAGTTGTTAAAATTAAAATCAATACTTCCAGGTTATGAAACCAGTTGCCCGAGCTTTAGATATTTTGCAAGGAGAAAAAAAAATTTGCATTGGTTATTTATTACCTACCATTAGCGCAATAAATAATTCCTATAATGAGATGAAAAATCTTAAGTTTTGTCAACCTCTTGTTCTCAGCTTAAAGAAAGGACTAGCTAAAAGGTAAAACTATTCTTACAAATAAATTATTTTTACCATCAATTATCATACATGTTATGTTTTACCTTTAAGATTTCAAAGATACATGACTTGCGAAAACTGTCAAATATCAGCTGTCTTAATTCCGAAATTTAAACTGAATTGGGCCAAACCTCATGAAAAAGTTATTATAAGACAGCGACTGATTGATTATTTGATCTCAGATAATGAGCAGGATGATAATACTGATAATAGTTTGTCACTACCCATGTCAATAGATCAGATTACTGGAAGTGATTCGGAAGATGATTTTTTACATTTTGGGGACACTGTAGAAACAGATTATTTTCCTAACAATAATGTACAAATGTTGGTGGATACCTATCTATCAAACACACTGTTAAAAACACCTAATGATTTACCTTTACCATTGAAAAAAGCATACATAAGGTTCAATACAGCGATACCCTCATCAGCTCCTGTAGAAAGGCTGTTTAGTGCAGGAGGGCAATTGATGGAAAAAAGGAGAGGAAAAATGGCTGATAAAAACTTTGAAATGACTTTGTTACTGAAATATAATAAATATTTCAATATCATGTGATAAACCATGCAAATAAAATGTATAATTATTAAAGGTTTTAAAGTTTTTGTTTTATATATTTAAATATAAAAGAATTATGTTGTAAATTATATATTATGCGAGTTGCAATAATGTTTTTAATAAAATTTATAATTTTAAATTACAAATTGACAATTGTTATGTTTTAATGTTATATAACTTATATATGTATATGAAGGTCATGTACTCAATGCCTCACGCATAATGACATTCAATAAAATTGTTATGCGATATAAAACAATTTATTTGTTAAATGTTAAATTATTAATTTGAGATGATTATAGTTTAATTTAATAAATAATAAAAAAGTAAAGGGATATACAGTGTACATTATGATAAAAGTTAAATCAAATTGATTTATAATTTATAAATTAGAAACTAGAAAGACACATTAACTCTTTATGTGATTTACTTAATAATTAAAAAAAAATAGATTAACTTTTTTTAAACTGAGTTAAGTTAATTTTTTTTTCCATATTAACTTTTAACTTATCGAGTTAAATTTATAATGTGTTAACTGTTAACTTTTAACTTATCGATCTTGTGTCCTCTTAACTTAACTTAACTTGAGTTAATTATTTTCATTAACTTGCCCACCTTTGGGTATTTTTAATAAGACTGTGAGATAGTGAAGATTTCACTGGTGGATTCATTATAAAACTATTAGATTGGTAATTAAATTAAATTGGTGGGCAGATTGAGTAAATTAAAATATTCATATTACTTTGATAACAACAGTGTAGATTAGCTTAATTACAAAGATAAGGCAGGTCGTTACGGCACTGTACGTCTACTCACGAGGAGTGCACACGTAAAACTGATTGAAATTATTCAACATTTAAAATTTGAATTTTCACATATCTCATGATTATAAAGGAAGGTATTTATGGCATAGCTTTTCACATTTTCATATATTACATTTTTTATTTAAAATTAATGACTAAAAATGTATTTAAATATATATATACCTATTAGCTGATATTGTTTTTGGCCTTAAATATAAATTATGGTATTTCTTTTCTTTTAATACACTCAAGGTATAAAAGTGTACAAACGCAATAAAGTCAATTGTTATTAACTGTAATACATAGTACCTACTTACTTACCATTCATCAGAAATAAATGATTGATAATTAACTATAAAGTAAATTAAACCAAATATTTTCTTTTTATTATTAAAATGATTAGAATGAATAACACTTATTCTGTAATATTTATATAAAATAATAAGTGTGGTTTCACATATTTTGTCTCTGGACACTTATAGGTATATTGTTCTCTTTTTTGACAAGTCGTTATGTATTTCCCAATACCTTTTAACTCGTTTGCAGTGTGCTACGTAGTGGCCCATGTTTTTTATATCTGAATCTCCTATGTATGAAATTATTGATTGTAATGAAAACCTAAATAACAAATTATTTATAATTAGTATGTAATATAATATTATAATTTTATATATGAATAGTTGTTTTTAAATATTAAACCATTTACCTTTCATCCTCTACAGATAACTGGGATAGTATATCCTTGACCAAGATTTCATTTTCATTACTCGTATTATTGCTATGAATATCTGTTTCCAATAAAATATGTTTCTGCAATACTTTTATGGAACTTCTACTAATTTGTTTGCACTTTGGACACCATAATTCTTGTTTTTCAATTTATTTATTTAAATATGTGTTAATTTCTTTTACACTTACATTATTTGTTGACAGTTCATTAAGTATTATTGTTGAATTATAAAACACAGTGCTTCGATTTTTAATTTTTAATTATAAAATTCTTAATACTTTTCTAAATAATCGAGAAAAACAAACTAAAAATTAAGGGAAAACGGGAAATTTTACGCACAATCAGTTTTCGACAAAATCAATTTTGGTTTTTGATGTAACTTTAAAACAAATTACCATAGACATATGACATTTTCACCGAATGTTTATATAAGTATATTCAACCAACAAAATAAAAGAAATATATCGGCACAATTTTTTTTACAAGCATTCAAAGTTTGAATTTTGACAACATACGTAAAAATCACGAAAATTCGCAAATTATTTTAAGCTAGAAATTCATAAAAAATTTCCTTTTATATCTATGATTTGAAAATTTTATACAAGGCTCCTAAAACATTTTTACAATAAAAAAACCAACGTTTTTATTAAAAAATTATATTTTTAAATATTTTTTATCCTTATCATTTTTTAATATGATTTTTTTAAAAAATGATAAGGATAAAAAATATTTAAAAATATAATTTTTTAATAAAAATGTTGGTTTTTTTATTGTATTTTTTATGATGAGGTTACAAATTCTAAAAAGTCGGTTACAAATAGTTACAAATTGAGTTTTATAAGTTACAAACAGTTTTGGAAGATTTCGTTGAGTTGGAGGGGCCAGCCCCCCCTAGGGAAATCGGTCAGTACCCAAAAGTGATGAGGTTACAAATAGTTACAAATTGAGTTTTATAAGTTACAAACTGTTTTGGAGGATTTTGTTGAAGTGGGGGGGCTGCGTGAAGTTAACCCCTCAATGAGAAATTATCCGTTGCTTGAAAAATATTAAGTTACAAATTCTAAAAAGTTGGTTACAAATGGTTACAAATTGAAAAAACAAGGTTACAACCATTTTTGAAAAGGTCTTATACACTGGGGGGGCTAATTTCACACACATGTTTCATTCCTGCGTAAGATTTTATTGAGGACAGTTCAACACAAGTTAATTTTTTTAATTCTCTCTGCTTATGCTTTAAATGTGTTGTATATTCGAGAAATTTTTTAATATTTTTGAGTTTGTTTCAAGTGTTTTTTTTTTTTTTTTTTTTGACGTCCATCTTCAACTCTGTAACTGGTGAGTAAATCAAAATATACTTAAACACTTTGTATTAGCCATTAGGTATACTGCATAATAATATCCAAAATGTATTGTAAATGAATAATAATTATGTTATTTAATAAAATATGAAAGTTATAAAATACCTACTAATTATTATTAACACGTTGATGGACATGACTGCTATAGCATTCGCCAACTTTTGACCCCTTATTGGATCAGTTTAATTTATTAAGTTTCAATTGTCCAATACTGATGAAATTGATATACAAATGATCAGTATCTAAAAATAAATCGTTTTTGCAAAAAAAAATACTTGACTGCTATAGCATGCTATTGCCACTAAGACTTATTTTTTTTTTTTTAAGTTGTTCATGGGCATGAATGCTATAGCATGTTATTGTTTCTTTTTTTACCAAAATGTACTGTTGATGGCAAACTATAATCCCTAATATAATTAGGTAGACCCTAGATCATAGCTAAAAATATTTCAAAGGATAAAAACTTTTTTTTATGCACAAAAATTATATTTATTAATTAATTATGGAAATATAATAGTCATATTTTGCATTAGCTTATTAACTGATAACTAAAACTTTCAACAAATCAATGGTTGAAAAGCAATTTTCAAAAAATATTTTATAAAACAAAAAAAATTAATTCAATTTATTGTATAAGTGTCCACTGTCCACTCTTAACAGCATTTTTCTATTATTATAAAAACAAAATTAAATCTCATAATACTTTATAGCTTGTTTGAAAAAATAGTATCATTTATGAATTTTATTGTTAAAAAAATATCCAAATATCGACGTCTTCCAAAAATTAAAATTCTGTCTGTCCCAGGCCCACTATCAGCTAATAAAAATTGTTCTACGTGTCCTTCAGATGGTGAATACATTTTATATACGTCGGGTATTTCTAGAGTTGTGAGATCCTTAGGTGCTTCAGGTACGGCTAGTGCATTATTTCGTTTTCTTCTAACTTGTTTTTTCAATGCATAATTTGATTGAATGGCCCCCTAAAAATATTAATTAAAAAATAAATAATTAATATACTTTCATTGATTATTTCTAGTTTCTGTTGGTACTTTATAACGTATAATAATTTTTATCGCAGATAAAAGTTCACATTTATCGCGACGATTATCGATTATACAGTTATCGTAATTACGAGTACATAAATACACATACGATTTAAGAATAAATAATAATAATTTTTTATTAAAGTATAATATTATAATCTTTTTATATGTAATATTTACCTAGTTCCAAATAAACATTTTAACTGTTTTGGTTATAGTGAATATTTCACTCTGTTTCTTATAAATAATATAAAAACATTATTTAAAAGCCTACTTTGGCATATAACATAGATAAAAAAAATATATTTTAAAAACATACTTTGGCTTATAAGATAGTTAACAATAAGAATTAATAATAATAATCACACATTTTATATTAATAAACAATCTCGTTCATTTCAATATTTATAAATTTATAATAGTAACTATTTTGGTTATTGTGAATATTTAATTCACTATCACTCTGTTTCTTATAAATAATATTAAAACATAAGTTAAAAGCCTACCTTGGCATATTATAGCATAGATAAAAAAAACATATTTTAAAAACATGCTTTGGCTTATAAGATAGTTAACAATAAGAATTAATAATAATAATCACACATTTTATATTAATAAACAGTCTCGTTAATTTCAATATTTATAAATTTATAATAGTAACTATTTTGGTTATTGTGAATATTTAATTCACTATCACTCTGTTTCTTATAAATAATATAAAAACATTAGTTAAAAGCCTACCTTGGCATAGTAAAAATTATTATGAAAAAACAAGTAGGTATTATATTATTGTAGGCGTTATTATTAATTATTATTCAGAGTCTGATAATTGTTCATTAGGAGTATCTAGAACTTGAAGATTATTGTAAAACCATTGGTGTTCATTTGGAACATATTTTGCTGCTAATTGCTGTACATCATTATATTTAGCTTGTTTCAATTGTATTGGTCCATTATATAATTCATGTAGAAATCTTTGATCCAATAGTAATTTAGAGCCAACTTTTTCAAGTGAATATAGTTCTTTAGCTGTTGAATTCCCTGATATACTGCAATATATACCCTCACATTTATATTCAACATATCTATAAGACATTATTAAAAATTTTACTTTATTTGTGTTAGTACCTAATAATTTTTTTACACAAAGGTGTAAGGTAATCATTATAGTTATAAATCATATCTTGTGTAACATGAATAACATTGTAATTTTTATTAGTGTCTATTACCATTTTTTCATATTCTGTTGGTAAGTACACTCTTTCTACTTTCCGTCTCAATTTTTCAATATGCCCAAAACATCTGTCACATGCTAAAAAGCTATGCCCTGGCTCAGGATATCGATGCACAATATGTTTAATATTATTTGTTGGTGTGTTGACCAGAGCTGATAAGTATGCAAATAATAATTTATTTTTGTTTTGAGCACTAAAGTTATCACTAAACAAGTATACCATATTGACATCTGGGCTTAAAATGTTAAGAAAATAATAGTTCAAAAAACTTATAACTTCATTCTGACCCTTTTTTGCAGTACTTTCATCGTACATAAAAAAGTATGATTTTTTTGTTTTGGCCGAATGAATACAAAAATTATACGACCATAGTTGACGTTTATAAAAAACATCTCCAGCTGGAACATACGGTAATGCCATATTCTGTTGATAGTCAAATGATAATAACTCTACGGAATCTTTAAGTTTAGCTTCAGTTGAAAATCTTTTCATGTCTGTGTAAAACACTTCTGCTTTACGTATATGTATTTCTTTTTCCAATTTTAATTCATTGATAGCATCTTCGTTGGTTTCAGATTTAATCATATTTTGTAATTTATCACATTTCTGGCATGTGTCTGATCTAGGGTTTGAAAAATGAATATTAAAATTAGTGGAAAAGCGATTAGCAAAATATGCATATTTTACAATAGGTTGAACAGTTTGATCTTGACGATTAGCTACCAAGTAACCAGGTTCATGTTTCTCTAAGTACATATTGTACATCTTGGAAATATTCAAATCTGGAGAAAGATATATGACACCATTATTGTCTTTTCTACTATAATGTGTGGTTCCCTGGCTGGAAAACTTTTAATATGAGTATCTATTTGAAAATTAATTGACAATGGCATTTTATTTACTCTATTATAATGTATTCCTCTTTTATCTACAGGACTTACAACTTTGTTTTTACTTTCTTTAACTAATCGTTCCACAGTAGATATACCTATTCCATGAAATGAAGCAAATGCTTTTTTACAAACATAATAAAATGGTTCATTGTCAGTTGAGTTATTTATTTTCACTTTATATTTGACTGAACATGTTTTTTTTGGACCGTTTCCTTGTCTACTTCTGTGTCGAACAACCTTTTTTACATCTAACAACCCAATTAAATATGTGTCTTGTGAATTTTTTCCCCCAATAGCATTAAATAATGAAAGAATAGTTACTTTATCTTCATCTGAAAATAATGAAAAACATTTATTTTTACACAAACAATCTGGACCTCTAACTCTTTTTAAAATAAGTTTATTGCGTAGAGAAACATGTTCTACACCACTTAATCGGTTTTTTTTTCGAAACATTTCTTTTCCAAGTCTCTAGTTTTCTAACACGTTTTCTTATTTTTGTCACAATAGCTAAGTCTTGCTCTTCCGGATCTGAATCTGGAATTACTAATACTTCATCTTGAACATCAATATTTGAATTTAAAGTAAGTATACTATTTTGTTCGTCAGCATCTGAGTCTGGAGCAAGTATATTATTTTGGACTTTATTATCTGAATCTGATAAATGATTTATGCCAAAAAGGTAATTATTGCCAGGGAGGTGAAAATCAGGGTCGTTAATGTCATCATCGACATCTTCTGATTCATTAGATCCATCATCACTGTCCAAATAACACAATAATCTTCGTGCTTCAGAGTTATTCATAATGAAAATATTGAACAAGTGGTCGTGTACGTAAAAAACAATGTAAAACAACTTTTGAAAAGAATTATTACTTTTGTATATCAGCGTACGCTGTATGATCTTGTTGAGTAAAACAAATAATTAATGAACATACAATTATTAATTATAGTTGTACCTTGTACATTTTAAAATTAAAACAATATACCTTTATCACAAACAATAATAATATTGATTATTTTGATTATTGATAAAATAAAATTCAGTATAACCAACATAATTAGTTTCGGAGCAAAAACCTTGTATGTCCGGACATACCAGGTTCTTGCTCTGAAATGAAATAACCTGGTAAGTCCATTTTGCTTATATCTCCGTAACTAATAATCGGACATACCGGTTTGTTACACCGAATTGTATAGATTTATTTCCTCATAAAGAAACCACGATAAAAAAATTTTTTGAAAAAGTGGACATACCAGGTTGTTGCACTGGACCCTTCAATTCTAAGATTGTAGAAAAAATGAAAAGAAATGATATCATTGATTGGATATGTATACTTTTTAACACAACTAGTTTGGAGGATGTTTAAACTGGTTCAAAATATTTTCACTAATACTGTTGTCACCTTATAGTACAGGAGACACCAAAAATTCCATTAGTACAATGAAAGCCAAGTGTAATGATAAATACCAATTGCTAAAAGAATCGAACGACGAAGGCGAAGATTACTCCGAGGACATTTATACATTTCTATGCGAATCTAACACGAGTAATTCCACAATGTTTTGTAGATTTCAGTCGATAAAAGAACAGGTTAAATCTAAGGTCTCAAATTTTTCCGTAAATAGTGAAAATATAATCATTAATGAATATCATGATGAATCATATTTACACGAATTCATATTGAAGTGTGTACCTTTCTTAGCATTGTGGACACCTATTATGAATAGTAAAGTAAACAATGGCATTGAAATCCTGCAGAGTAATGCTACCGTTGAATCTTGGTTTAAGACGGTAAAAATTGACATACTAGAAGGCGACCGTAAGTTAAAATGCGGCCGGTTTTTAAAACGTATGAGAGAGCGCGTCATGAATGTACACAAACAAATGAAGTACAATATTAGAAAAAATAAATGCACTCGTGAGCTTAATTTTGACAGTAAGTCTAAACAGAGTAATATTAAAGGAAATGGGAAAATAAATATCTCAGAAACTTCTAGCCATAAACATTTTGAGGCAATAGAAAGTTGGGAAAAAAAAAGAAACAACACAAACATCTCCAACCCACCAAGTACCGTCCATTCACAAAACTGTCTTTAAAAATCCCAAAGTCTTCGACCACTACAGCACATGAAAATAACCTTTCGCCCAAAGTGGTCGATGATATTGAAAGCGTTGTGTTCCTAGAATGTGACAGTAAGGCTATGTTCACTGTTGATGAACCTATTAATAACGGTGTGGTTGTCAATGATTTGAGTAAGCCATTGTCAGAAAATTGTTTAATGAAATCAGTTTCGACACCTGGCAGTCATAAATCTCCGTTTCGACAACTAGCTCAGTCTATAGATGGGCGAATGTAAGTTCCCACACGAGATATAGCAGGTAAAAATTACCCCTGGATATTCGTACGTAAGTTCCCACACGAAAAAAAATACACTTACACGAAAAAAAATTATACCAAACACCAAGGATGGGCAAAGAAAAGTAACTTAACTTAATTTAAAGTTAAAATTTTCGTATTTTCAAAATAAAAATTTTAGACACATAATAATGTTTATAATATAAATTGCTTATAATTTTAACTTTTAATTCGTTAATGCTCAGCCTTGCCAAACACAAACTTCCTTCCCACTTTATTCAGATTTAGGACTGATAAATAACTTATATAACTTTTATAACTTAAAAATAATTATACAAAGTATGATACTATGGCTATGTGAAGTATTTGAGCTTTCGCAATAAACCAAATAAAATTTGATTTTTTTTTCTGTTACCTATTATTATTATTTTATACCTAAAAAAATTTAATTTAATTTTTTTTTTATCTAATATAAAAACAAAATACATTTTAAGTTGTCATTCCTAAGTCTTAATAACTTAACTTTTTCAGTGTGGGAACTTACGTACGGCCGTAATTTTTTTCGAGTGGGAACTTACATATGTACTCGCTTACCTGCTATGTTTCGTGTGGGAACTTACCAAGCCCCCTATAGATTTATACCAAAATATGCTCCCTAAAGATTTGACATATTACAAACGAATTAAAATGCCAAAAAATAAAGATTATCTAGTTGGAATATACAATAACATACCTAGAGATCAAAATTGTGAAACCATGACAGAACTGTACATATCAGATTTTGATACATTGTCTGGAGAGAATTGGTTGTGTAACTTTGTCATAGATATATGTCTGTTGTCATATGCACATAAAATAAATTTAAAAAACACACACATTTTATCATGCAATTGTGTTACACAGCTGATGGAAAAAAGTGAAATCGGAGAAGAGCACGATAAAATTACTTTCAATCATAACAGTATGGTTATTATGCCATGGTTAGTAAATAATAATTCTCACTGGTTTGTAGTCTTTATAAATTTAAAAACCAAACAATGTTACATTGTGGACCCAAGTAGTCCATACGATATAAATGATAGAATACCAAAACTTCGATTCAAAAAATTATTTGAAAAATTGAAATCAAACGTTACCTACGGCAACGATGAACAACAGTGTCCATCAAATAACACCGATTGTGTGCCCTTTGGAAAACATTCCAATACAATAAGACACATATAGATATAACTGTGGAGTTTATGTTATTTACTATACATTTACAATTATGGACAGTTCTAATTTCACTTTAGACTTCAATCCTAACATTCACAGAGAATATTTAAAGACCTATCTCTTAGAAAATTCTGAAGACATGACAAACATATGCTTATATTGTAACTGGCATTCAGATAAGCACCGTTGTCAACAGGATGATGAATATGTAGAATGGGTGTCGTGTTCTCAGTGTTGTCGCTGGATAGCCATTAATTGCATCCCTAAAGAAAACAGAATTGTTAATTACGCAATTAATGATTTCTTCTGTTTATTGTGTCAGAAATTAAGAAATTAAAATATATAGCAATTGTTAAGTAGACCCTAGAGCTAAAGCACACTAAAAATTGTGACTAAATAGTTTTAACTTTTAAAACACAATTTGTAACCACACCAGTCATGCATTTCATACATCTGCATAACTGACAGTCCGCAGTCTGATATTTCAAAGTGGGACGGCATTTAGTGTTTTGATTTGTTTAATTTATATTTAATATTTAAAAAAAAAAACTCACTTGACGTTACAGCAATGATCAATTCAATATAAAAGGTACAATAAATGTGGTCATCATAGATGTCAACCTTCCCAAAACACTTTTCTGAAATAAAAATTCGATTTGAATGAATTGCCAAAATTTGATACACAGATAATCTAAATCAGTATTAAAAAAGATAAACACTTTGTAACCATAGGTTAGGTGAAGACCTGAAGTTAAAATTTTACACCAGCAGTTATAATTTTGGATATTATATGAAAAAATATCAAGGTTGTGTGCAATTAATTACAAAAATATGAATAAACTAACATTTAATGGTCAAAAATAGTTAGAGTAGTCAATTACTGCCAAAAGTTACTTAAATTATGCATAAATACTTCTAATAACTAGTCTTGTTACTATAAATAGTAACATATTACATAATTAAAAAGAATAATAAACCAATTGGGGAATAAAAGTTTGATTTAAGCTATGAATACTAATTTACGAAATATGGATTAGGATTTAGGACATTTATAAATGGCTTTACAGACCAACATGATACTAAACATTAAAAATCGGTGTGTTTTAAGTTTTAATTTTAAAAAAGATAAATATATTTTATGGATATGGAACTGACTTATAAAAATATCCATTAAATAAATAATTAATTACTTTCCATGGGCCACAGCTATGTTTGATAAAAATATAATAATTGATCCTCTGAATGTGGTAAAATGTCAAATGTCCACCTACAATATTGTAGTCCAGTAGGGTTTTCCACCTCAATCCACCAAGTTTAATTTTACCTAATAAAATTCAAATGATTTTAAAATAGCACATAGAATTTCTTTTGAGGATACTTTTTGTCCAAATAATTTTTCCAAAGCCATGTTGTTGTGTGGAACAAATATTTAAATGCTTCACTGGAAACAAAAATAAAATTAATATACTATTAATTGTTGTGATATCAATACTTACTAATTTAAGCTGTATATGATTCATGCACAACAGGTTTATTTAATGACTGATTAGTGTTGATGAACACCAATCAGAATTTTGATAAGAAATACCTCAAGTTGTGGGTTTCTGATAGCAGTTGTAATCTGTATTTATTTTGTACATATATCCATTGATTCTTTTGGTTATTCATGCCCAAATTTGTTTCAAAATGTTTTCCACACAACTTTTTGGATAGAAAATGAGCTGGCAGTTTGTAACCAATTTCAAACCTACAAATGTAACAGAAAATAGTTTATTAATATAACAAAACATAATTGATTTGATTTAGGTATGTGTAATAATTGAAATATGTTATTCAACTTGACTTCAGTCCTTTCAAACAAATCACGGTTGTCACTTGTACTAGGCACATCAGTGTTAGAAGCACTTGACAGGATAGCTTTTACTAGTTCTGGATAAATATTGGCTAAAATGCAATAATATAATATGTTTAGGAATTTTTGTATATACTATAAAACCAAAACTTACATTTTTCACTCTTTCAACAATATAAGTTGGAACAGCACTTTTTTTTAAAATCCTCATGTTTTGATTTTTATTGAAAATCAAACTTTCTAAATCAAATGAGCAGAACATAATAAACTGTTCTTAGTGATATCATTTGTATTTAAACCATTTTCATTTACGAAATTCAATCATTTTCCTCTAATATTTTCCTTAGCTGGGAACCTGAATAATAATAAATAATAATTACAAGAATGTAAAACACATTTATGTATAAATAAAATACATATAAATAAAGATGATCAAATAACAGTTATTATTTATTAGAACTTACTTATAAAAAGAGATATTAGCAATTTTGAATTTCGCATTTCTGCTACAGCCAAAAACAGCTCGGCATTTAAAAAAAAAAAAAATGAATAAAGACAATTTACAATTTAACAAAATAAAAACAACTCAACGTTTTTTAAATCAAATACAAAGTATGAGTAGCTGCGTTACTTGTACTTGACAATGAAAAGCCGAAAAGGAAAACATGTACAACACCTGTTGCTAAGCGCTGTGCTTACATCATACAGTTATCAGTTATTCAGTTATCACTTCATAGAACAGGTCGTACATTTTTTTTGTTATTGTACATGGCAACCCTGTAAAAGGGAGTCTTAACCCATTGATATTAAACTAATGGATGCGGCATAACACAAAAATCTGTAAGCAGTGTAAGCTAACATAATAATAATATCTTATCAATTATCTGTACATATTATATTTGCTCCTCTTACGAGAGTTTTACTTTCCTTGTGTTTCCTTGTGTTGGAATAAATGGTTACTGGGAATTGCCCATTGGTTATTTTTTAATTAATGGCTTGTCATGTAAAGACAGGGCCTTCTGTTGAAAGCGTTGCAATTAATAAATGAAACTGGAGTAAATATAAATTCTTTAACTTTTGATGGTGCATGAGTAAATACATCAATGGTTTCAACTTTGGGAGCTGATTTAAATAACTCACCACAAATTATAAATCCACATACAAAAGAACCAATCTATATTTTTCTAGACGCCACGCATATGATCAAACTTGTTAGAAATGCTTGAGGTGATCGTGTATACAAAAAAAATGAGAACAACAAGTCAGTGGAAGTAATAAAAGAACTTGTAAATTCTAAAAAAGAATTAATTAGATGGGATTACTTAAAAAACCTGTATACAATAGAAAGTGAAAAAGGACTAAGAGTTGGTACAAAGTTGACAATAAGACATATAAAATATTCAAATGAAAAGATGAATGTAAGACTTGCTGCTCAAACATTAAGCAAAAGTGTAGCAGACGCATTAATGTTTTTAAAAACCAATGAATCTTGTTTTAAAGATGTTGATGCCACAGTTCAGTTTATTCAATATATGTGTCGGATATCGCCTTTATCGATCGATCACCGGTCATTAAGATAGTCGAGATCGTTCTAGAACCTTCTAGACTCCCCACTCGCCACTCGTCCGCTCGTCAGTTATCTTTACCGGGGTGTGACGGTGTCACCGGCGAGCCGGACATGAGTAGTCGGATAGTTGTCGCCCGACATTCGTAGTCAGACAGTGGTCGCCGATGTGAAGGTGCTAATAAATGCACAGCGAAAGGCCTTTCATTATTATTGTTTGCAACGTGTAATATTTCAACCGCGTATCAATTTATATTGACACGCGTTGTTTGTTGTGGCGTTCCGACAACGTTGGATTTGATCCATCTTCCTTTCGTTATTTGTGCGGCGTTTATGGATCTTTTATACACTCTTATACGAAGACTTCATTCATTGTGCCAGATCGTATGTATGTACTCTTTGTATCGTTAATTATATTAAATATTGTATTATTTGGTTAAGGCCATCAAGGTCTCATGTAAATTTATTGAATTAGTTCAATTCTTGTATTACTGAATTGGGCGCCCAGATATATATTTATATATTTAAATTTGATTATTTCTATTGTATTATTTGATTATTTATTATTTTGAATAGTACGGCGGCGCTTTGTGCCCGTATCTAAAAACACAGTATTTGCGTGTTCTTTATTTATTTTTTTTATTATTCAATCTCCATTATATTTGTAAAGTGTCCTCTTTCTTCTTCCTTCGTGGATTGGAGCAGTGCCTAGGAGGTAAGTTTTGAATACGCCGTGGTAAGGTATACGCCACAATTATTAAATTATTTAAATGTAGCCGGATCGGTCGATGGCTCTGGGTCGACAGTAAGGGTTCGTGCCACAATATGAATAATGCCTTTGATATTTTAAATAGCCGAACTCAATTTTCTATCAATCCATATAATAAACCTATATCAATTGATACAGTAAATACTTATAGACAATTTACAATTGAATTTACCCAATATGTAGAAGGTCTTAAGTTTGTTGAATATAGAAATGAACAAAGAATTGTCACAAAAGTTCTTAATTCAAATAGGAAGACTGGATTTATTGGTATGATTATAGGCCTGAAAAATGCAATTAGTTTATTCGAGTTCATCATAAAAAAAGTTATATGACATATATACTAACCTACAAATTATCACAAGATCATATCGAAACAACGTTTAGTGCGATTCGTAGCAGAGGTGGCTATAAAAATAACCCTACTTGCAGACAATTTTCCGCTTCATACAAGCGTATATGTACACAATCAAATAGTGGGTTCAATTTATGGAAATTGTATGATATTGGATAGTACGAAAAATTTAGCTATAATATCTACAACAGAAACTAACACAGTACAAACTAATGAACACACAATGGATCATGATTATTTTGATATAGTCAATGTTGGTAATTTCAATGAAAATGTTAGTTTTTACATAGCTGGATTCGTAGCTCGGGCAATAGTAAAAAAAATTGAGTGTGAAAACTTTCGTAATATGCTCGTTGCAGATAAAACCAATAAGACAACATACTCACAGCTTTTCGATCAAAAAAATCGAGGAACATTAACTGCTTCAAGTGACACGGTTCGAAAAATTTGCTGCTATCCTATAGATTTCAATTACAAAAAACATTGCACATTTCTCTGGAATAAAATAAAAAATGATATTTATAAATATAAAATTATGTTTAGTGCTGATGGCTGTAAAGAAAATGTTTCTGTTTTAGATACTCACCGTGATAAATTAGCTAATTTAATAATTTAATAATTTATAAATATTTAGATATAAGAATGTTTCACGAAATCAAAAAAATTAGGTCAAAATTTACTAAACTTATTCTTTTTAAAAACCAGTAATGACAAATGATTGTAATATTTTTCTTGATGACTTATGAAATATGTAATTCATAACAATCATAACTATCATATTTATTTTATTTATACTTAATATAATTTTAATAATAAAAAATGAATTTATTTTTACTTTTTAAATTGTGGCGTAATCACTTATCAACGTAGACTATTGAGGATATCACAAGTGTTAACCGGACATAACCATTGTGGTAACATATATTCACTTCGAGCACATACCAAACCACCTAATGTCCTATCCATGTATATATTATCTATGAGAATTTGGCGGTAAAATTGTTGAGTTATTGATTATAACATATTGGTTATGGTTGTAAACGTGTTTATTATTGATTTAAAATCTCCCAGATTTTTAGAATCATATGTTAGGTAGTTTTGGCGGGAAATGTAATTATGATGATAGCGACCTCATCATCACTATATTTATTTTTTATTTTTTTCAAGAAAATAGTTAAAATATTACAATTATACTGAAATATCGATGAATATTATTATTTTTTTATGAATGTCCATATATTAAGAATTATTATTTTATAACATTTGGTTTGCTGCGATGAAAACTTAATTTAAAACAATTTATTGAAAGTTTCCTACCTATACAAGTAGGCAGGGGTGCATTAAGGGTTCACATATGGGGGGGCAAAATTATTTTGCGCCCCTGGTGTATTTTATGAATATTAATGAAAGTATAAAAAACTATTTGGAACTTGGAATAATAATCCTTTATTTTAAAATAGTACTGGTAATTGGAATATTTATTGTGTAAAATGTTTATATTTCATTAACTAATAAATACCTCCTAGTAAGCAACTCCTATATTTTTAGTTATTTATGGAGTACCTATGTATTAAGCATTTACTTATAATAATGAATATATCTTTATTCTTTATTAACAATAAAATATTATTACATATTATAAAACTATTTAAATGACAAATATGAAACAATACTAATTAAAATTTTTTTTTTCTTATTTTTTTGTTGACAAACTCTTTTATAATACTTGACCAATCAATACTTCTAAGCATCTCATTTTCTATTGACAGCAATGAAAGGGAAGATGTTTTATCTTGAGATAAGGTGGATCTTAAATAATTTTTAACTCGTCGAAGCACTGAAAATGATCGTTCACCACTCGCATTGGTACAAGGCATACAAGCAAAGATTCTTAAAATTATAAGAACATTATGAAAGGTAGCTTTTAATGGAGAATTAGATAATTTTTTTAACAGTCCGTTCATAGATAAATCATTATTGTGAAATGATTCAGTAATTTTTTTGAATTGAATAACTTCTTCAACAAATGATGTATTCAAATCTTCAGTATATATACTTACAATGTTCAATGCACTTTGACGAACACTTAAAGTATCCGAACGATTCAAATCAAACAAAAAACCAAAGTTTTTATTAATAACTAGATAGGCTGCCTTACGTTCATTTAAATTTGAACATAACGTATCAATGATCACATAAAAAATATCATTCTTCATTTTATTTTTTCCAATGTGAACAGTACTATTAAAATTAGAATCATCGTAAAATGCTGTTGTTTTTTTTTCTTGTTTCTTCCCAAGAAAATGCAGACTTGCCGCTAAGTTCTTGAGAATCTTTTAAAAAGTTATCGAACATCTCTCGAAGATCTAATATGTATTTTTCCAAAGATTCATACAATTGAACAACAATAGATAAATCAATATTGGTAGACTGCAATGTTTTGCTAGTAGAATCAAATCTATTCAATATTGGTGTCCACATTTTTAACATAAAAACAAAGTTTAGTTTTTCTAATTTTTTTTTAATAGACGTAGCCTCATGTCTTGTTGATGGTTGTTGCGTGTTATCTTCTGACAAAACTTGAAGAACATGTAATACATTTTTGTAACCATACGAAAGAGCTTTACACACTTCATAACGTGATGACCATCTTGTTGTACATAAATTCTTAAGGACAGATTTGGTTGATTGTTCATACAGATTCCATCTATATGTAGACGAAGAAAAAAAAGTGTAAACCATTTGACAATCATAAAAAAACCGAGTTCCTTCTTTGGTAATCTCAGCTGCATTTGACCCAATAAGATTTAGTGAGTGTGCGGCACACGGTACAAAATTAGCATTTTTAGAATATTTTTTAATACGTGCTTGTAAGCCATTATATCTTCCAGACATATTTGATGCGTTGTCGTAGGCTTGTCCCCTGCAATTTTTTATGTCTATATCCAATTCCTTAAATTTATCAATTAACGCTTCCTCCATTTACTCCCTTATGTCCTACAGAGGATAAAAATGTTAAAAATCTTTCTTCAGAATTTCCATTTGGTTTTATGTACCGAATCACAACAGTTAATTGATCTTGTTTACTGATATCTGGAGTAGAATCTACTATGATTGAAAAGTACTTAGCTTCAATAATTTCAGCAACAATTTTTCTTAGAACCAAATTGTTCATTAAACTTAAAAACTCATCACATATTATCGAGGATAGATATGAAACATTGCTTTTCCCTTGGTTACTGTATTTAGAAATATGTTCCGACAAAAAAGGATCAAATTTAGCTATAAGTTCTAAACATCCCATATAATTGCCATTATGTACTGAGCCAAATTCATTATTTTTACCACGGAATGGTAGTCCTCTTTCAGCCAGGAAATTAATTGTTGTAATAACTCGATGGAGAACATTAGTCCAATAATCCAGTTTTGATTTCATTTCTTCGTGTAACATTTTATCAATTGAAGTTGCATTTTTTTGTGTTCTTGAAAACCAAATTATAATTGATTCACCGTGTTGTTGGCCTTCTTCATGACATTTTACTTTTTCTTCACATTTACCCCAGTTTTTTAATCCAAATTTTAAATTTCCAAGATTACTTTTTTTGTTAGAAAAAAGAAGGCACTGGAAACAAAATAATGCATTAGCTGATAAAGAGTATAAGAGACACTCCCTGTTGGTAATTTGCCCATTATGCAATGTTCTTATAAAGATACTTCTAAGCAGTTTCCGGAAATATTTTCCACACATTCGTCCAGTTTTATTAAAATTAATTTTTTTAACATCTTGAATTGGTTGATTCAAAATAAAATAGTCTATTAAACTTGAATTAATTTTCCATTTGGCAGGGTCCAAGTCAGGCACAGCAGCAGATTCTTCCTGAAATCACGTTGTAAAATAATTTATATTAGTTACTAATCACTAATCAGTAATCACTAACTTATATCAATTGTATCATTAATATGGGTTTTCTGTTAATGTAATCAAAATTACTAATAGTACAAAAAATTAATGTACAAAAAGTAAATTATTTTAATTATTATATTGATTAACTCATTAGACATAAGTTTGGTATTTAATATTGTCTCTGCTAAGTTGTGTTTCATTCAATAACTTCTTCTTATCATGTATTTAAAATATGTTTTTTATAAATTTAAATTTATCTGTAGACGGTAGTAGTTATATTTTTCGATGATTATAATTATAAATTAGGTAAATATTAATTTAGTAAATGTTACCTAACCAAGTTAACAGGTTCAAAATTTGATGGCAAAAAAATGTTCATTCTCCACATTTCTTAGAATATTAAAAAACTGAGGTTCCAGTTGAGACATTATTTTTTTAAGCAAAAATAATTTATCATTAAATAGACTTTAAAGTAAACATTAAACATGGAACTATAGAAGATTTAACTATTTAGTATTTACTTACCAAATTATTATCTGTATTTGTGCTAACAGTAGGTTCACAACCAGGCAGCAACAAATCATTTTCATTCTCCACGTTTTCTAAGTTTGTGGAAGAAAGATTAAACGTATGAGTTTCCTGTTCAACATTAAAAATTTGAGATTTCAGTTGAGACATTATTTTTTTAAGCAAAAATAATTTATCATTAAATAGACTTTAAAGTAAACATTAAACATGGAACTATAGAAGTTTTGACTATTTAGTATTTACTTACCAAATTATTATCTGTATTTGTGCTAACAGTAGGTTCATAACCAGGCAGCAACAAATCATTTTCATTATCCACGTTTTCCAAGTTTGTGGAAGAAAGATTAAACGTTTGAGTTTCCTGTTCATCATTTTTTATTTTATTTCAAAATATTAAAAATAATTTTAAGTACTACTTGTACTATTAAAAACAATAATTTAAATTTCAGAGTTACATACCTTAACTGGCTTAACTTCAAAATAATTATTCAATTTCATACAGCTCGAAACGCAATCTTTGATTTTCTGTTTCTTTTGCTTGGCCAAATTTCTAAACTTTGCGCCACTTGGTTTTCTTTTATGATTTGAAACCCCCGACATAGTTTAGAAAATGTATAAACAATTTAAAATCAAAACGAACAAACAAAACCGACGACAAAATTGTATTACATAGAATTACATATCCTATACCCTTCGGGCAGACGGGTAACCTAACTTCACCGCCCTTATCCCTTAACTTAACCTAACCGGCCGTCTGTTAAAGTATTATTATATAGTGGCTACCTCGTGATCGATCCTAGTAATCACCAAATAGTAATATTTAATACGAAAATAAAACATTATCAGTTCTATTACCTTTTGAAAGTCGTTAATTATAATTAACTGTAACTTTCAAAATAATGATTTGCGAGAATTTTGGAATAAGACTTTTGTGTTCAGTGCTTTAAACATACACATTTTGTAGGGGAAAAAAACGAAAAAATCGCGTGGGAACTAAACTGCATTAAAACAGACTGAAAATTTTGTTACGTTTGTCTGCTGCTTTTGGTTGTTAAAAATTGTAGAGCGATAGCTGTATTTGATTGTCTAGCTATCAGTCATCAAATCACTTAGGTAGGCTATCCGACTGCGATGGATTGCGGACCCCATTACGTGCGTAAGTATAAGTGAAGGAAGGAAATAAAGTTTATGGTCAATATATATATTATGTACCAAATAATAATGATAAAATCCGCGTGAAAACACGAAAATTGATAGCGGTAAGAGGGAGAAAAGAGAGCGACGTCGCGAATATAGTCGTGGTGGTCAAGTGAAAATCGATTCACTGGAAATTCAAAAAGTTAAGTCATACCGAAAACTGTGACTTTGAGTGTCTAACGGTCTTTCCTCATCTGGTGTAATACCGTGTCCTGCTGCATGCCCAGTTCTTTTTCGAATGTATATACAATAAGGAAATACAAATAATTCAAATAATTGTAATCGAATGTCTAGCTATCAATCATCACTGTATGCAAATCTGTGCGGGATAGAACATCCGTGTATGGATTGGATGCATGTAACGTCGCATGCCCGGTTCTTTTGTGCGTGCAAAAATTATGGTTTTTTCTTTTTTGGGGTAATTCAATATTATTTGCTTTTTTCGTTAAACTTTACTTTAATTTTCTGTTTTTTGTTTGACACTAGGTATACAGAATGTAAAAAAAAAACATCTATTTATAATTATTTAAATCATAAATCATAAAATGTAGTTAAGTAGGTACTGCCGGTACAGGCCTGCTCTATATGATGTTTCCAATGAAACTAGCGGATTTATTGTTGATTATTTTATACAACTTAGATTTTTTTTATTTCAGTTAAATTTCTTATTTAATACACATATTTTAATTAAATAATGATTTTATACAACTAAACTTTTATTCAAATTAGATTTTTTAATTAATTTAAACATTTTTTTATTTAAATTCAATTCCGTCAGATTTTAGATTCTGAACGAAGTGATGAAACGAATTCAAACATTTGTTATTATAGACAACTGAAATTTTCAATTTTTCTGAAAAGTTTGTTTTGAAGTGTCGATAAATTTATTTTGGCCCTATCAAAATACTTGAAATGTTAATACAAAGTTTCGCATAAGTTATTCTTATAGTGATTAAAACATTATAAGAATACATAGGAACAATTTTTATTAGCATTTGAAGTTCAAATATTGACAAAAATTCGTCAAAACCGTAAATATTTTTTTTTTGTCTCTGTCATCACGTTTTGGGGCAGTAAAAATGCTTCGATTTTTGACTTCAGTACCTCGTTCGATCAGAAAGTGAATCTAGTTGGTACTTTGGGGGATCAAAAGTAAAAAGTTCTTAATACTTTTCTAAATAATCAGGATAAACAAACTAAAAATTAAGGGAAAAACGGAAAATTTTACGCACAATCAGTTTTCGACAAAATCGATTTTGATTATTGATGTAACTTTAAAACAAATGACCATTGATACATGAAATTTTCACCGAATGTTTTTATAAGTATATTCTATCCGCTATGAAATTTTCAAAAATGTTTGACTTCTGTTTTACTATTTATAGGTATATGCAATTTTCGATCATTATTAGTTTTTTTTAAATTAATATCGATAAAAATGTATTTTTGTGTACAAAATATTGAAGATTTAATTCAAGGCTCTTAACATATTGTTACAATAGCAGTTGAAAAATAAAATAAATTCATAGTCACAATTTTTTTTAATAAGCATTCACATTTTGAATATTGACAAATTTTGTTAAAACAAAATTGTTTTAAGCTAGAAATTCATAAATAATTTTCTTTTTAAATCTAAAGATTTGAACATTTAATACAAGATTCCTTACAAATTTGTCAATCTTTATCACAAAAATAATGTCCACCGGAAATTCAAATTAAATTTTTATTAGCATTTGAATTTCAAATATTGACAAAAATTCGTCAACACCATGAATATTTGCAAATTATGTTGTAGTTCAAAATTCATAATATTGTTTGTATTTATATCTAAGGTTATAAAATTCAACACTAAGTTTTCATAAGTTTTGCATCAAATAGCCATAGAGAAAATTTGAAGCGTCATTATAGGAAAAATGTTTTGAGCGTTTGAGTTTTAAATTTTTATGAAATCGCGTAACGATAACGATTTATCCTCAAACCAGGTATATGATGTATATCTATGATAATATAAGGTATTATGAATTATGGTAACTACATGCAATGTTTTTGGAAAAATTGATTAACCATGCCCTATGCAAAATGCGTCTAAATTGAAAAATAAAATATTTGTTTCAAAATAGAATATATTTTTAAATATAATATATCCTAGACTGACAAATCATCTCCGTTCAGAATCGTTTTTCGTATACAATGATACCTATCATTGCATTCAAAATTGATCCCATTCATTACAGTAACCTACTGTGCAGTAGAGCGACATCTACGACTTACCCGCTTTTTTACTAATTGTTTTATTTTATTTTCTCAATAATATAAATTAAGTTTGACATATTTTTCTTAAAAATTATAAAAACATTGATGTCTTACAAAAATTAATAAAATAATTAAACAATTTATACAAATATTAACCAGATGGTAAAATAAGTTATTTTCATGTATTATACTTATAAATCAATATTGACTGGTTAATAGTTTAAATAATAATTGTCTTATTTTTTAATTAAAAGTATATATTAATAATTAATAACTGTATCTTAAATACAATGTATTAAAATTGACTTTAGGTGAGTCAGAACCTCTCATTATCCCATCAAGTAATGCTTTACGAGTAGCCAAATCAAAAGAAATGAAATCAAGGAATAGAAATTCTGATACAATTACTGCTATTTTAATGATGAAATTGGAGGATATGTATAAAGATTGTATCCATGGAATCGGATTAGATCCTTTTTTTTTCACTTATATACGCCAGAGCTTATTCATCTTTATAGAGCATATTGTCAAAATTCATCTTATCCATCATTGATAGTCGATGCTACTGGGAATGTTATAAAACGGTTTAATAAACTTGGTCTCATTAAAACACATACTATATATCTATACGAAGCAGTAGTATATGATGATTTAAGGAATAATTAATTTACGGTATGTTCTATGATATCAGAAAAGCATGACAATATTGTGATTTATCATTGGCTTGCTTCGTGGCTCAAAAGTGACGTTCCACCGCCTAAAGAGACTTGCAGTGATATGTCCCTTGCATTATTGTCTGCCTTAGTACGGAGTTTCACACAATATACGTCACTCAGTGATTATATTAGTGTTTGTTCACAATTATTACACGAACATGTTTCTGATAAAAGTTTTTGTTGCCACGATGCTTTATAAGGATTGATATAGCTCACTTCATAAAAAATATAACTAAATGGTCATCATTTGTAACTACCTCTAAAAGAGTAAAGGAAATTTACCTGAGAACTATATGCTTGATAATAAAAAGCCAAAGCTTAGACGAAATACGGTCATTACTCATTTCAATATTTATAGTTGCTTCAAACGAATCAGATGGATACAATATTGCAACTGGGTTAAAAACACAATGTGAAATGCATAAGACAAAAATCCTGGAAGTAGTTTCAAGTGGACTTACAAATGTTCAATTTGATGAGTTGTTATTAAGTTCAGAAAATATGGAAGATACTATTGAGATAGCATTTAATTCTGAAAAAGGTTTAGAAGATACAAAGAATCCATTTATGTCGTGGGCAAATAATATACACGAAGAAAGCCAAAATCATATCGAAGAAGGTGATGGTATAAATCCATTGTATTTACCTTCAATAATTCAATTATTAAAAAAGGAAATAAAACTCCTACCTTTGTGGAGTAGTATTATAATGGTTCCATTATTTGGTTACGGAAAACCAACAAAATCGTCAGCAGCAGTCGAGTCGATGTTCAATAAAATAAAAAACACTACATTTAAAGATATTACTTTACCAACCAATCTGGAATCATTTATTGAACGACGTGTCACTTCACTTAAAGGTAGTGCATTGTTAAAACATAGTGAATTTCATGATGGGTTTGAAAATAATGTGCAAATTAACTCAAATAGTAAAACAATAAATACTACTTTTGGAGAATTTACTGAATTTCAAGATATTGCAGGAAATAAAAATATCCACTTCCCCGTGGTTTCTGATAAGTTGTTAAATAGCTACACCTTACGTCCCATCTCTCCAAGTACATGCATTGTGGAAAAAGATGTTTTGAATGAAGGAAGTGAATTCTCCAATGACGGTGATGAAATAAATGAACTCTCGTATGACGGTAATGAAGTAAGTGAATTCAACAATGATGATTATCCTCTTGGTGGTCTGACTGTTCGTTCAATGTCATATAGCACAAATATGGAAGTTGAAGCAAATGATGATAGTACTAGCCAAAATATCTCTGACCAGTCACAAATTGAATCAAATATTGAGCCGATACACAATATGTCAACCGAAATAAAAAATAAAATAAAATCCATTGCAATTAGTGAACATAACGATGAAAATACAGCAACAGAACATTGGTATCGAAAAAATAAAAGAAAAATTAAATCTTATATGAACCCTAATCCTCACTTGAAATATTTGGATTTGCAATCTAAAAAAATTAACAGATCTTTACCAATAATAAAAAATAGATCAAGAGCTGAAGATCTGAAAGTTTTACAAATAAAAGGTTATGGTAAAATTGTCCTCACTAACACATGTGCCTTTGACACTGCAGTGTTTTTGATCATGGTTGCTATGTGTGACAGTGAAAAATATTTAAAATCAAACGAAGAAACACATATCTGTTCTATATTTATACAATTTATCAAAAAAATTCTATCGAAAGGAATCACAGTGGACACATATAGAGAAAGAGCAAAAATTTTAATTGATTTACAGAAACCAATTCAAACTCCCTTAAAGTACAATCAGACACTACTCAAATGTGAAACAACTTTCAACAATTTACTTACATGTGTTATGCCAGACCTCCTGACAATATATGATAAAACAGAATGTGCTGATTCAAAATGTAATAAAATGAGTTACCAATATTCCCATATAACCTATATGTATGATGGAAACTTCAATGAACTTCAATGAACAAAAATGTATTTATGAACGTACTTGTATCATCACCAGTATTTGTAAACATAAGAATGGCAGTAAGACATGTACAAATATTAAAACTTTAACACCATTTCTATAAAACCAGCATTTATTTATAGAAATAATTCCAAATGACGAAGGTGAGTATGCATAATCATAATATTGTTTAAAATAATACTATAAGTCTTAATAATGAAATAATTAATAATTTACATAATTTCAGGACTTACCAGCCAAAATCCGAGGTTTACTGTACTTATAAAACTATCAGATATACCCCCTGTAATAAGTGTTACAAATATGAACTATGAGCTCAGAGGAATTTGTTCATTGACCGGTAACATAAGTGGTATTGGGCACTATAAAGCATATTGTAGAAGGTTAAATAATAATTGGGAAATATATGATGATTTGGCAGTAAAATCAATTCCAATTAAGGCTGAAACAACTGTACAGTGTGAATATATCTACTATACTATATAAATAATATGAAGACAAATTACTATTTCAAAAGTTCTAATTAAAGTGAAAACTCATTTTTTTCTATTTTTTTTTTTTTTTTTATGTAACAGTTCTAGGTAGGTACTTATTATTTTATTGAAAAAAATGTAATTAATATAAAATTTGGAATTTGTATTTAAAAAGAAATAGGAATTTTAAAAATATTAAACTGTAGGATTATATATATATATATATATATATATATATTGTTTTTATAGCCATATTTGATACAAACTATGAACATTCATTTTGGAAAAAAAATTTACTTCTTGTTTGTGTGAAACAAAAGTATAGTAGAAATTATAATAATATTACGTTAATTTGCATATACATTAATAATAATATTCATTAAAAATATTAAAAGCTATCCAGTGCTCGAAATGGACCGGAACGCACCGGAACGGCGTTCCGGTTCGTAAAATAAACTTTGCGTCCGTTCCCGTTGGTTAAAATTAAAATTTAAGAGTTCCGTTTCGTAATAATTCACAGTATCACAATTTCGAGGATTAAAATTATAAAATTTCCTTTCGACAAAATATAAAATTAATATAGGTAATATACTTAATAATTAATATAGAGAGAAGTTTAATTTGTAACTCCATGAGGCTTCACCTGACATCACGCGTGTATAATCGTTTTATCGTATTATCGCAATTATTCGAAATAAAAACGTAAACGATTTAATGACCGAAAAGTTCCCACAGGCTACGCTATACAATTAAAGTCGTGATCGCAATAAAAGGCAATAAAACGTAAAAATACCCAATTTACTATCGATAACGTATTCTGTCACAAATTGTAACAAACTCTATCTACCGACTATCTGTAATCGTTATACATGTGTACATTGTGTATACCTACCTAATTATATTTTGATTGTAGTTTGATAATACTTGACAAGTGACAATGTCACAATATATTTAGTCGGTGTTTTGCTTCGAGTGCGGTCAGTTACTGCATCAGTATATGTGTGAGGTGCATTTTACTTTTAAGTATTATAATTATTATAAATTATGAGTTCGTTTTTATTAAATTGGGTCAACAAACGTCCGAACGATTCATTGGAAACAGAAAATCCAAATAAAAAAGTAGCATTAGAACATCCTGAAACGGTCGTCGAAAATGTTGAAAGTTCCGACTGTGATGTACATATCCCAACTTGCTGGAATAAAAGTCAGTACGACGGGTTTAAATTATCATATAATTGGTTAATTGTACAAAATAAAAAGTTAGGTTGTAGTGTATGCAAAAAAATAACTCAATTAGGATTATTTGGTGAAAAAAATTTACGTATTTCAAAACCTTGGCAAGAGTGTTCAATAGAATCGAATGGACAAACAAAAGATTCCCAAATGTCTAGTTTACGAAAGAAAATACATGAACATAAAAATTCGGAGGCCCATATTAAAGTAACAAACATTTTACAGCAATCTGAAAAAAAACAGACAGAAAAAGGTATTAGTGAGTTACAACGGGCAAAATATTTAACGACTGAAAAAATCTTTAGAACGGTTTACAAAATAATTAAAAGTCAAAGACCATTTGTTGATTTACCGGTAGATATTGATTTACAAGTATTAAACGGGATTAGTATGGGGAACATATTACACTCAGATAAGACCTGTGCGAAAATTGCGATCCATCTGGCTACTGAAATGAAAATGATTATTTGTAAAGATATAATTTTAGACAAAAAAAAATATCAATTTTGGTAGACGAGTCAACGACTCTTAGTAGAAAAACTACATTAGTGGTCGTTTTGCGAACATTTTTTGAAACATTTCCCGGTGAACCATATACATTTAATCTCGATTTAATTGAACTATGTAGCACTTCTGCCGAACAAATTACTATTGCGTTACTTGAATGTTTGAATACATATGGATTTGATCAACAATTTTTAAAAAAATGTCTTGTTTGTTTTGCGTGCGATGGAGCTTCCGTAATGATTGGGAAAAATTCGGGAGTAGCAACTCGACTTAAAAAAATGTTTCCAAATTTAATTATTTGGCATTGCTCGAACCACCGTTTAGAGCTTGCCGTTAATGATGTTGTAAATGAAGTTGATGGAATAAATCATTTTAAAATATTTATGGACAAATTGTATTCTTTATATCATCAATCGCCAAAAAATCAAAATGAGTTAAGATTAGTAGCAAGTTCTTTAGAAAAACAAATTTTACAAATAGGAAGAATTTTGTCTGTTCGCTGGGTTGCGTCTAGTAAACGAACTATAAATGCTGTCTTAAATAATTATTCGGCTCTTTATGAACATTTTAAATCTGCTTCAACAGATGTAACAAGAGATTCGAAAGAAAGAAGCAAGTATAACGGGTTAAAATTAATGATCTCCAGCGTCGAATTTGTTAGTAATCTTAATGCAATGGCAGACGCTTTAGATGAACTAGAAGACTTATCGGAGTATTTGCAAAGGCGTAATATCACTCTTGTAGATGCCGATAAATCTATTAGAACAACAATTAGAGTATTTGATTCGATGGTAAGTGTGCCCGGACATAAATTAGCCGGCGCTTTAAAAGCGATTGAATTAAATATTTATAAAAATGTTCCTATTCATAATGGAAAGGTAAAACAAATTAATACGAGTCAACTATACAGAGGTTTAGCAAATAATTTAAGAAATCGGATGATAACAACTAATTCATCACATGTAAGTCAACATGAAAAAGATCAACAGGATAACATATATAATTATACAAATTTAATCGATAGTCTTAGCGTACTAGATCCAAAAAAATGGCCTACTTCCGATAATGATGAAATCGAAAATATTACATTTGGAGATGATAAAATACGTCACTTATGTCGCCACTTTCAATTGAATAAAGAAAATGATATTGTTCGGGGTTTTCAAATATTCAAATTGGAAGGAGGAAAAGAAGGTGTTCCAGACGACTTACAAATACTTTTTAAAACCGTAGCGACTATTCCGATATCTACAAGTGAGTGCGAGCGAAATTTTAGCTCAATGAATGAAATTATAACACCTCTCAGATCTTCATTAAATATTAGTACAGTCTCTGCACTTTTATTGATTAATTGTGTTGGCCCTCCACTCACTGAATTTCGTCCTGAAAAATATGTACGGTCATGGTTAGCCAAAGGTGGACATGCTGCTGATGACAATGCAAGTCGCAAACGTGACAAAAAAATTGACGACAAATATTCAGCATTATGGAAATTATTATAAACTATGTATTCGATTTGAATTGTAAATTTTTTAAGCTTAAAATTACTTAAAATAATTAAAATTAAAAATTAATATTATAATACTCATATTAATTTTTTAAACGTTCCGGTTCGTAAAATTTTTCATTTCGAGCACTGAAGCTATCAATTCTCATATAAGTTAAGCCTATGGTGACTTTCTATCATTGATAAGGGTAAAATCAAAGTAATAGTAAGTTTTTATGATTTAATTTGACTAATATTTTATTTAAAAAAAAAATTAATTATATAATATCACATGAGATAGCAGGAAAGTTAAATAAGTGAAACAATAGTGTCTAGTAATTGGCTACAACTAAATAACAATTATTCAAAATTTGAAATTTGAAATTGGAAATTGGGGCATTTCCCAGTCCCCCCCCCCCCACCAAAATGTTGGTTTAAAAAAAAAACTAAACCTCTACAAACGAAAAAAATGTGATTACAAACCAATACAACCCAGCTACAAACGTGTGGTGCAAAAAAAATTTCTAAACTCGAAATTAGGGCATTCCCCAGCCCCCCCCCCCCCACCAAAATGTTGGTTTTAAAAAAAAACTAAACCTCTACAAACGAAAAAAATGTGATTACAAACCAATACAAACCGGCTACAAACGTATGGTGCAAAAAAAAATTCAAAATTCGAAATTGGGGGGGGGGGGCAGGAGAAATGTACCTGTCAATACCTACCTTTGAAATATGAATTAATTTTTTCACACTTTTGGACAATCACAGACAAGAGCTTTTTATTCTTCTCTTGTTCCCTTTCATGTCTTCCTTTTCGTTTGTTCTGGTTTTTGGAATTTTTATGCATATTGAAAATAAAAAACAAATAGAAAATTGGACATTATCTTATTAAAACTTTACGGCTTTGTTTGGATTTATTCCGTATTGATCGTATTATCGCAGGTTATACAAACTACAAATATAATCTGTGGTATTTGGTATTATTAAATAAAAATGCAAGCCTGTGATGTTATTTACAACCATTATCATATAGGTACTTTGTTGTTTTGTGTCAATTACAAAATAATATACCCCGTTTGAATAACAATTTATAGATTGTGTGTTTACTTGTGAATAATGATAGCGACCGATAATAAGAAAACGAGTTATCGCAACATCGAGTATTTACTAGTTATAATTGGTGGTTCACATATCACATTATTAATTTTTTTTCGTTGTTTTTACAATCATCAAAAATAGCTAAATATTTTAAATATTAATTATTTTCATCACACCAGGACCAAGCCACTTCTTATATAAGCAAGCCAGGCCACCGGGCATTGTCCCGGTTGCCCGGCGGGCCACTCCGCCTCTGGGTACAACCCTTCTGATTACATTCCTTAATGCTGTTTCATAATCTTTGATTATCTGCAGGTTAAAATACTAAAAGGGAGATCGCTTTTCAGGAATTGTCATAGTCTTACATATATGTTCTCTGTCCTTTGATTTAATATTACGTAGACTACAGGAATAGACTGAAATAAAAATGTTTACAATGTATTAAAAATAGAAATCTTTTTTTTCTTAAATAAATAATTAGGAACTGAAAGGAATATTATTATATGGTTTAAGACTCACAAAATTGTTTAACAGAACGTGTATGGTCACTAATTGATCTATGTCACTTGGACTTCTTGGTAGTACTCCAAACGTACCATCAACAGCTACAACCGTATACTGTCTCATGAATGGTGCATAATTTTTCAAAAATTTAAGGTTTGCAAAAACCAATCCGCCAAAAATTGATTCTGTACCAATCAGGTACTCTAATGAGCCTTGGAAGAAGGCATTGTTGTTATTGTCATCCAATAATGACATCAGTCGTCCACGTCATTCATGTGATGCAATTGTTTCTCCCATGGCTGCCAAAGAAGCTGGTACAGGTGAATTGAATCTCTGGCGAATATTCCGCATCATCTTCAAAGCAACATCTACAGACATTTCAATAGCTGCATTCGGAAATCTGTGGATTCAATTTTAAAACTAGTTATGCACGATGACCATGCGAAGTCTCATTTTTAATTAATTATGAAAAAAAAATCCTTAAATGGAGGGACTAAGCAGGATATTTAATAAAACAATTTGTAAATTTCTAGTTTAATTGAATGTGTTAGTTTATAGCACAATAAATTAGCTTCATAATAAAATAAAAGAGCGAGTAAGCAGAAGTCGCTCTGCTGTATATTACATTACAAATGGGTTATGTAATGGGTTTGTTATATTTGAATTCAGCCCAGTAGGTTAAAAACTATTAAATTGCCCATGGTAAAAAATAATAGAGTTATATCCCCCTGAGTTAATTTTTCAAAACCAGGAATATTTTGGATTTGACACTACTGGTTACTTCTTCACACTGTCAAGTGAGAAAAAAAATTTAGAATAATTGTATAGTTTATTTAATATAAAGTCACATATGTTATGTTGAAAATATTACTATTTTTGTATAACTATTTGTACCTTTAATGTATTAATATTTATACTTATTTTGTGGTTACCAGTGGTATTTATACTTCCTAAATAAATTTACAGATATCTTTATAATAAGATACCTAATCGAACCTTAACCTATGATTTTTTTTCACGGCATTAAAATTCTATAATATAGCTAGCTTAATAAAACCTATAATTTATTATATGGGTGTTTGCGCTCGAACTACTCCCTTATCATTATTTTTCTGGTTATTTATTTTTGTTATGTCGGTGGAAGTGGGCTTAGCAGCAACAGCTGTGCGGTGACCACTGTCCACCGGCAAAAACGGCCGGCGTCTTGATTGTGGGTTATCATTTTTTCCTAGTTTGTTTTTTCCTTTTTTTTTTTTGGTTTATATGTCTATGGCAGTCATTGTATCAATGCCACCAAATAAACAATGATTGCTTTGTTCTATATAATCGTGTGCATGACACTAAATATCGTTCCTACGTTCATATTATTATTTTCTTTTCGGTATGGTCTGTTGTACCATTTACTTCACTTTTTTCGGTGCTCTCGGAACAGCAACTTGTGTGACTTACTGTTTAATAGATTTCTCGGTGCTCGGTCGTATGCGTCCATTGACTCCATTGTTTCTCATCATCTCCACGTGATTTTGTTCTTTATTCGGTGAACGACGGTTTTTTTTTTGTTATAGTTGGTATGTATCGTTCGGACACCCTTTGCTGCGGTTATTAAATATTGTTATATTCACAGGAGGTCATTTTTACATATTAATCGTCGTTGATGACTCATGGTTTTGTTGTTTTGTATGGTTTGGCTGCTCCTTTATATTGTTGGCTGCAGAGTTTATATTGTCATTGAAGATTTCTTCGTAGTGTGTTTAGCGGTGATTATGTGAGTGCGCCAGATCAACCTGCTATTTTTATTGTATTACTTATTTATTATATACGGATCTGGGCACCTCATGGCACCATAATCATATTTAAGGTACATGGTGCACCACATTTTATATTTGATTAATTTATTATTATATTGTTATAGTTGTCATATTATATTATATTGTTATATTGCCATATTGTATTATATTTTCTAAGGCACAAATTATTATTATATTTGCCATATCTCATTGTCTGTTAATATTTATACATATATGTACATTTGATATTGTTAGTTGTTATTCATATGTACTGGACCTTTAAGTCCACAAATTGTTTCTGTTGTTCTTTATTGTATTCTATCAATATTATTTTATTACCTGTGTGACCTTTTTATCATTTTATTATACAGTCCATTACCAACTCTAAATTTGCATATTTATTCAGTGGAGTAACCCTGAACTATATTAAAGCTATATAGTAGGCTACGCCCCAACATTTGGTCCTACGGGTAGCCGGATATTGAATTTTCTATTATAAAGTTGTATGTAATTGTGCTCATTCAATAAAAATATCACACTTGTTTGTACCTTTAATTGATTTTGGTTGTTTAATAATTATTTTTTTTTTTTATTGTGAGATAAGCACTTGGTGTATTCCTATAAGTTGTATACAGTAACGATGGAGGCAGCGGCGAAGAAGTTAAAACTGGCCAAGAAGAAGTTAAATCAAGTCAACCGTGAACTATCTACAACAACACTTTTCGGCACCCAGTATGATGCTACATCTGGTAACATAAATGAAGTACGCATTCGGTTGGAAGCATTAAATACTTTAGCTGAAAAATATGAAATGGCTCAAGTTTAAATTGAAGAGCTTGATGATTCGGTGCAGGATGATCAACAATGTGATGAATATATAAATTTTAAAAATAAATTATACCATGCCAAAGCATTATTAATGCAGCTGATAGAAGCCAATGCAAATAATACATCAAGTAGTCCTACCTATAGTGAGCTTACCAAATACAAGACTGAAAATACAATGAGGTTACCACCAGTGGAGATTCCAAAATTTGACGGTGATTGGCAACATTGGACGTCATTTATTGATAGCTTTAATATTGTATTCCATAACCATGAGAATCTAGCTCCTGTTCAAAAATTTCATTATCTCAAAGGTTATCTTGTTGGTCAGGCCAGTGATGTTATTCGGTCAATTCCCACCACGGGCGAAAATTATTTACAAGAATACAATACATTAATGAACCGGTATGATAATAAAGGTGTAATCATTCAATCTCACATCAGATCATTACTCGATACACCTAAAGTCCTCATAGCATCGGCAACAAATTTAGAAAAGTTACAGCATCATGTCATGTCCAATGTCAATGCGCTCAGAGCATTAGGACAACTCATAGAGTCTTGGGACGCATGGTTGGTCACACTCATTTGCAGTCGTTTGGATAGTGCCACAGTGGGGGAGTGGCAACTTCAATATAATAAAAAAGAATTACCAGTGTTTTCTGAAGTTGAGGCATTTTTACTCAATCGCATTGCAGCTTATCAGGCAGGAGAAATGAATGTTGTATCTACCATAGAAAAGAAAGCTGTTGGAAGAGTGTATAATCCTAAGTTGCAGGAAAAAAAGGCCTTCCTTGTAGCACCAGCTCGAAAACCAATTTATACAATTAAATGTATTTTGTGCAATGAAGGTTACAGATTGTACCTGTGTAAACGATTCGATAAGTTACCTGTTCATGAGCGACGTGATGTTGTCATGAAAAATCATTTATGTTTTAAATGTTTAAATGTTAATCATCAAGCAAGGTTCTGCAAATTTTCAAACTGCTCTAAGTGTGGAAAAAAACATAATATTAAATTGCATTTGGAAGAGAGTGACGGATCCACCACGTCTGACCAAGATGATGCATCTGGTACACTTGAGCAGCCACTGTGTAACGCTGAAAGTTTAGCACAAGTAATGCACGCATCTGGTGACTCGGTAATGTTAGCCACTGCTATTGTGCTTATTAATGATATAACAGGTGTATCTAAGCGTTGTAGAGCACTGCTGGATTCAGGGTCACAGATCAACTTCATCACTGACGCTTGTGCTCAATCTCTTAAATTACCAAGAACAAACTGTCATCTACCAATTGTTGGAATAAATTCAAGGCATTCAATGGCTCAAAAATTGGAACCTGTGTTAATGTCTTCACGGTTTGAAAATTTTAGCACTCTAATAGATTTACATGTACTTCCATCCATCTCAAATACATTACCGACACGGCCCTTAAAACTAGATCATTTTAAAATTCCAGAAAAAGTGAAAGATCAATTGGCAGATCCCAGTTGTGGAGATCCTGGAGACATACAATTATTGCTTGGTGCCGGCACCACGGTTACCGGCAAGGTAGAGGAAGAGTTGAACCAGCATTGTCATTATTTGTCACTAAATCAAGAAGTCGTCGGATTGATGAACAGAAGGTGGAAAAATATTTCAATGATACTCATTACAGGGATGACTCTGGAAGGTTTGTTGTGCGGCTTCCAATAAATGCTGATATTGGCACAGTGGGTGATTCCAGTTATATGGCTCAACGTCGTTTTCTAAATTTGGAGAGGCGATTGTCTAAAGACAAAAATCTTGGTATTGCATACCATAAATTCATGTCGGAATACTTAGCCATGAATCATATGGAATTAGTATTAGCTCCAAGTCCTGATAAATGTACCTATTACCTGCCGCATCATGCTGTAATGAAAGAATCTAGTATCACAACCAAATTGAGGGTTGTTTTTGGTGGATCTGCCCCATCTGGCAATTGCCGAATTCCGTCCCAGGTTGCTGAAAATGACCGAATTCCGTCCCGGGGGCGGAGCAACTATGTTCGAATTCCGTCCCGGGGGTGGATAAACTATGTCCGAATTCCGTCCTACTACCTGTAACTATGATATAGGTGGCAGTAACATTTTCTCCAGGCTTAGGACTGGCAGCTTTGCTGGCATGTTTAAAAATATAAAATCCGGCAAAAACAGCCTTATTTATTATTAATATACGGAGCAAAAAAAAACTCCATTTACAGTATATGCCATTTATGTATAAATATGACAGTCATATAAGTATTTTAATAAATTTAAGTGTATAAGTATAATATATGTTATGTGTAATTTTTTTTTAAATTATTATTTTTTAGATTTGAAATATGCTGGTAAAAACTTAGACGACACCTGACACACAAACTGGTGTCGATCTATGTTTCGACTTTTCCAAAGCATCATTTTATCATTTAAAAACTGTTCTCTCTCCAATGTTATTTTTGATTTTGGCAATGTACTCCGCATTTTTATATAAATTTCAGTTTGCACAGCTTTTACAGCTTCTGTGAATTTAAATATGTTTGGTTTTGAAGTATAAATATAAATATAAATTTTTATTGCAAATAATTGCGATAGTACAAAAAAACGATACCTACGCTTAATGTCAGGCGAAGCCTCTTGAAGTTCTATAAAAATTTAACTTATATTAATACCGTCTAAAACTAGTCTGGACGGAATTCGGACATAGTTTATCCACCCCCGGGACGGAATTCGGACATAGTTGCTCCGCCCCCGGGACGGAATTCGGTCTTCAGTTATGGAACCATAGGGGGCCCGGGACGGAATTCGGTACCAGCCCCCCATCTAGCTCTGGATTATCCCTTAATGATATTTTATATCGAGGTCCCAAGGTTCAGCCAGACCTATTGGATATTCTATTAAGAGGACGTTTGACATCTGTAAATTCGTCCGTAAAAACCATTTCACGCGGGAAAGAACCGAGAAGGCTATAGTTGTAACTAAGAAACGAAATTTTCACCACATAAAAAGGAGAATTTTGTCTGTGCAATATCGTTTTTGTTTTTTTGATATCACTTATACAAAAAAAAATATTCATGTTAAAAAAATAGAAAAATAATGGATTTTGAAACAACGAGAACTTTTTTTGTACAAGTGATATCAAAAAAATTAAAACGACATTGCACAGACAAAATTCTCCTTTTTATGTGGTGAAAATTTCGTTTCTTAGTTATAACTATTGCCTTCTCGGTTCTTTCCCGCGCGAAACAGTTTTTACATAAACATTTCAATTTTATTAAATATTTTTGGCTGTAATGTGCTGCTGCCTACGGTCGTTGTAATAGCGAACACGATTTCCCCCACCACGATAAAGTTGTCCGGATCTGGGCCGCAGCGCCGCGCGCTTATCTGCATTTAGCGCGCCCGTAATAATTTCCTGGAATACTTTCAATCATAGACATAATAGTTAATATAATATTATATCTATGGTTTCTATATTATGCAATAATTTAATTTTGTTTATTTTTACTATACCAATATAAGGACAACCATACAACAGTACTACAGTAGACAACAAGTCGCTTTTAGTTGAATGTTTGTCTAGTGAACAGTAAAGTACCTAGTTATTTATAAATTATTATTCATCGACTTGTCTACTCTAGAATTTGTTAATATAAAAATGTCACCAAAAAAATTTCGATCCAAAAAAAGATCTACTGGAAAAAAAGCTGTAGGTTTACGTATGAAAAAACTCTGTAAAAACCAACCGTAAGTACTATAATATAGTGTCATCATTTTGATTTGTATAAAATTATTAGAGTAGTCTACAAATGTCTGTCCATCTTACGAATATGACGAATATGTAGGACAGGTACGTACCTTTTAAATTTTAGATTGGATTTATGTAAAACTATAAGGTAAGTGCATACTTATTTTCTCCAACACTAGCTATTGTTTTATATTTTTTACATATTACCAATGGTATCCCGACAATTGAGTGAAAGAAAAAGAGCGAATACAAAATGAGCGAAAACATATAGAGCGAAAAAAATATAATATTATAATATAATTAAAATAAATCATTTGCACATTATAATTAATACATAATTATGTTTAATTTTTGTCCATATTTGTCATACTTAGGCCCGGTTTTTCAATCACCAAACTATTCGTTAAATAACTATTCGTTGAATAAACCTATTCAGCAAATAAACTTCCAAATAAAACAAAAAATTATGACAACTGTTTTTCAATTTAAATTTATTATCCGAATAGTTATTCGGAGAATAAAACTAATCAGTAGATAATAATGATAATATGTATTAGGAGTTGTGCATTGTGGAACAAGTTGAAGAGTTCTGATCCATTGTAATTGGTTGAAATATCTCATCAGTGATAAGACAATATTATCAAAGAAAAATCTGTATATTTTTATTATAAACAATAAACTGTTATATTGCTATTCTATATTTCTGTATTATTCTGTTATTCATCAATCATCATTATGTCGTCAAATAAAAGGAATAGGGCAACTAACTTTTCCTTTGAGGAAAAAGAACTATTATTAAAATATGCAATTGAAAATAAATCTGTACTGGAAAATAAAGTGTCCAACTCTGTGTCCTGGAAGGACAAAAACCAGTGCTGGTTAAAAATTAGTGAAGCATACAATTCAACCACATCAGGCTGTGTAAGTTCTAAATAAAAATTTAATAATCTTCAATAAATATTAATTAGATATACATTTTTTTTATAAATAACAGCCCAGAGATGCTACAAGCTTGAGATTAAAATATGAAGGATTGAAAAGATTATTGAGAGGAAGTAAAAGTAATTTATTTAAGACTGGAGGTGGCCCTCGTGAAAATGATTATACTTGCTCAAGTGAATTAGAAAAACAATTATACAACATAATACAATTGTCGGTTGAAGGGTTGCCTTCAAAATTCGATAGTGATGCTGGTCAGTCACTTTTTATTGCCAAAATATTTTTATAATATGTATTATATAATTTAATAATTATTAAATTGACTTTTAAGTAGTTAACATAAGTAATATTGATGAAGAACATGAAGTTGAAAATGAAATAATAGATGAATCTGCTGTTGATATGTTTGCTCAATATGATTTTGTTTTTGATAACAATAATGAAGATCTTTCAACTATTATAGTTGGCCAGTCAGATAAAGGTATTTTAATTTCTTATAAAGTTAACTATATTAAATGTTAAACAATATTAAATGTTACTTATTAAAATCTCATCTGATTTGAGGTATGGAAAAAGAACCAACTGTTGAAAAGAATTGGGCTCCAATTGATTCTACAAAATTATTAAAATCAACTGGAAAGCATCAAAAACTTAATACGAGTAAATACTAAAGCTTTAAAATGAAAAAAAAAATTAGTTTTTAATATAGCATTATTAACCTATATTGTTGTAATGAATAATATAAACTTTCAGCTGGTAATTTAAAAAGAAAAAACCATTCACAAGCTTCAGTGAGTGAAAAGTTTACATTGTTGGCAGAAAAAAAAATGGAATTAATTGAAATGCAAAAATCAATGTTGACAATAGAATTAGAATTTCTAAAAAACAAACATGCTCTTGAATTACAATTATTGGAATTGGACGTATCATTAAAAAAGCAAAAGTTGGATAATGACAGGAAATAATAGAAATAGTTTATTGTTGTTTATTTAAATTTAAATGTAAATATTGTTTAAAATCCTGATGAGATTACCAGGTAAAAGTGATAAATTTATTTTAAAACATAAAAGTTACTACTAATACTAAGTACCTATTAGTTGTAAGTTATTATAAATATATGTTCTTCATTTGTTATTTTGTTTTATTATATATGTTTATTTTAATTTTGTTTTAAATTTAAAAATTATAACACATATATTAAAGATAAAAATATTGTTAAGAACTATTAATTTTTAAAGTATACATTGTTAATTTGGTTTTTACTGAATACAATTTTACACAGTGAAGTTACATTTTTAACAGTAACTACAAATGTGCAAAGTAATCAACCACTAATTGTTGTCTTGCATTTCCTTCTTCGATCACTTCTTCTATTATATTTATATTTTCATTTTCTGGTAAAAATAAATCTAACAATTCTGGTGGATCTAGATCATTGTTGTCACAAGCAATGTTGTGTAAAACACAGCAAGCAACAATAACTGCCTGAGTTGTTTCTAACTTTAACCGTAATCCTAAAGATAATACTGGAAATCTGCGTTTTAGAACTCCATATGACCTTTCTACAGGATTTCTAGTTCTTATAATTGATTCGTTGTACAGCTGTTCAATGCGATTTTGAGGATTAATGAAAGGTGTGACAATGTGACGAGAATTAGCATAACCACTGTCTGCTACAATCAAACCATTTCCCCATTTGCCACTGATTAATTGGGTATATACCTTTGATTTTTTAAATATTGTTTGATCATGGCAAGACCCGGGCCAACGAGCTACAATATCCATAATTTTTAAGTTAGGACAAGCAATAGTTTGGACATTTAATGAAAAATATCCTTTTCTATTTCTGAAGTATTCAGCATTATCTCCACCTATATAAACATTTCATTTTTATTTATTTATTATTTATATATTTTATATTTATTTATATACTTATTTTTAAATACCTATATACATTCAGTTCCACATTATTTGAAATTGCTTATTACTTATTAGGTAATAGAAGGGGAAAATATCAATTAATTTACAACACTCCCAAAACATATTATAAAAGATTGCCCTTATAATATACTAATATTTTATTACCTGGATTTTGTATTTTTACATGAGTGCAATCAATAGCACCAATAACTCTAGGGAATTTAGCGATATCATAAAAACGGTTCTGTAATGTATTTATTTCTAATTCTGTGTCTGGCATTTTTATGAACCGTGGCAGCAGTCTTGCTAATGCAACACTGACATCACGAACAATTAATGATGATGTAGTTTTGCTTACTCCCAAAAAATCTCCAGCAGTTATTAGAAAATTTCCAGTAGCATAAAATCGTAGAGTTAAAAGCAGTTTGTTTATGGATGTTACGGCATGATTTCTAAAATAATTTTAACATTTACAAATTACAGAATACAACATTTGATATACCAATTATTTTATTATTGTATAGATAATCACCTATATGATTGTGAAGATATTTGCTCATTTATATATCCTAAAACTTCAATAACTACTTCTTTGGAGATTCTAAATCTAACTTTAAAGTCTTGATCATCCCAAAACTCCATATGGTTAATTCGTACACGAATTGTGTACGTACGTCGTTGATAATTTAAAAACTCAACAATTTCAACATCGTCATCTTCGATAATGTCTAATACCGGCAATACCAATAATTCCATCATCGTAATTAGGTATAAAGAATTTTAACGAACACGGGACAAAAGAAAAGACACAACGAATTTAAATAATATTATTGAATACTCAAATATATTCTTTCTTGATATTAGATATCAATTTTTGGTAGTTATTAGTCAAATAAGTTCTTATTCGGTAGAAAAAGGACCAAATAAATTATTTGTGATTTATTCTCCAAATAAGACTTATTTCAATATTGAAAAACCGGAAAAATACAAATTTTTGTTATTCGGCAAATAACTTGAGTTATTCGACGAATAAATCATATTGAAAAACCGGGCCTTGGTAATTTAATATTATAATATAATTAAAATAAATAATTAAATTTATACTTGCAATGAAAAATTATACGTAATACCTTTTAAATATTGAAGTGTGGGAATATTATAATAATCGTCAACAATATTTTTTTATTTTTCCCCAAAATCATTATATATAGTTTTTTGGTACTTGTGCGTTATCGCGACTACCGCGCGCCACATAATATGCGTTATCGCCACTACCTCATATTATAGATAATTGCGAGGCCGTTTTATACGCGATTCTATTTGTAATTCTATTTTTTCCAGTGTCGTTACAATCGCACTTATCGTAATTTTTATAGACTTGCTGGGTATCTTTTAGGACACTTAGACATATAGTCAAAACCATGCTGTCACGCTGGTAGTAGTATAACTTGTTGTACATTTATGTGGAGGAATATACTTATCGTGATGAAGAAAAGTTCAAATTTTTACTAAATAATATTGCAAATCCTTGGCCACCACAAATTGATTTTTAAATTTTAAATTTATTACTAAATTATATTTTATTACATTTATTTTATAATTTTACTCGTAATTGTTGACGTATAAATTTGACTATTATATTTGACATATTATTATTATATTTTATAATTATCATATTATCAATAAATACATTGACATTATAGCTTTGGGTAGTTTTGTATTTTTTTTTATTAGAGGAACGTATGCCACTATTAATTTGATGTAACTGCATATCCACTAAAGTCTGTTGATTTTGAAGGGTTTTTATGAACTTCCAAATTGAAACTATCAGATGTGCAAAAAATTATAATTCGTTGGTTTGACAAACCATAGTCATCGATACTGTCATATTATAAAACAAATAATTGTTTACCATGAGTGGTCAATTTATAACAATATTCGATATCTTTATGTACTTTTTCTTTCCGATATATTAACCTATATATAATATTTATTTTTTCACTCTATATGTTTTCGCTCATTTTGTATTTTGTATTTGCTCTTTTTCATTCGCTCATTTACGTTCGCTCGATTTCTTTCGCTCAATTGTCGTAGAACCCTTACCTATGTACTAAATTCGTTTCTAAAAATACTATATGACTTGTACACAGTTGCGCCGTGTAGGTGATTATTTACGTTTTAAATTGATATGTTTATAAATTCGTATTATATTAGTACTAATTTTAAATAGTGTTTAAAAAAATAAAATTAGTATTAGCCATATGAATTGCTAACAGCAGAAAGGGGACAAGTCCACTTTTTATAACTTTTCAAGAGAGACAAAAAATGAAATATTGATTGAAATAATAAAGATATTATTTTGAAATTGTCGCATTAATTTTTATAATATACATTATACACCAATATGTAATTAGAAAAATATAACCGGGAACTCACTCTGCTCAAATGTTTTGACTCAACCAAAATGTTTTTATCGAAATTTATAAAAAAAAAAAAAAATGAAAGATTTCAGATGCCTATAAATAGCTAAAAATTAATGAAATAATTTTTAAAAAAAATTGTGTAAAGAGAATGCCAATCTTAACATCAAGTGAAAGACGATAAATCGTTAATTTAAACGATTTCGGTACAATATAAATTTCAAAAAAATGTTCATACAATTTTTCAGACTGCCTAAACTTTTTTATCGCCATTTCGCAAAAAAAATACATTAGAAAAATTGAATAGTTCAAATGTTCAATTATATATAAATAGCTTAAAAAACTTTTAACTGAACTCTACGCCACTAATAGTAATATTGTTTTTTTATTTATTTTTTTTATCTATTTAGTACTGAAGGTACTATGAGAGAAATCGATCAGGATACTTCTAATGCTGACTTTAATTCTCCAATACAAAAGTTAGTTAAATAATATAATATTATTATTTATTTAAAAATAATAATGTGGTTGACACATATTTCATATTATATTTAACTATTTATACGCTATTATAGTGTTATAACTAGGGGCCGGAATTATATTCTTTTAAAATAGCCAAAATAAGATGCTAATATTCTCTTAAAAAGTTGAAAATATTCTTCCAATATTCTTTAAAAATCATAATAAAATATGCCATAAATATGCTTTTTTATTAATATATTCTCTTGAACTAAAAATATGCTTTTATATGTAAAATAATTAAACGCGTAATACAAAAAAACTGATATAAATAGGTACATAATATGCAACAAAATTAAGCAAATAATATAAAACTGATATAAATGATTTTTTTAAATTATATTAATCACAATAAGGTATTTTTAATTACGAAAATTTTTGAAAACAGTTAACAACTATATTTTGCTCCATATGTTCCGGTGTCATATTTGTACGACGGTCTGTTAGTATGTTTTTATACGTGCTAAATGAACGTTCGACGTCAACTGAAGTCACGGGAGCATTTTGCAAATCAGTAATCATAGCCGGTGAAAAATTGTCTATAAGTTGAACTTCATTATTTCCATTCAAAACTTTAGCTACGTTTTTCAAAATGATGAGCCCTTGATTTTTTTGTTGAAGTTGATCAATTTTTATTTTTATTTTATTTCCATTTTCTCCGGGTATTTTTTGAAGTTGACCAATTGTATTTTCAATTAGATTGATCGAATCAACAAGAGACACATTAGACTTTTCCAAACTTTTGATGGATGTTACGAGAACAAGAAAATGGGCCTTAATAAATATTAGATCGTTTTGTATGGTTTCTATGTCAAAAACTGATTTACATTTAAGTATTGACTGACTGGGGGATTTTTGGCTACTTAATTCTTCAATAACTTTTTTTAAACCTTGGAAATTATTACAGTTAAAAATAGCAGCTTCCAACCACGTTCCCCATCTGGTTAGTACTGGTTCAGGTTAGGTTAGGTTAGGTTTATGTCTATTTATGTCTGGGTACATTTCTCTAACCCTTTCTGCAACCCTATTAAACATGTGAGCTACACATGTAACATGGATTAAGTTGGGATAGAAAACTGCTAGTGACTGTCCCGTTTTCACCATGTACGGTGCAGCATCTGAGAGCATCAACAATACTTTTTCATCATTTCCGCCCAAGGGCCACAGTAATTTTAACCCATCATTCACAAATCGAGCCACAGTAGAATGATTAGTCTTTTCTAAAACTTTACATGTTAAGAGAAAAGAACGAGTCGGATGATTTGACTTCAATATCCCAACCAATAAATTCGCCACATAACGGCCATTTATATCCGTTGTCTCATCAACAGCAAACCAAATATTATTATTGCTTATTTCATTTTTTATACTGGATAAAGTCTTATTATAACAATGTGATAGATAATTTTTTCTTAACAAACTTTCATCGGGTATATGTTTGCCAGTATATTTTTCTAAAAATGCCCGAAATTGTGGATTTTGCAATTTATACCACGGAATATTTGCGGCAACAAGACTCAAACATAAATCTTCATAAAATTCATTTACATTTTTTTTAGAGTTAGATTCTGATAAAAACAATTGTTTTGAAGTGTTTAACTTACGTTTTTGAGCTTCTTGGTGTGAAAATGTATCGACGTGTTGTGATAACTGAGACTTTTTAATGCACGGTACATTTTTATTACACACTTGACAAAAAAGAGTTGTGCCATCAGTTGTAAAATTTATATTGTTTTTATTTAATGGTTGAATCCACTGTGAAATTAAATCTTTTAATTTAGTTGATGGTGTTTTCGGCATTATGAACAAGTAAAAATAAGTAACTATTGAAATATAATGAAACTATAATGTATACCACCTATGTCAACACTACACGACACGCGACACTGCAGTGTTGTACCGTAGGTTCATGTAGTAATACCTAATCGAACGCCTGGAGCTAGCTATTTTTGAAGTGTACCTAGTAATAATTCCATTTTGTTATCTTAGATAAGTCACTTATCTACTACAGACTATTACAGTACATTACTAATGTAGAGCATAAATATCATTATACGGTGGTTAATGGTTATAATACGTATATAATGTATCAATTTTATAACACTATTATTATTTACGCCACTGCAACAAAAAATATCGAATGTCTATAGAAATTAATCGATATATTCTCAAATATTCTTAATAGTACGAAATATTCTTTTATCTTGAAATATTCTCAAATATGCTAAAAAAACTTTTGCCATTAATTAACCGGCTTCATGATTTGTAAAGATTTCGAACCCCCGTCTGACTGCATAGCCTCAAAAAAAATATGCAAAAGAATATAATTCCGGCCCCTAGTTATAACTTATAATAAGTAATCATTTTTAATAGTACAGTGACAGGTGTGGATATACTGACTGATATACCGGGTTTTAATGATATATCTGCGATTGAAATTTCTGACGGCATGTCAAATTGTAGTATTGAAAATGGCAACAATTATATTAACAACAGTAATTCCAGTACATTCAATTTATATCCAGAAATTAGTCCACTCGCTCAATCGACCTTTATAGAAATTGAACAAGAAAATTCTATTATAAACTCCACTCAACTTTCTGTGGAAATGTCCAATGAGCAAATTGAAAGGTATCTAATCTTTGCTAACAACTTTATACTAATATTATATAAATATTTTAAAAGTCAATTAATTTTTGCGAAATATTTTTTAATTATTTTTTTAGTTCTAAAGAATTGTGTGGTCGTCGAATTGTAGATATGAATTTTGTATTTAAACAAATTTTGAATTGTAGACACAAGGGAGGGCTAGACTGTACATTCTTAGATATGGAATTAATTTCTGAACACAGAAAAGGATTTTTTTGTTCTTGGCTGTTTAAATGTTTAGTTTGTCGAATTAAAATAAAAATTGACTCTGAGAACACTTGTGAAACTGAATATGTAGGAGTAAATAAAGCAGCAGTTAGTGGTTCTATTGCAATTGGAATTGGTCATACACAACTGAATGAATTTTCAGCGTCTATAGATGTCCCGTGTATTTCACCTAATGTGTTTATTAAACTGCAATCAAATATTGGTGAAATTATAAATAAAACTGCGTGGGATGAAATATACCTAGCCGGTATGATAATTTATTACAATATAAAATTATAAAAATCTTACAATAATTGTATTTATATATAATAATTTATTATGTATACAGTAGCGTGCTAAAAAAATGTTATATTTGCGTTAAACTTAGTACTTACTAGATACTGTTCTCTATATGTACAGAGTGATCCATTTGACGTCAGTCATTATAATTATATTAAAATTTTTTTTTTATAGTTTTAAATTTAAATTTTAATGAGTTTAAACGAGTCTTTTTACATTAAATTGATCACTCGGTATAATATCCGGTATTTACCGTATATCCACGGAAACAGGGTAGACTTTTAACTATTATAGGTACGTCTATACATTAATTTAGGAATAGAAGAAAAGAAGTTAGCCATTGAAGATGGTAATATAAATTCGGATGGAGTGCCCATGATAACTGTAGTAGCTGACGGATCGTGGTGTAAGCGAAGTTATAAAACTAAGTACGATTCGTTATCTGGAGTGGTAAGATACTATAAGTTCTATAAAATTTATATTGCTAAATTATATACTTATAATAATTATATATTATATTGCTGACTAAATAGTATTATTTTATGCATTTAAGTTTAGAGGATATAGTTAAAAGAATATATACTCTTACATTATTAATTTACATTTTAGGCAACAATAATTGGGTTTAGAACTAAAAAAATTTTATTCATTGGAATACGTAATCGTTATTGTTTAATATGCGAACGTTCAAAAAACAAAAACACAATATCTGAAACTCATAATTGTTTTTTAAATTGGAAAGGAACATCAACTGGTATGGAAGCTGACGCTATAGCTGAAGGTTTTGCGAAGAGTATTGAAATGCATGGTCTAATATATAATAAACTTATAGGTATGATTACTTTAATCACAATAATATCATAAAATACACTTCATACTATTATATGACGTATAACCTACTGTATTATTGTACCTAAATAATATTATGTTTAGGGGATGGAGACAGTTCAGTGTGTAAGCGACTTCATCAAACTTTACCATATGGGCCAAAATTATTAGTAGATAAAATTGAATGTCGCAACCACATATTGAGAAATCTTGGTCAAAAAATATCTCAATTAACCAAAAATACTAAATATCCAGTGCACTTACGTAATTTATTAAATCAGAAACAAAAATGCAATAAATTTCGAACAGCCATAACTATGGCTATTCAGTATAGAAAATCGCTATGTGATAGTGAAGTAAACAAAATTAAAGGTAGTTAATAAAATGAATTTTTGGTTTTTTACACAAATAAATATTTTAATCACAAGTAAAAATAATATAAGTAAAATAAAATAATTTTAGATTTAAAAAAGGATATTGAAAATGGACCATCACATTTACTAGGGCAACATTTAAATTGCGAATCGTATTTTTGTAATGGTTCTAAAATCGGTGAACAAAATGTTGTACCTGAAGCGGAAAAGTGTGGGTTAATGAGTGAAATATCACAAATTTACCATCGAGTTGTTGAAAATGCCCAAAGTTTGTTACTAGATGTTGATAATAATATATGTGAGCAATTTAATAGTATTATCAACAAACATATTGCTGGCAAACGCATTAATTTCGCTCTAAAAAATTCATACAACGCCCGTGTTGAAGCTGCTGTAGTATCTTTTAATACTTCAGGACAATATATTAGATCAATACATAAAACAATTACTAAGAAGAGTCCAGGTATTTATATTTTTCATTATTTAAACATTTATATTTTTATATTGTTTATAATTTTTTTACCTACATAGGAATAGTTGGTAAACAATTTTTGAAAGCCCGTGAAAGTAAATTGAGTAATTTACAAAAAAGAAGGCTTCATTTTCAAAAAGAAAAATATACTGCTAAACGAAAAAAAAATTTTGGCCCCGATGAACATTATGGACTAGCTGAACCATTAGACGATTATGAAACACCTGGAGATATAGTTGAAAAAAAAAATAATTTTATGAAATCATTATCAATTTCTAGTGAAGCTATCGATAAGTTAGAAAGGGACACAATTGACCAATCGAATTCACAAACGTGGCAAGTTGAACGCAGAATTCGCCTAACTGCATCCAACTTTGGTAGAGTTTGTAAAATGCGTTTAACTACATCATGTAAAGGAACTGTTTATGATTTGCTTTACGGAAATGTAACAACCAAGGCGATGGAGTATGGAAAAATGATGGAAGATATAGCTAGAAAGAAATTTGAAACTTTAACCAATTTTAAAGTTTTAAATTGTGGTTTGTTTATCGACAAAGATAAACCATACTTAGCTGCTAGCCCTGGTGAATACGATTTATTATAATTATTATATTATGTATATATTGTATAATGTACATTGTAAATTACGTATATATTGTATTTACCTACGTATAAAGTATATACCTATTTTATTTTCTGCAGATGGTTTGGTAGGCGATACAGCTCTACTTGAAATTAAATGTCCTTTATCGACAAAAGATACCATTGATATCCAAGTTGCAGTCGACAACAAAAAGGTACAATAAAATAATAATTATTATAAACTATGATACAAATAAACATGAACGCGCGATTTCATATACATAGACACATAGTGCGTACTGCGTATGTTTAGTATATTATACCTACCTATCTATGATTTTTATTTATAATTTACAGATACCTTATATATGCATTGTAGACGGTAAAATGAAACTAAAAAAAGATAGTTCATACTACTACCAAGTGCAAGGGCAGTTGAAAATAACAAAGAGGAAGGTATGCTATTTTGTAGTATATTCTGAACACTGGCTTCATTATGATGTAGTTGAATTCGACAAAAACTTTTGGAGTTCTAAAATGGAAACTCAGTTAGAAACGTAAGTAAAAATACGAACTAAATACCAACTACAGTTGTAAATAACATAATATTTGAATTTTGTAACTTGAAATCATGTATTTTACAGATTTTATAAGGAATGTCTTGCCCGAATTGGTTCATCCACGGTATGGCAAACGGCTATTGAAGTCAGATATTTTAGAGCCGAAACACATTTTAGAGAACATTAAAAAAAAAAAGAATTTATAGTACCTATAATATAAATTGTTTTTTTTATTTTTTTATGATTAACATTTTCAAAATATATATCGCTTATTTTTAAGCTAATAGTTATAAGGATTTGAAACATTTCATGTATTTGTATAAATGTCGATATATTTTCATTAATTATTATTTACTATCATTATGTTTAAAAAAGGAAAATAATATAACTTGAATGTAAAATATGAAACACGTAATTAATATTAATTCGATTGCACTGTATTTATTTAGGTACTACCCAAATATATATTTAATATAGATATTTGAATTAGTAGACAATAATGCAATAAATACAAATCAAGCTATGTTGTATTATATTTTTGACAATCTGTTTATTGATTTATAAAATTAGGTAAGCAGTAACATTTAAAAAGAATAGTTCTTGGGTAAGCGCGGATAATAAAAATAATACATCGGCATTTAGGTTTATAACTTTTATATTACCTACCGTGATATGTCATGGTAGAACGTTCATTTAATAATAAACGGCGGTCCCGAGACTCGTGACCCGAACGGGCGCGAGTGGCACTGAGTAATGGGCGTGGCTATAACGTCGCGTGCTTGCGCATCGTGAAAAGACTTAATAGCGCATTCTCTCGGCCGTTGCACGCGTACACGTTTTAGTGACACGTCCTCTTAAGATTAAGAATGCATTCTATAGTCATAACAGCTGACATTGCTAAGATGTACAGGCAAGTACTTATACACCCTGAGGATCACTCGTTACAAAGAATTTGGTACAGAGAAACTCCGGCACAGTCATTAAAGGAATTTGAGTTGCGTACAGTCACTTACGGTACAAAGGCTGCATCCTTTCTTTCTACACGGTGTCTGTTGCAGTTGGCCACTGAAGTTGAAGATCCAGATCTAAAACGTGTCATATCTAGCGACTTCTACGTCGATGATTTACTTACCGGTTGTGACACTTTACTGACCGGTTGAACCACAAAGCTGTCAAAACCTAATAATATTTATAACATTTTATCATAATAAATTATTATTAATAATATAGAAATAAATAATTATGACTTGACTTTTATCTTTATTGGGATTGAAGATAATCTATTTGGTTCAATCATGTACGGTGTTAATACATCTATTAACTCCTGAACCAAAGCCTTACTGAGTCTAAACTTTTTTAGAAACTGGTGGTCAGATAGTTCTAAAAATATAATAAATTATAAAGAGTATAAATGTATAATGTAATTAAGTAGGTATGAACTAAGAAGGCTATAAACACTATAGGTTATTTATTATTATTAGACAAACCAACCTTCCATAACATTTTTGGCATTATAATATTGCCTAGGCCGATTACCTACAGCTCTAATTTCAGCCTCCTCTAACATTCCCAAGACTTCCAAGTGCACAATTTCTTCAAGCGCCATTTTCCCAAGTCCCGAAAAAAATAAATTATAATATCGTATATTAAACTATTTGAAAACTGTATATAGTAATAATATACTTAAAAAATACGGTTTATGTTTTGATTTAAATACTCATAAACGCAAATTGACAATAAACCAATAAAAAAAACTAATAAGATAACAAATGGTATGATAATTAATACGAAACGATCAATTCGTTACGTACAGAGGTTGACGAACGTCGATTACGAATATTTACGTATACGTTTCGTTCGAAAAGTTTCGAGAATACGAAATTTTGAAACATTACGTAAAAATGGCGGATTACGTACATTTTACTCGTTCTTTTTCCTCACGTAGTTTTCGAGAATAGACCCCCAGTCCATAGTATCTTAGTTCGGTAATCGGAATAAAAATCCCCGGAAAAGAAATCCCCGGAAAAAAAATCCCCGTAAAAAAATCCCCAAAGCAACTATTTAGTATTTAAATTATAATAATAAAAATAATAATATTATCTTTATATACCTATATTATTAATTAACTTATATCATTAAAATACGCAACAAATATGTAGTAAAAATCATTAATATATGCAACAAATATGCATTTACAAAATTTATATTTAAAAATTCAAAGTTCGTAGTTCTATCAGTAACAGCCGTAACAATAACCACAATCTTAGATTATACGAGTATACAGACTGTATACCGTATACGACCTGATAAGTAATATTCAATCATAAAATATTATTTTTAATTTTAAACCACAGAATTTAAAAATCCAATTTTAAATTTCAAAAACAATTAATATAATAGTTTATCCTTTTTTATTTGTCACCATTCACCCTATACTCAACATTTACCCACCGTATACCTATAAAATGAATATTTTTTTCACGTATACACATTTCTTTATAAATATTGTTATAAGTATACGCCGTATACTCCCGTATACGCTCTAATACACCTCATTGTACTGTACAATGGTAAATTTGGTAATGACGTTGCTGGATAAAATGGTTTTTGGTTGTACATGACACATCACACATGTAATGTTCACTTTTTCAAAGTTTACTATTTCTATGGAAAATATGTATAATGGATAATTTAGTAAATGGTAAAACTGGTAGCAACCCGTCGTTATTGTGCTTATCAATAACTAGCGTTTTCGTTTGTTATCCTAATCCTATGTTGATAGATAATAAAATAATTTTAAATTGTTATCAGCCAATTTATGCCAATTCGTTGGTGGTGTTTTTTTTTTCGAGTTTACTGTTTCGGGTTATTATTTATTACTAAACAGCGATAATGTAGACATGGACGATGTTAGGTGATTGAAGTTGTACGTTGTAATTTTAGAAATCTGATCGACATCTATCGCGTTGTACCATGAATCGGACACTGAGTCGTTTGGCTGTCGTCAGACGTGTGTTCGCCAATAATCACGGGCGGCGGAATGCGTTCGCTCAAGTCTGGCCGGTGTTCGCCTCTTCTCCTTCTTATTCTTCTTCAGCACTTCGTACTACTTACGTTAATGTAGAAAATCATAACGCTCATAACGTAATGGTCAACGATCCTGGGTATCGTTCTACTGTCGTAAATCCAGACGCCCACGCTGTCGACTGGCCAGCAGCTATTACTGCTCAGCAGTTCCATGTGCTCATCAGCCAGGACTTCAGTGCTAAGACGGCTGACGAGGTGTTCAATGACTTTACAGCAATCAGCTCATACGCTAGGGGCAGAGATTACCGGCTGGCTGATACCCTGTACGATGGTCTTCGGGACCGCCTGATTGCTGTCTTGACTCAAATGACTGACCAGCAGCTGCTGTCTATATTTGCTCTCATACCACTGTGGGACACTAAAGATGCCAAGGATCCCGCTTACCACCGTTTATGGTCTGAGTTTGACCGACAGTGCATTGACAGGCACAGGCGTTGGACTCTCAACAAGCTTTTATTATTCATGGACCACTGGTACTTGATGAGGTTGTCTAGATTGAGCAATTTTGTTTGGATAGGTGTCCGGAAGCTAGCTCGGAAGCCGTCAAGGTAAATATATTGATAATCATTTATCAATTTGGTAGTCTCAAATTAAATGTTTTTCATTAGTTAATATTTAATTTATGTTTCATAGGTATACATTTACGACAGTACAATATATTTTTTGAAATATTGATTTAAAAATAATAAATTTTGTTTATTTCAGGTTGACACCTAAGCAATTAGTTCAGATGATGTTTTATGCTAACACAAGTAGAAAGTTTTTACCAACACTACCAATGTATGATATCGAACAAGAAATATGTTCTTATTACAATGACTTTAATATTAAAGAATTGGGCATAGTGGCTTTAGGATTTTTTAAAACTCAAACACCCATACGTAATCAAGAGCTTGTAAAAAATCTATACAACTCTGTAATCAAAGAGATTTCCAACATTAACAGCATAGAGTTGGCTGCATTTTTAAAGGTACTTCTTTAGGTTACGTCTTTAATTATTTAAACAAAAATCCTATATTCTGTCGAGCGAGATGATGTACGTGCACTACAAAAATCAAGCTATAGGGTTTTCATGAATCGGTGTTATTGGGGGGGGGGGGGAGTACTATCTTTGGCATGATTTGGTTTTTTTTTCAAAATTGGTAATGCCTTGAATCAAAAATTTGTAAGTTGCTGGTTTTGAAAAAAGAATGAAATTAATCAATTTTACTTAATCAATAAGTTCACATTCCTTTTATAAACATCTTGTCTCTTATTCATTTTGAATTTTGATTTAGATATTTAGGTATTGCTCTAAGCACCAACATGCTGATTATATGTACACATTAATGGATGCCTTAGTAAATAAAGTTGATGAAGTAAAATTAGTGTGCTGTGTCCATATGGCGCTATTGGGTACAAATCTATTGATAAGACATGAAAATCTTTTAATCAAAATTTCGCAGCGCATAGTTGATGAAATATCTCTAGCAAGAATTAAGGTGATATTTTATTTTCAAATTTCATCTGTACAATTAAATTGAATAACATCATATAATTTTTTTTTTTTTAGGATTTAGAAAGAATAACTTTAGCTTTAACTATGCTCAATTATAATCCAAAGACAACACCATGTATATTCAAAACGGTTGTTAATGAACTTCGGAGTGATACAAGAAATGTTGAATTTGAAGATCACACTAGATGTTATATTTATACTTTGTCATATTTAGCCGTGAATAATATTTTTCCTAAAGATTGTATCTCAAAAGCTTTAGAAATTGAAACACTTCATAAATGTTTTGGTAAGTCACAAAAAAATTTAAAAATATAGACTTTTAACGTATAAATATAAAGTGTGCATCTAAGTAATTGACAATACATTTTTAGTATACAGGGCGATTTTTTTATCATGAACCACTCATTATTTCAAAAAGTATCAATGTTTTTGAAAATATTTTTTTACAAAGTTTCATGTTGTTAAAAAAACAACGTTTTTATAAAAAAATTATATTTTTTAATATTTTTTATCCTTATAATTTTTGAAGTTTTTTACTTTTTTGAATGGCAACCTAGAGTTTTAATTTCATATTCCAAAGCAGAATATTTTTCTAAGTATTTTGATACGTAAAAATCGAATTTTGGACGAGTAGTTTATGAGTTATAAGTATTTAAAGTTTAGATTGGCGGAGTGGAGTGGTACGGGGTTACCCCGCAAAATGTTTGTCCACTACTCCGCTTGTCTAAACTTTAAATACTTATAACTCATGAACTATTCGTCCAAAATTCGATTTTTACGTATCAAAATACTTAGAAAAATATTCTGCTTTGGAATATGAAATTAAAACTCTAGGTTGCCATTCAAAAAAGTAAAAAACTTAAAAAATTATAAGGATAAAAAATATTAAAAAATATAATTTTTTCATAAAAACGTTGTTTTTTTAACAATATGAAACTTTGTAAAAAAATATTTTAAAAAACATTGATACTTTTTGAAATAATGAGTGGTTCATGATAAAAAAATCACCCTGTATTTTGAAAATGGCAAATACTTCTGATACACTATGTTATGTTAGTGTATATTGTAAATAATTAATTAGTTTCATAATCTATCTAATTAAAGTAATTTAGTTTATACTTTGTTTATTTATATATAATTATTATATGTCATAATTAAAAATTCCAAATAATATTAGTCGTTAAGATGAGTTCACACCGTATATATCATAGCTCAAAATAATAAAAATATATATATATAATTAGGGCCAGAAATGTATGCATTTGCATATTTGGAACATTTTTAATTTTTATGCATATTTTACCATTTTTCTAAAATACAGTGTATCAAGTCTTAATCTGATTTCAAACATTTATATTTATATTAAAAATGAAGATAAAAGGGTGAAATAAAGTAAAATAGATTCTAAAAATGGTCAAATTTTACTTACTTTGGTTACAAATGTTCAATATGACCCTAACTGGCCACCCCTATATACATCTATGCAGTAATCAAATTCTTCCCAAACGTTGCTGATCATATCTGGTGTCACGGCATTAACAGCATTTTTGATTCTGACTTTGAGCTCTCCCAAGTAATGGTGGTACATACACTTTCTCTTTTACGTAGCCCTATAAAAAAATCCCACACTGTGAGGTCAGGGGAACATGGTAGCCAGGTATGTATCGCCAAATCCTTGTTTTTTACGCCCAATTCATCGCCACCGCTGAGGGAGTTCCCCGTTCAAATATCTAATTTCCAGTACGGCGGTGCTCCATCTTGTTGAAAAATAAACTCACCAGTATCTGCTTGTAACTGTGAAAACAACCATGTTTCCAACATGATTAGAAATGTGTTACCCATTAAAGTGTTTTTTTCTTAAAAAAAAAAAAAATAGACCATAAACATTTTTCCTGGAAATTACGCAAAAAACATTGATTTTTAGTGAATCCCTTTGATGCTCAACAGTTGCGTGTGGTTGCTCTATAGCCCAAATCCTGACATTATGGTGGTTAACCTTTCCACTTAGATGAAATGTGGCTTCGTCCAAAAAAACAATGCATAAGACAAATGACTCATCTTCTTGTTTTTGGATATGAAATTGCAAAAATTAATCCTTTTTTGTTTGTCATCGGGTTGGAGGGCTTGTAACAGTTGTATTCGGTATGCCTTTAATGTCAAATGACATTGTAAATGTGGAAGATCTATCTCTAGGTTTGGAGGATGTGTAGATTTCTATGGTCTGCGAATGAAACTTTGTTGAACACACTTGATATTTTTGTCAGAGGTACGAGGTACCTACTAGCACGTTAAATGCTTAGAGCAGTTGGAGCTTCAGTTCCATAAGTTCTTCAAAAATCACGTTTAAAGGTTATTGCCGACTCGCACTTAATGAAACGTAGGACACAAAACGCTTTCTGTTGCAGAGTAGCCATAACAAAACAATTTAACCTTTCCATTAATACATTGGGCATTAACCGTTGCCGATCTATATCAGTTTGTAATTGGATGATGACTTTTGAAACACCTTATAATATAATAGATATTTATGAAAAAAATAGTATTAAGTTATTAATACCAATATTTAATGATATGTCCTATGTGAAGCCTGCGAATGTTAAAAAAAAAACTTTACTAAAAATCGATGTGCATATTTATCCAAATCTTTAGTAGTTAACTGTAAGTCTGTAATTCTCCTGGTAACTTTGAAATATTGTATTATAAAAATATACTAAATTTGTTTTAATTGATTTTTATTCATGAATTTTTATTTGGGTGATTGAATGTTCAAAATGCAACATACAATTGAATACATCATACAAAATACAATTAAATTATATCAATAAGCCAATTAATATATTTATTTGTTCCATATTAATTATTTAATGAATTATATATATATATATATATATATATATATATATATATTGTTAAACTAAATCAATTTAATTAATATGCATTTTTGTTCACATATATGAATTTTTGAATGAAAATCAGTGCATATTTTGTACATTTTTAATACATATAACTCCTGGCCCTAATTATAATCATACGATTAAAAATGCTTTGCGGTTAGGCGGGCATGTACACTTCATTGATTTTTTCAAAATTATTAACTATTTACACATGCATATTATTATAGTATACAATAAAACGTTTTTAATTCAATAGTATTAAACAAAATTGTACTTTTGAAAATGCTCAAATTGAAAAATTTTTCGTTCCAGTACACATTTTTATGTATCCCCCAAATTTTGTGATAGATTTTTGAAATTTTTTCTATGTATTAATTTTTTAGTAGTAATATACTATATAATATACTTGCTTTATACTATTTAGACAATTTTTCACATTTTGTTCTTATTTATAAAAAGAGCATACCTCTGTGTGTGGTGTGTGTGTGTGTGTGTGTGTGTGTGTGTGTGTGTGTGTGTGCACAGGCCTTTTTTTTTATGATGTACCACTTCAAAGGTCTGTAATAAATGAAATAAAAGTGAGACTTTTCTCCTAGCCTGTGCAATTATAAAAAGACCCTAAGCATTAAAATCTGTTCTCCAGTTTAAGTAAAACATAGCTAAAATTAATTTTGGTTTAACAGTTAAAAATTAATTATTATTCTTTTTAATTTTTAAATTTCATATTTTAAATCTAATTGATAGGACCTTTTTAGTGTGTCACCAACAAACTTTTTAGTTGTCATAGTTTTAAGAGAAAATATGATACAAGTTTTCAGACCGCTTTTTTTTTTTTGGATTCGAGATTCGAATCATTATTCAGCTTGGGAATAATATTGGTTGTATCTCATTAATGTATCCTACATTAAAGGTAACTTAATTACCCACCTAATCATTATGACTGAGTTGCATTATGTGTTGTTATTCCATTGTCTGGCTTTTAGATCATTAATCGTATTGAGTATAAATAAATACAATTATATTGGTAAAAATTAAATATTTCTTACCAAAACATAAATGTTTAACAAAAATGTTCATAGAAATAATTTGTGTTTACATGTAAATTACATGTTGAATGGTGTTAATTTTAATTTAATTCAATTTCAATAAAGCAACTATAGTATCTGATTATTTAAATATTATTAACATTGTTATTTAATTAACTAGCTTTAACAACATTTATTAAATTATGGGTATCATTTTTAGGAAAAAGATTATCCAGATTTAATATACCCCGTGATATTGTAAGTTTGAACAATAGTGTTCTAGTCGAATGCCCCGACTATTCTGGTTCATTACTACCAGATACATTAAAAGAATCTTGCAATGAAGTAAGTTTCTTATGTTTATCCTTACAGTTTTAAAAGTGTAATTTATTTAACAATTTGTAATATAAGTTTGATGAAATAGACATTTTTATTAAAAAAAAAAAAAAATAATGATGTGAAAATATTGATTACTAGTTAATATTTAAAATACCAGTTGGGTTTTCGCTAATGTATGAAATTTATATGGTTAGGTAAATAATCTGGACTGGATTAGAAAAATCCCTTCGTTGTATAGAATTACAATTCTTAGTTTATGTGAATTAAATTGTAAATAAAAATGTATAGTATTATTTTAAAAAATAAAATAGAAATTTAGAATTTTGTTTCCTGAAAATAGTTGTTTACATTATGTTATTTCATAATGTGTAACAATAAAATGGAATAATAATTTGATTACATCACAGATTCAGAATGAAACAGTGAAAAAATAAATATTCAAATTTAATATTATTTTTAAATTATACCATAACGCAAATATAATTGATATAATATTTATAGGGTTATGAGTGATAAAGTGTACCTTATTTCTTGGGACACACTGTATAGATAGATTCCATAATAATTTTAAATACACTAACTGAAAGTACTGTTCCTAATTCTATAGAATAACTATTAACTAGTTATTTTATAGAATTACTGAATTTCATACATTAACATTAACATATATGTATTACCTAGCAACAAATAGTTATTGTTATTTATTATATTACATTATATTATTCTTTCTGAACATTATTTTTGTAAATCAAAAATGATTTAAAAATGAAATAACCAAATAAGAATATTTTTATTTGGGCACTGATTATTTAAAAAAATCTTACTTAATGAACAACATTCATGGACTGAGATTTTAAAAAACATTAAAAATTGTTTTCATAAAATTTTAATTTAAAAAAATTGGTTAGCCAATAATGAAAAAAAATAATAATAACCAATAAGTTATAATCCATTTTTATATTTCATTTTTGGTAAAATTCAAAAATGATGATAATAATATGACAAATAAAACACCTATGTAATGTTAATAGTAATTGTAATGTAATTATTATTATTTAATTAAATAAATTATTGCATGAGATTTTGAAAAAATAAATATAGGTTTTGTGAAAATTAATCATTTATTTGTTATTTAGAAAAAAAAAATTATATGGAACCTCTACTTTTATGTTTATTATTATGAGTGAATAAGTCAATCATAAAATACATAGATTAAATTGGATTTGTATGGGTTTTAATTTAAATTATAAATATATAGGATACAAGACTCTATAGCTCAAATGTATTCCTAAAGATGGAAACAATTTCAACTTATTTGAAACATGTTTTTTAATCTAAATAATTGTATCAAAGAATTAATATACATATATATAATAGCAATTTTGCCATTAAAATAATATAATTTCACATTATTGTATGATAATATATCTTGTTTTATATTATTATACATTTTATGTATAATCTATAAAAATCATAGGTCATTATATGTAAATTATTTTCCCTGAGCATTAGACATTTGAGAACCTTTTTTTTTATCTTTAAATAATATTTTTCGTTCTTTAACGTGGCTCTCTTGTATATTCTTGCTAGTATTACTACTATATGCTTCAATAAAAAAAATATACATTTCTGCATAAGAAAATGTATACAAATTATAAAATATAATTAAACATTTTTAGGTTTTAATAATAAATAGAAAATATACATTCATTAAATTTGTCAATATATGTCTCAATTTAATTTAAAGTATTTAAATGTATTTTTAATCATTAATAAAAGTTACTTTACCAAAATTGATTCATGGAAAATGGTTAATTATTTATCATACATATAACATGTGTTCACCAATTTAGGGAATATGGAATTTCTCGGTCAGATTATATTGGAATAAATTGAATTTTTTTTACAAGCTAGTAGTATATAAATTTCAAATTTTTAACAGTCTTGGTACACGCTTGCTCAATGCAACTTATTATTTTTTTTAATAGCAACCGGTATTTTTAATACCAAATTCGGATAGACTGAATCTTTTTAAGTCATTTTTACAACTCAACCATAGCTCTAAAACCAAAATTGACTGAATGAGAACCATTCAAATTTTAATAAATAATATGCATAAAACCATTTATAATTATTTATTTATTGGTTACTTTTTGAATATTTTTACGTATTTTTTTGTTTATACTTGTTATAAATAAGATAAACATAATATCGATATAAAATTATTTAATTAAAATTTATTCCAACATATCCGGCCGAGAAATTCAGTGTTCCCTAAATTGGTGAACACGCGGTATAGATACAGGGTGTCCCACAGAAATTTGACAAATGAAATAACTTTTGTTCTAATCAAATATTTAAAAAATTTCTTTTAAATATAATTCATAGACACTTGGGCTATACATTTTTAGAACACATTTTTTATTTTTTAATACTGAAAATAAAAAACTTAAAAATTGATAAAAAAAATTTTTCGAAAGATTCAATATAGCCAATTTGTAAATCTGATTTTTAGAAAAATTTATATGGTAAAAACACTTATTTAAGTCAAATGGCTGATTTTTTACAATTTTTTAAATATCAATATTTTCGATAAGTAAATTACGATCTAGTTCATGTTAGAAACCTTGTAATTTCAAATAATAATAAAGTTTTTTAAAAATATTTTATAAGAACATTTTTAAATAAGTGCATTTTAAAATCTAATTATTTTTTTTATTGTCTTTATTTTAATTATATGTGATGTATAAACTATAAATTACTATAATTTACCTAACGAAAATATTGATATTTAAAAAAATTGTAAAAAATCAGCCATTTGATTTAAATATGTGTTTTACCATATAAATTTTTCTAAAAATCAGATTTACAAATTGGCTATATTGAATATTTCGAATAGAAATTTATCAATTTTTAAGTTTTTTATTTTCTGTATTAAAAAATGAAAAATGAAAAATGTATTCTAAAAATGTAGCGCAAGTGACTATGGATTATATTTAAAAGAAATTTTTAAAAAATATTGATTAGAACAAAAGTTATTTCATTTGTCAGAATGTCAGATCTCTTTGGGACAGTGGCGGCTCGTTATGGTAGGCAAGTGAGGCTCAGCCTCACCTAAGAATTGTATAGAAAAAGGAGGGACATATTCTATAATTATTGTTATTTCCAATCAAATTCAAGAATATTAAATTACTCAATAATATATTATACATTTTAAAATACAAAATCTTTTTGTTATTAATATTATTATACATTATTAAGTTTGGGAAACCCTGTATATATACACTAATTCGGTTTGTTTTAACATAAATAATAAATAATTTTAACCCAATTATAGAATTAATTAATAATTATAAACTTTAGTAATCGGTTAATTATAGTTTGTTTTTTCTACTCTAATTTAAAAAAAAAAAAACCACAAACTTCAATATTTATTATATTAATATTTACAAAAATAAGATTATGGTTTAACTTTTTGAGAGTTAATGTATATTTCCATTTTAATCTTATTGTGTTTTATATTTTAGCATTTAGCATGGCATATACCTACTTCAAGTACTATGGCTAAATTGGGTACAAATGACAAAAACTTTATAAAACTTTACATGGAACTTCTAAGGTTATTCAAAAATGACTCGTCCTGTTTACATGCGTGTTACCCTCTTCCTCATCATCCAAAATCTGGTAATTCTTTGTGTATATTTAATTTTTAATTTAATTGTTGTTTTATTAATTTTCCATTATTTTATTACTAGATATATTATTTTGTATTAGTACAAACGGTAAACCAGTAGCTATTCCTGAAACAATGAAAAATAGAACTGTATTCAATGATTTCCAGAAACCACCAAACTTAGGAAAATGGTTTGCTGTAATGACACTTGTGAGAAATTCGGTACTTTATTATAGTAATGAATATAATGGTTTAACATCTTGTAAAATCAGACAGCTAAAGAAACTTGGCTATGAGCCAATTTTGGTAAGAATTTGTGTATATATAATTGTAAAGTATTATGGTAGAAATAACATTGATATCAGTACCTAAAACAACCTACATCATGCTTAAGTCTGATTATTTTCTTTTTAATAAAATAATTTATAAACAACTCTTATAACACTGGCCTCTAAATTAAAGTGCAAATTACTCCTGTTTAATGTTTATTCATATTTTGTTTTGTTGCAATAGATTTGTTTTTAAAATATACTATACTATAGTGTTTCTGATTATATTTTGTTTGTTTATTGGTCAAGATTAAAATCATATCTACATAAATGTCTCTCATGAACCTATTCATATACATAAAAATAAAAATAAATATTTGTGAAAAATAACAATTTATGTAAAATATGCGCTTATCAAATAATAATGATTTGAAATGATAGAGTTTTTGTAAAATGTTTTCCCATTCCTACATAAACATAACTATTTATTAAAATTGTTGTCTTAAGTTTAAAAAAAAATAATGTAATAATTCATATTGCTAACAATGCTAACAATATTACTGCCACAGCATTATAGCAATCAATTAGATTATTCAAAGAAAAACATGCATATTTTCAGAAGCATAGTTCCTAATTAATATTATTATATCCATGTAATTTATTTTGGTATCAATCAAGGTATTATTATAATTTTGTATGTAACTTAAAATAATTTTATAATTCTGATTAATTTACAGTTTACTGTTAAAGAGCTGGGAACTGAATGTGACTTTCAAACATTATTATCTGACAAATTCAAGAGTCATGGAATAATTGTTAATTAACAATTTTTAAGGGTTAGTTTTTGTTTATTTTCAATTGATAAATACTTTCATATTATTCTATTGTTAATAAATTATTTCAGATAATTGCATTGTGTTTCACTATTATTATTTTTTATAATTATTAACATAAAATGTTAATAATTTAGTTATGGTATACTTCTAAAATATAAGAACTACTTCTAATTATTAATTTTATCATATATTAATTGGTACTGAGTTGATGAATGATCCTTTAAAAACGTGATTATAATACTTACCCAGTAAACATGTGAATGTCTATTATATACAATTTTTTAGATCAAAATATCTATTTTTGATGTATAATAGATGTTCTTTTTATGTTCTAAAATAAGTCTAAATGAGACAACTATTTAAAGTCTAAGTGAATATTGTTAATATACGTGTTTAAGACTGTCTTTATTGGTATACAAACAAGCATTTTAGATGCAAATAAACTATCTATTATTTGTATAGGATATGAGATACATGACTAATTAATATAATTTAATTTAATATAGTCTTTAGTCTTAAACTATAATCTTTAAGTTAACCATTGTTGACTAATAAGTCCACTTATTTATTATTATACATTTAGAGGTTAATGTAAATATTTACAGTTGGATAGGCATTAAATGTAATTAATATATTCAAAAACAAAAATGAATACCTCCACAAAATTAATTTATTTTAATTGTATAAATAAATAATAATTAATAATTGGAAAAGTGCGCACTTCCATAAAATACAATATATAATATGTAAATGATATTATAATAAAACATGTTAAGTCAAAATTTAATGATGTTTACAATAAAATGTAATTTAATTTACATATATACTTAGTCAAATTAAAAAAAAAACCATTATAAATTAAAATACACTATAATACTATACTCTACCCACCAACCACAATACCACTTAATATTATTATTTATGTTTTTATATTTGTCCCGAGTTGGTGCTAAGCGTAACCAGTTTTTTATTCTGCATCTAACCACATCTTCGGATCCTGTTGGATGTTTCATCATAGTTACATCTTAAAAGGTTAAAATAATAGTATAATTAATTTGATAACTTTAATTTGAGTAAGAAACACTTTTTAGTTGAAAATAGTCTTACCAAGTACAATACCAAACATTATCAAATCTTTGAAAGCATGTTTTCCAGAGTTTCGACCTTCAAAGTTGTAGTTAGATGCGCAATGGTCTGTTAATAATGTTCTTAGTATCAATGTAGTAGTGTCATTTTGCGATCTTCCCCCACATTGCTGTAATCTACTGATCTAAAATTAAAATTAAATTTGAATTACTGTTTTATTATGGTAGTTTTTAATAATTGGGTGAGTAAATTAATTAATACCATTAGTTGTCGTGAAGCAGACAATTGCAATTTTTCTTCGATATCACACACTTCAGCTACAGATTTAGCAGGTAGAATGAAATGTTCAGAACATTTTTGTCTGATTGTTGTTTGGGGTTTAGATTCTCCATTGCTCATGATTAATTTTGTTAGTAATTTATTGGTTATCTGTTGACCTCTTACAATTTGTTGAACTAACAAAATTTGCTGTTGTAATAAATGTATTGTAGCATGAGACAAGTCCGCAGATCCAGATGATGAAGGCTGATACTGTTCATTTTCTACAAAATAAAATAAAAATATATAACACAAACCTATAATAAGAATGACATTTATGCTTAAGCAGAAGAAAATATTTACCTTCATTATGAAATTCATTATCATTTTCAAACATTGGTGGTGATAAACAATTGTCAGAATTTGTTTCTGTTAGTAGCTGATCTACAATACATTTGATATTAATAATTGACAAGTCAGTAAGCAATAACTGTGTAATATGGTAATCGGAATAAACATCCCCAGCCTACATTATTACTCACAACCACAACATGAAAATGATTTTAATATTTAATTACAAATAGGTATACTATATATTAAAGTTATCAATCTAAAAATATGTAATTACAAATAAATATACTATATTATATTATAGTTATCAGTCAAAAAATTAATATAGGTATTATATAATGTTATAAATAATTTTAAATATAAAAAAAATTTTCGAAAATAATAATCACCGTTACTCGTTAGTTATTAGATTGTTTTCTTATATTGTGGCTTATTGAATAAAAATCCGGAATATTTATTCTTCCACTAATAAACCGGGCACAAAGTTCTTTTAATCTTACTTCCGTCCGCATCTGTCCAAGTTTGGTTGTTTTCTTATTGGTTTACTGGAGGAATGCTTCGAAGACGAAGCATTGGACTCGTTTTTCCTATTCTTTTAAAAGATCCATTAACATATGTAGTATCAAAATATATTATAAAATCTTCTGCTCTAGTTGGTATATTTTCTTTTAACCACTCCATGCCATTTTTAACATCATATAAAGGAAGAAAAGCTAGACTATCAACCATAGTACAGAACTTACGGAATGCTTCGTCTTTTTTATAGCGTTCGGACAAGCCTAATTCTTGTAATTTTCTATACGTTGATTGACAGAGGTGGTAAAAACATCCTCGAATCGTAATGTGGCTGCCTAAGATCAGTTTTGCTGCATTCATGACGGCTAGTTCAAAATCCATGTTTAAGAAAACGGGATCTGAGTATTTTCCTCGTTTTTCACACTCGTTCATTACAGTACGAAACAAATGTTCATAGTTGTATTGTGTTTTACGTTCAAGAATAGAGTAAACAGCTGTAATAAAAATTGAATTTTTTTGAACTCGAAATACGTACAGTTGCTTAAAATATTCAGGCGCAAGTCCAAAATTTCCGTCTATGGACCATGTATTAGATCAGTGGTCTTCAACCGGTGGGTCGCGATCCATTTTTGGGTCGCGTAAGCTTTAAAATTGGGTCGCGATAAGTCTTCTTTTTAAAATAAAAATAAAATTTTTAATATTATAAAAGGTAAAAAAATAATTTTTTAATAATTAAATTTAGAAATTTAATAAATGAAAATATAGTTTAAAAATAGTAGTGTATGTTGTGTATTATATTGTATCAACAATATTTTATAATTTATTGTTATTCTATATTCTATTCTATAATATTATAATGAATATTAAATCACGGTATAATGTTTCATATTAGACTGGTATGATTGTACGTAGTAAGATAGTAATTTATTGAGATAAGAATTAACGAATAAACTGTGTTATTAATAGAATTAACATTGTTATCGTTAGAGTCCCGTAATCTACGAATATTATCGATATTGTTGCTGTGTTTAAGGACGAAGTATAATAAATGTTAATACATTTTTTGTATCATATTTTCATTTTATTTTATATTTTCATATGAATTCTATACATTTTCAATTAATAATAATATTCTACCTATTAAAATGTAATTTTTATTCATTCAATTTTAATAGTACTATTGCAAAGTGTTAAGCAATTTTCGATTTTTTATAAAGCTTACGTGGGTCGCGAGTCCAAAAAGGTTGAAGACCACTGTATTAGATGCTGCTAATAAAGATAACCCCGTGTCTGTGGCAAATATTAATACGCCAACGTATAAAATTGGAGCACTTTTTTTGAAAATGGTGAAGAAATCCGAGGTGCGCAATTTTAGGTTTTTTACTATTAGTTTTAATAATTTCAATAGCGTGATCCATGTTTGTGTGTAGCCGTGTAGGTATACTATCGTGTACTAAGTGTGTACTGCATAGAGCGACAGAGCTCAGACCTATAATATGTGATTCACTACAAATCGTTGCTAATTTTTCTTGTACACTACAATATTTGAACATGGTCATACCCATTTATTTTAAGATAGCGAGTATCTAGATTATGTTCGTGAGCCCATTACAGATAAGATAGATAGGTGTTACTTTATACCTTATTTTAGATAATATCAAAGGTATACACTACACCGCACAATGATATAACAATTACTGTAACATTTGAAGTATAAATTATAAATTAATGTAAAAAATATAAATTAATGTAATGCAATAATATAATCTGGGGATTTTTATTCCGGGATTCGTGTAATATTAATTATTTAATTACCTTGAACAAGTAAATTAATTTGTGTCAAATTATTTTCTGAAATTGAATTATCGATATTATATTTCTGTGGAACTGGAGTAGTAAAAATTGATGTGACTTTTTTGAATACTGGAGTCGTAAGACTAATTGTAGATTTTGTAGATTCTCTTATTTGATTTTGTGAAACTGGAGTTGTGATGATATTAGACTGTTTTAATTTGTTTGTTCTATTATAAGAATCATCTAATAAAAACATATTTTATGTTAAATGGAACAAGTAATAAGTAACCTAGCACAAAAAAAAATCCATACGTTGCATCTATGCGTTGCAGAACTTTTGATGATTTAAGGGCCGTTTAGTTGATTTATATCATTTAATCGTCTATAACGTTGAGATCAACCTAAGTGTTTAAAATCTTTATAAGGATTTTTAGGCATACTTACAAAATCAATTTAAATTTTGGTGCGAGGCTGATCTTGATGTCTTGAATTCGTATACCGTACACTTCCAGGACGCACTCGTACAGAATAAAATGAACCACAATACGTACTACGTAGACACAAAATACAAAGTAATGCGACAAGCGCGATTGATGAGGCTTATCAGACATTCTGACAAACGTGTATATTATTTTATTATTAAAGTGTCATAAATAATAAAAATGTTTCAAGATAATAATCGACAATAACAATAGCGATTAGCAACCGATAACAACGAGCGTATACGGTTAATTTTAAAAATAAACACTAATATTTTTCTTTATGGACGACGCTGCCGGTCGTCCAGACCCCGCAATAAGTTCGCAGCTAAAACGTACCCGCACGCACACGATTTCAGTGCTATCGGTTAAAATGTACGTATTCAGAATTACGTCTGGACGACGCTGCCGGTCGTCCAGACACTGCTCGTGTGTGCATGCGTACCAGCGTACCCATATGCTCCTGGTATCTAAGGGAAACAAATTTAATGTTCGCATACGACAAAATATACTAGAAATTTAAGTTAGGTCTTAATAAAAATTATTTTTTTTTAAATTATAGAATTAAAAAAATAAATAAATTTTCTTCTTTTAATTAATTTTAGTAGGGGGTGCGATCGTCCCGTCGTCCAAGCCACGAGCCGCCACTGCTAGTTACTACAACTACAGACGGAATGGGACAGTTGAACACCGCCATATGGGCACGGTTAACTCGGCGAGGCCGACTGGGCGCGGGATCAAGTGGGCACGAGTAAAGTGGACGATGGATAGCTGGGCGCTAAATAGTTAATGTATATTAATTAATTAATTATATATATTAATTATATTTATTAATTAATTAATGTATATATTAATACTATTATTATTATTATTATTATTATTTCCAATATTATTGTTGTCGTTTTTGTTATATCTACATGGCACATGGTCTACTCTCTCTCTTTTTTTTTAAATTTAATTTCTTTATATTTATAAGTTCATTTGGTAATTATGCGCTATCCCTCTTAAATATTCAACAATGTCTCTGTTATGATAGTCCCGAACAATCTTTAATATACGTTGATCAGCATCCCTGTACTTTTTTAATTTGGCTGGTGGATTGCGTCCAGCCACAAGGTGTTCATAGTAGAAGTAGCGATTTGCTTGCACTTTTCGTAAGCCGTCTATAAGCTTCCAGATTGTAGGATGATCCATACTTAATTCTGTCTGAAGGCGACGATGAGCTGCTTCAGCATGATTATTAAACCTACTTGTAAATTATTTTTGATTTTAAAAAATTAAAATTTTTGTAACTATTTTAGTAATACTGTAGATAGGTAGTATAGTGAATTTTCATTAAATTTTCGCGCCCATTTGTCTTGCGTCCACTCAACTCGCGCCTAATTGTCCCTACGCCTAGTTGGCAGCGCCGAGTTGGTCGTGCCCAGTTGGGGGCGCCCATTTGTCCTAGACCGACTACAGAATTATAAGTTATAAAGTTTACTACATTGTAGAACATTATTTATTTTTTTATTGACAGTTTCTAATTTAATTAAAATTTAAACTAATAATTTTATACAATATAGATTAATATGAACAATAAAAATAAATAAATATACTTCCTTTTTCCACAAAGGCACTAACAACTTTTAAAATTGTAAAAACGAAATTTATAATACAAGCCGACGGTCACTTTGAGTAAGGTGTTTAAATTCATCAATAACATCATTTATATCAACATTATTTGTAAGTTCTTGCTCAACAAATAAAAAAAGTAAGGCATTCAATCTTTCTTGATCAATTGTGTTCCTCAATTTGTTTTTAACGATGGTTAATTTAGAAAAAGTGCGTTCACAAGTACAGCTTGTAACCGGAATAATAGAAAACATTTTGAGACAATGATAGAATTGTTTATATATAGTTGATCTACTAAACTGACATAACCAATCAAGCCAATGATACGCAGAAGCTGAATTTGTTCCTCTGGGTGTATCTTTGTCAGCCTTTAAAGTTTTTACTTCAGCAATATTAATTCATCAGTTGACGCATTAAAATATTTAAATAATAATTCATAGTTTGATTTTTCTATCTCATCAGATAAATTCACCAACATTCCAACAGAACTGATCAAGTCTAATGTGTCTTGTTGAAATCTTGAGTTTAAGCCTTGACATAGTGTGTCCAAAGTTGAATAAAAAACCAACACCCTCAGTTCTTCCCTTTTAGTTTTAAAAATATATTGATTAGTACATGAATCTATTTTTGTTGAAATTCTTTTATTTTTTACAATGGGAATTTCAATGTTCATTTCTTTACACATTTTTACTGTGTTTTCAAATATATGTTCATAATCTTGAGAAGAATTTCTTAATGAGTTTAATGAGTCTTTCAGTGATCTTATTGTTTGAATAGCAGTTAAAAGTTCTAAATTAGGCGTTTGTAAAAAAGAACTTACTTTTAAAACCATCTGCAAAATAGGGTGCATCATATTTAAACAAAATATGAAATTAAAACTTTTTATTTGAAATAAAAGGCCGACACTCTTAGCTTTCATTTCCTGCACTGAACATGTAGACATTATTGTTTCTAAAGAATTAACTAAAACAGAATAATTATTTTTGACAGCACTCACTGCTTCGGCTCTGCAAGCCCATCTGGTAGTTGAGCATGATTTCAATGTTTGTATTGAGGCACCATTTTCTTTTGAATTTTTTTCAAATATTGCATGTCGCACTGCACTACTTTCAATAAATGAATATATAAACTGAACAGTTCCAAGGAAATCAAATACAATTCTGTTTTGTTGAAGACCTTGACTACTAGATTTTGCACAGATTGAATCAATTAATGATAGGTTCAAACAATGAGCATAGTAATGTACATATAAGATATTCAAATTTTTTTCTTTACACTTGGCCTGAACGCCACCGATACTTCCAGCCATTGTTGAAGCCCCATCAAAACATACTGTAAGTACTGAACTCCATTGTAATTTTAACGAACCAGTTAGAACATCATCTATAGTTTTAAAAATTGAATTGGCATTAACCGACGTCATTCGTTTTAATATTATAAAAGATTCAACAGGCCGATTAGTATCAGAATTAAAGTAACGAACTACTATTGATAATTGTTCATTATGTCCGACATCGGTAGTTTTGTCAGAAATAATAGAAATATATGAACTTTGCAAATTACAGTTAATTTTTTTCATTATAACATTACGAATTGAGTAGATAATGTCATTTTGAATGCGGTTACTGGTATATTGGGCATTTTTAGGGCCAATATTCATATGGTTTCTTAAAACATCATCATATTTAGCTAATATATTGACCATTTCTTTAAAAAGACCTTGTTGGACACTATCATTTTTTTCATTATGACCACGAAATGGTCGACCTTCTTTTGATAAACAAATAGCTATATTTATAAGACGTTCCATAATTTTACGGTTTTCAGAACGTTCTACTTCACGTTTTTGAACAATTAATGTTTTATTAGAGTCAATTACTTCATCAATTGATTTTGAATTTAAAAAGGTAACTAACGATATAGAGCTGTTAAGATGAGCTTTGGACCGTTGATGTTTTTTGAACATATCCATACCTCTATACTAATTATTGAACCCAGTTTTGGAAAAAGCATTTTCTAATTGGCTGGAGTTTATCTAATTTCCAGAGAAGCAACGGCACGGAAAACAAAAAGCTGAATCAAGTTCGATGCTATATTGCAACCATTCAAAATCACTATACCATTGTTGTTGAAATGATCGATTGTAATTCCCTTGTTTTGTTCTTGGAAATGATGACAAAAATGGACGAAAAGGACCTTTAAAAATCCGTTGTCTAAACTCAAGTCTGTTGGTTGGTAGGCTATGAATTGGATCATTTATGCTAACAGCTTTTTCTGGAAATAAAAGAAATTAAATAATGCTTTTAAAAAGAGCTTGTACTACTTTAAAATACTTTTTAAAAAAGATATTGATAAAATTAAGTGTTCAAGGACCTATACCACAATACATTTTTTTTTATAATATATTGTCAAATTATTAATTATTTATGAAAAAGATCAATATGGCCGGATTTCAAAATTTAAAACTCTTTTTCTTCTTTAAAATTCTTCTTTATGTAAATATTATGATTGAATAGCTTTTACTTTGTGTACAATCTAACAATTTTTTTAAAATAATTTAATAATTATTTATCTTGTCTGTTTAAATACATATTATATCAAAATTATTAGGTTATTACCTTTTGCACTTGGATCTGAAGATACATCACTGATTTCATTCATGCTTTTAACGTCTGAACATATAGGAAGGACTTCATCATGAGTATAAATTTGACATTCCCTATTAGTAGTTTGTACTTTTTCATTTTCTTCAAAAATTGACTATAAAATATATAATATATAAATTATTTATCATTGCATTCAGAATAATTAATATGAATAAAGTTCAATTGATCATTATGAATATAGCTAACTTTTTAAAATAGTTAAAAATCCATTTAATTATTAATTATTTATGAAAAAGATCAATATGGCCGGATTTCAAAATTTAAAACTCTAATGAATATAATTTGACTTTGCCAATTTATGATTAAGTACTAACTAGATGCAACTTTTTCTCTATTAAAATTAAGAATGAAAATTATTGCCTAGTATTTCTACCTAAAAAAAAAATATATAAACACTTAAAGAACATCATTGTAAAACCAATATGATTTGTATTTCACTAAGGATTGAATATATTTTAAAATATAAATTAATATGCATCTTATAATTTCCTAAACTTTTATGGAATATTTGTCGAACACTGGTGATTCATTTTTAAGTACTGAAATCAAATATTTCTCTCATAATTTTCAAACAATTTTGTGATTTATTTAAATTTTAATAATATACCTACTGTATTTTAAATATTTTATTGATAATTATATTTATTTCAATGTTATGTGTATGGTTTTATAACATTTAACTAATTATTTCAATAATTCTTCTTTATGTAAATATTATGATTGAATAGCTTTTACTTTGTGTACAATCTAACAATTTTTTTTAAATTATTTAATAATTATTTATCTTGTCTGCTTAAATACATATATATTAAAATTATTAGGTTATTACCTTTTGCACTTGGATCTGAAGATACATCACTGATTTCATTCATGCTTTTAACGTCTGAACATATAGGAAGGACTTCATCATGAGTATAAATTTGACATTCCCTATTAGTAGTTTGTACTTTTTCATTTTCTTCAAAAATTGACTCTATAAAGCATACATGAGTACATGATTAAAGGTAAAAAGAACTATATTAATTTAAAAAATACAAAAATATATTCAATTTTAAAGTTATTTAAAAGAAAATAATAACTTTTTTGTTTAATAATATTAAAATTCGAAGAAATCAAATAGAAAATTATTATTTCTTATTTAAAAATTTTTAAAAATATTTTTTAAAATCATATTTAGTTATTTTTAAGGGCATAAATGCATTCTTATTTTAAGATATTTTAGTCCCTAGCTATAATTATAACATGTTATAATTATTAATGAAGGTATAAATTATTTGACAAAAACTTTCAATTATTATTATAATAAATATGTAACAATATTACAAAAAAAAGAATTACTCTATAGTTGTACACTGGTTGAGTCCTTTTAAAAAGGTAAGCTTTTCAAATTGTTCGATAAAAGAACGAGTAGGTGTCCGATGACCCGAGTTGAATAACTATGATTGAAAAGTACCCATTCCTGACTATAGTATGTATAGTATAAATTACCTGTAAATCCTGCTATAATATTAGTACTTGAGTTGTCATTTGTTTGTTTTAATTTAAAAAAATCAGACACCTTGGCACATTTTTGTCCAATAAGTGTCAACATTTTTTTTTTGTTTTGTCGTACTTTCTCTGCACCTCCTTTTCGCTTTATAGTAGAATTCATATTTGAAAATGTGCACAAAATACAATAAAAAACTGAACTTGGGTCTTGAATACACTTTTCTTTAATTGTTAACAAATAACACATGGATAAAAGTGATATTACGTATTTACGTTGATTCGGTAGAATTAAAATATAATATTACAAATACAATTCACAATGTTAACCGTTACAATCACGGTATTTTCGTAATGTCAACGCGACCAAGCTTTACGCATAGATCGGCTAGAAAATGGTAGGAACGGTGTTTTCTCTTATCGCAAAAGCATATCTCAACGGGAATATAATTTTAATTTTAGATTTTCAACATAAATTAATATTGCAGCTGTAGGCAAGGTCTATCTAAAATTATATTATTGTTCAACAGATAAGTAAACTGAGTACATTAATACTACGAATTATGATACTGAATAATCTAAAGAAACTCTATTTTTAGATTTTATTTACTGAACAGCTAGAGCGTCTTTCCCGGTTTTTACTCTCGATTATCAGAGTAGGTAAAGACGTTTATTATACAACCTTTAATCTTTATAAAACCTACACTATTCAGCCTGCCTTGACTGGCCCTGGTTCAAATTGACCAGCAATATTATCTAGACCAGCCCTTCCGGGCCGATCAGGGGCAGCAAGAGCACACCCTGCTGCCCCCGTGCGCACGCCTATGCTTTTTATATATTTATTTTGTTTTTGTTCTTATTTTTTTTTTTTTTTTTTACTTATATGTATTGTATAGTTTTCTTTTGTCTTAAAAAAAATTTTATATAAAGATCAGTAGAATAATAAAAAAATGTATGGACGCAGGCTTCCTCTCGGTGGCCAACGTGTTAAGTTTCGTTAGAGGTATGTTACAGTACATAATTAAGTATACAAAATATTATTATTATTTAAAACAAAACAATAACTATTGGGTAAGTGTTACTTGTGGTGGATGGAACATGGCTGGTACATTCTTCCCTGCTGATTTTAATATTTTAGTATTATTTAAGTAACCAGACTTGCATGCGGGAACGAAACATTTGATGGGCATATTAGCACAATATGAAAAATGTTTAAAAATAATAAGTTTTACTAGTTTTAGGTAGGTGTGGGTTATATTTCTACTATAGGTAGTGTGGTACTATATAATAATAAAATATAAATAAACAATGTTCATCAATTTGTTAATAATATGTATATTATTCAAAACAAATATACTTAAATAGACAATATTGCTTATAAAATATTTTCAAATCGGCCTTCTTAGCTCTTCCTGGTGGACAATTCTGTAACTAAACTGCCGTAAAAATGGTACTCATTTATTTCTCATACGTATCATTGATAGTGATTACACCGTTTTATCTACATCGTGACACGGACTAAGATATACCATAGATAATATAAGAATGGATAGGACATAAGAGCTTATCACAAGAAAATTTAGTGATACATTTTTAAGGTTATATGGGGCAAATATTGATATGATAAATGATAATAAATGATAATATTTTTTCCTTTTTTTTTTATTAATTAATAAATTTACAAGTAACAATTATTTTAAGTAACAGGATTAATAATAATAATAATTAATATTGTTTAATTTGGTAATTAAAATATTTAATGTATTATACAATTTTCATTCATGTCTGAAATGGACAAGTTTAGTCAATTTACTTCGGAGTTTTAGTCGATCGTTTGCTTTTCTGACTTCGTGAAATAAACGGATATTATAAAACATTATACAAATATTTTTAATAAGATGATCTCTATGCGTATCGAACTGTTGAGTTTGGTCAAATAGCATATTAATGTCATTGTTCACACAAGACATTTTATCAAATATTGAATATTTGTTATGCAATTGTAACTTAACTTTAACTATGAAAAACTGGAGAGATTTTTTCTTATTGATAAATTCAGTCGAATACTGCCTAAATGTTTTCTCAGACTCTATGCAAACTGTTTGTAAGCATTTACTTGGTTTCTTCAAACCACCTCTGTCTTTAATCTCTGCTAGCTTACTTTCATGTGATGTTGAAGTTAAACTATTTTTACAAATATCACAAACAATTTTCTTTTCCAACTTCATGGCAACAAACCCTGCAATGTACATTGTAACATCTTCAACATAAGAACTTAAACGTGCAACTGAGTCAAAATAATCATGGTCATGATTTTCGATTATGGTAATTTGTTCTGTACCATGATTTGGTTTATCGTGAATAGGTACTCTTCAAATTACAATTAATTAGTTAAAATTTAAAGTAAATAAAATGATTTGAGTATTCACAAAATAAAGGCACAAAAAACAAATTCAAAATTGTAATTATTGTAATCAAGGCGGATAGTTCATATCATATTATTATCATGTTATTGTTGTTCAATAAAATAGTTTTTGTACATAACCTCAAAATAAGCCCCATATCGTCTTTCTCTCTTTACGTTCTCTCTTCCTCAAAAAAGCACACGGGCCATATGAAACTGGTATAGGCGTGTCCTATCCATTCTTATATTATCTATGAGATATACAGGACTGGAAACGAAGACCTTATCAGTAGTCCTAAAATGTTTTCAAAAGGTACAATGTGATTACCTAGCGCTATCTATGTGACTATGTACAGAAAAATCAGTTGCCTTATAATAAGTAAACATATTAACATAATATATTATTTTGTTCATGCTGTTATTTTAACAATAATATTAGCTTATCCCTTATTAGTTATTTTGTACGTATTATAAATATTAATGTCATAGGTACTTACTACTTACCCATACTTAACAATCAATAGTATAACAAAATTACTTTTGTGGGTAGTTTGTTGTGTCTTAACTGTTCATCGACAGTTGACCATTTTGAAAGGCTTTCGTTTCATTTCACCCAAGGAGGTTTGAAAACAGTAAAAACTGTAACAAAGGAATTTGTGGATTTAAGAAAGGCTTGAACATATTATGAATACAAACCAGGGAAAAGATAATAGTGATTTTAGTAAAACTTCTACTGTTTACTAATTTTAGTACTAAATTAATTATTTTATTCTCAAATAAAAGGTTATGTATAAAACAATACATAAATTATTTTAAAATAATAATACATATTTTATAATAATCAGAAATCTTCAAATATATACAAATATAAGAACATAATTAATTATGATTTATTACTATGTATTTACTAATTTAGCTAGCTTTTTTTTTTTTTGCATTAAGTTTAACTGAATTTTTATTTGTTATTAATGAATACCGACGCATTCTCATGATTATAAAATTTGAAATAATGTGTGTAAGTATGTCTTTTTTATGTTCAACACAATTTGTTTTTCAATAATGATTTTTATCTCATTTGATGATGATTTGTTTAGTTTATACAACGATACCATACATACATCTTGGTATAACATCCATCCAACTGGCAATAACAATCCTTTGAAAGATGAAAATAGATCCTTCAATAAATTATATAAATTAATAAATAAAATAGTAAAATAGATAGGTACTTAACAAGATTAGACCTAACATACATAATAATAAACATACTTGTGAAGATACTGTTGTACGTAACCTTTAGACGGGGGTTCACCAAATAATTCTTTTCTAAAAGATTCACTTGGTGTAATCCATTCAGGTACCATTAAATCACATGCAGTATTTCCAGACATATTTAATGGAACATTAAAAATTGATGGAATTGCACCTTTTTTTTAATGCCATTTTTTTTCTTTTTCCCATCACCTATAGGTGTATATAAATTGCGAACAATGAAATAATAAATAAAAAAAGTTCTTAGAATAAATATTTTATAACTTCTTACTAAATCTAATGGTCCACTGTAAGTTGTAATCAAATCGTCTTCAGTGAAATGTTCAGCACAAACGTAGGAAACTTTATGTTTATTATAAGCCCCATTTATTTTCACAATGATTTCATTCCAAGAATGAAAATCAGCATTAGGAACTTTGGACAATGTAACCTGTTTTTCTTTTAAACTCTTACATGAAATCACAGAACATTGACGAGGCATTTTTAACTTTTATAACTATAAATAAGTATAATATTTTAATAATAGTTTAAAATTCTTAAAATACGAATTTATGTTTTGTACTTTTGTATCAATTTAGTTCTTTAGTAGTAGTGTAGTACACCAGGTAGCAGTTACAGTCACCATTGTACCAAACCGAAACATTTGAGAGCCATACCTCCACACACCCCCCAGTCCATCGTTTCCGGTCCTGTATATCTTAGTCCGTGGGTATACAATAAATATTAGGGCAGTTAGGCCTTCGAGATAACAGCCAAAATTTATCTCATGGAATAAACGCATCAACTGGGTCCGAACTAAAATGCAGGTGTACCAACTTAGAAATATAATAACTCACATTTCATTTCAATTTTTATCACAAAATTATGTATTTTCAAATTTAAATATTATTGTACAATTCAAAAAAACCGTAATTTTGAAAAAATTCGAATGAAAACGGAAAATTTAAAAAATCTCTGTTGTAACGTCATAGAATTTTGAGACTTTTGTATTAGAATATTACATAATATCATTATTGTAATCTTATAATATGCCCACGTCCTTTTATTATATAACTCATAGTATTTCCATAATCTCTATTATTATGGCATGCGTTCATTAAATAAAATAATGACAAAAACACTGTTATGTAATACTAGTCCCCTGACCTCCCCCACATGCAGTGTCCATCGCGTCGATGTCGCAGCGGGCGTTCCGCCGTTGCTGTCCGGCGTTGCGGTCGCAGTCGCTGGCGCATACGGACAGGGCAACCTGTTTCCCCACTATATATTATACAAAAGTTCCCGACGCGACGACACTGCTGACCACCCCTCTACCCAAGAGAACATCAAGACGCCGGAACGGCCTACGACCAGCCACCGACGTCTACTGCCGAGCTGTCTGTTTTTCGCCACCATCGATGATAGATCTCTTTTGTGCTTGAATTTTTTCCTTCTGATCGACACCGTTGAACTTTTGAAAAACGTCTCCCAGACGTACAATCATTATTTTTTGTTTGCACCATCGGCGGAATACCACCATGATGGGCTGAAGCGACGTCATAGGCCCGTAGCGGGCGAAGTCATCTCAAACATCATCAACTCAGTACAAACAGTCGTCGTCAAGTATTATTTTTCCCCCAACATTCCCACTTTTTCATTTTGATTATGTATCACCCTAGTTTCTTTTTTATATACTCAGATTTTCCTCAGAGGTGCCCCGGTAACCGTCCTGCGGAGCCGTGGGTCGTTTCTTTTATTACAAATAATATGTTATAGATATGTCATACTGACGTATTATAAATCTCACATATGTGCTCGGTAACCGTTCGTCTGAGCCGTAGCGTTAATATTCATTTTTATTTCCTTCCTTATACGTTATACACTTGACATGTGCCGAAATATTATCTATTTTATATTTATTGTATTTATCTGATTATATTTCTTATGCACTTGCCATGTGCCAAATTTATATTATTAATTTTTTTTGTATTATTTGGTATGCAAATTTAGTGCCCCGTGTAAAATACATCATATAACTACCTTTAAAATTCTAATTTTGTTATTTAAAATATTCTTTACCCTTAATAATAAATCTTTGGTTTTCATTAACCACTGCGTGTACAAAACCTATAAATTCCATCGACCTGACTCTCGAGCCAACACGCGGTGCGGTTTATAGGCCATGTGGTCAGTGTTCCCCTGATCACATGGGTGGAAAGTAAGTCCCTAAAAAGACGGAAATCTCACAGTGTTTATTCGTTAGGAGTCATTAATTAAATTTGAGGCACTGCTGGATATTCCAGCGTTGGGACATTTCAAAAATTTTGTAAAATGTAACCAATAGAATGAATCATTCTATTACAAAATTAATTACCGCTTATGGATGAGATTTGAGCAGAAATTACAATGTTATATGTTTATTTGGTTTTGCACATTTGCAGCTGAGTGTTTAAATTTTATAAGGTGAAAATGCTGCAAAAAAAAAATAGTCACAAATGTCCATGCATTTTAAAAACTTCCCTGGATAAAAAATATTTAATTAAAATTGATCATAATTTTATAATCATCTTTCGTGTCAAAATGAAATTGATGCATGATGAATTAAAACACAAGCGAAAGTATCGAAATCTACGCCTGCGCAGTTATTTTCCGAAGCTGTAACGGGTCTTTCAGAAAGTGTTCTTGAAGAACTTCCTAAGGAAAAATCAATAAAAAAAACCATTCAAAATCAAAGAACTCAGAACTTTCCAAAAGTACCTGATAATCTTAAAGATTTAAAAATAGAAGGTATCAATTCACTTTTAAAAATTAAGAAAAACAGGATATTTTACGCAAAACCAATTTCTGACAAAATAAATTTTATCATAAATTGTTAGCTGAGTACCATTATCGAAATATAAATGTAAAATATTACTAAACCACCGAAATCGTCAAAATTTACGAAATATGTAAAAAAGCGAGTATTTTACAAAGTATGTAAAAATATGTATTTATGACGAAATATGTAAAAATATATAAAATAAAATATTTCTTATTTTATTGCAAATCACATGAAACAAATTTATCATTTTTTTGCAATAATTAATTTTTTAAGTTTTACTAAAAATATGTATTTACATATTATACAAATCTCAGCCCTACTAATTACTTACCATTTTTTTTTATGGTAAATATTACCTTGGTTTGATTTTTAAATAACATGATATAATAAATTTTAAATAATTAAATTTAAATTAAGAAAAACCCGTGTAATTATATTTACACGTCATCCATATTATAAGAGTATCCGTGTATACTGTATACCAGCGGTTCCCAAACTTTTTTCGCTCACGGCGCCCTTTTTGAACTAAACTTTTCTCAAGGCGCCCTTCCCAAGACATAGCATGACTAATCATAAAAAATGAATAAAAAACAAATAAAAACCAGACAATTTTTTAATTATAATACAAGAATATTTATTTAATTTTAGTTATATACTTTTTACACATTTTAATTATTTTTGAAGATTTACATTTACATTTATATTTAGAGGTCGAAATAGATAGGTATAAAATTAATGTGATGGATGTGCATATCACTGCACATTTTTTTAAATCTTGGAATTAAACAAGACACAGCTACTCTCATTTCTTTTTCAACATTGATTTTGGTTCGAAACTTGCTTTTTATTACAGCAACCGCTGAAAACCCAGCTTCACACAAATATGATGTCAAAAACGGAATTAAAATACGTTGAGCCTTATCACTTAAAAAAGGATATACATCTTTTATAGAAATCCAAAATTTGGTTAAATCCATACTGCTAAATTTAGTCTTCAAACTATTGTCGCAAGACAACTCGATAAGACTCTCTTCTTCGGTAGAAGTAAACTCAGATGGAGTAGTGGAGTTGAATGGATCTTGAATCCAAGAAAATTTATCTATATTTTCATTTTGAAAGTATTTTTCAAACCAAATGACGAGTTGTGATAGGTGATCTACAAAAATAGATTCATATCTTGAGTGATTTCAACTCCGTTAGAGGTCAAAAACTGCTGCAAAGTTAAAAAAAAATCCTTACTCGTGCCTTCATTCATTTTTCTTCTCCATAATTTGAGTTTTTTAATAAAAGCTGAAATTTTTTCCATTGACTTCAAAAGGTGCATATTTTTTCCTTGCAAAGAGGTATTCAATGAATTCAGTTTATCAAAAATGTCACACAAATATGCCAATTTTATTAAAAATTCTTTATTGGAAAATTCACTGGCATGTTTATGTCCTTCTTCTTTAATAAATACATAAATTTCCTCTCGTAGTTCAAACGTACGTAATATCATATTACCGCGCGACAACCATCGTGCGCTGCTATAGTACAGCAAACTTGTGTGTTCAGCTCCCATATCTTCACATAGTTTTTTGAAAAATCTCGATTTCAGTGGACGAGTTTTTATATAATTGACCACATTCACTACACATTCTAAGACTTGGTTCAGTTCAGGACTCAGATATTTTGATGCAAGTGCTTCTCTATGAATAATACAATGAGTCCACAGTGCATCAGGAGCTTTGTTTTGAATAAGCGCCTGTAATTCTCCATAGCAGCCAGACATAGAACGAGCGCCATTAGTACAGACACCAACACACTTAGTCCAATCTACACTATTTTCAGACATAAAATTATCAAGAATCTCGAATAAGTCCTGAGCCTTGGCACCAGCTGTAATATTTTTACAAAAGAGTAAGTCTTCTACCATGTCATCATTATCTATGAACCTTATGTAGCATATCAAATGAGCATCCTTATTAATATCCGTAGCCTCATCCAGCTGCAACCCAAATGCCTTTTCTTTAAGTTTTTCTATCAACTGATCATTGAGATCATCTGCCATATGGTGAATTCGGCGACTTATTGTATTATTAGACAACGGCACTTTTGAATGTAATTTCCCAGCCGATTCGCCAATCATAATGTTTACCATATCTAAAGCAGCTGGTAGGATAAGCTCTTCTGCAATTGTATGAGGTTTCTTATATTTTGCGATTCTAAAAGCAACTTTATAAGAGGCTATCAATGCATTGTTTGGTATAGATGCATTCTTAAAAAACATACTTTTTTCCTGTTTTAGTTCTTTCCTCTTTCTATCAATGTAATCGCGAGATTTTCCAACCGCATACTTATGATTCGTTTCCAAATGGCGCTTCAATTTACTTGGCAACATGCATTCTGGTGCTAAAACTTTCATACACAATACACATAATGGTCTTTCTTCACCATTCACTTCTGTCGAAGTAAAACCAAATTCCAAGTAACTATCATCATACTTCCGATATTTTCGTTTTTTTACAGTCGGGCTGTTACTGGTTGAGCGTATACTTTCCTCCTCTTCACAACGTTTATGACTGTTCAATAAAAATCGATCCATGATTTAAAAAAGTCACAAAATTAACAAATTTTCTATATAAAAACGACGAACACGATAGAGCAACACACTACGCGAGACTGGCGGTCATACTAATCCGAAAACAAATTTTATCAAACGTCTCTTAAAGTTATGACTATGGTCTAAAAATAAATTTAAACTCATTAATGGTGGTGTGGATAATGCGACAGAACCGATAACGATAAACAGTTTATCAATTTTGTGAAGTAGGAGACATAAAAATTATTTTTGTCTACCGATATTATAGTAATCGGTTTTGTCGCATTACCCTCGCTGCCGTTATCGAGTTAAAATTTATTTTTAGACCAGGTAAATTTCTACGGCGACGCGGCGCACAGTTTGGGAACCGCTGCTGTATACGTAAACAAATTTACGATTTTAAATACACGTATTCTTTTAATACCAGTAGGAAATCGTAAGCCCTGTTATTATATTATATAATAAAATATAATAATAATGATATAATATATATTGTATTGTAGGTGAATGGAGCGTTTTCGAAAATTAAAAATGTTTACTACCTATTTGATAACCACTGTGAAAATAATGAGAGGGTAATAATTTTTACTCGCTAAACAGTTTGAAGTTATTTGCAAATACCTGGTATGCATATGGCAATTTTGGTTTAGCCTCGAAACATTTCTCACAACTCTATATCATACGAATTGAAAAATATGGTGAATTTTTTACTGTTCTTTACTGTTTACTTGAAAAAAAAAAATCAATCTATTTACGAAATAATGTTCAAAGCTATTTTATCGGTCTGCGAAAAGAACAATCTTTTTCCAGATCCGCAAAATATAAAAATAGACTTCGAAAAGGCAGTAATTAAATGCAGCAAAAAATGAATTAGGTGAACATTTAATAATAAACGGATGTTTATATCACCTCTGCCAGAGTACCCACAGAAAATTGGCAAAATTAGGATTAAAACAAAAATACCAAGAAGATTATGATTTTAATGAATTCTATGGTATGTTAGATGGCTTGGCTTTTTTGCCAATAAATAGATTACAAGAAGGTGTTAACTATTTAAAATCAATTATTCCTCTTGGTGCCGAGGAGTTGTTTCAATATTTTGACGAAACCTACGTGAGTGGAACAATACGTCGAATAAATATACAAAACATTCTAAGTTTAAGCGTTCGACGTTTTACAGCGATGTTCCCTCCAGAAACTTGGAATATTCACCGAACAACACTCGAAAATAACTACCGAACCAACGATGTTTGTGAATCTTGGAACAATCGATTTTGCCATTTAGTTGGAGGAAAACACCCATCGATTTGGACGTTAATAACCAAAATACAAAATTTGCTTTGCAAAACATTGGAGAGTTCAAAACAAAATGTTCCAAATCTAAAACCGTCCGAAAACGATTAAAAACCTTATGCGAACGGTTAAATACTAACCAAATTGAAGTGGATACATTTAAAAAAAAAATTTATTTTAATTTAAGAAAACAACTATGTATAAAATTGACATTGTATTACAAATTTATACTTAATTACCAAATTATTATATTATAGAAATTGACAAATTGTATTGTATTCTACATTTATAATGAGAATTTTTTATTTATATATTATTGACATTGTATTACCTACAATTTTATACTTTATTACTTACAAATTATTTTTATTATAGGTTTATTTATTCCGTGGTTTTTTTTTCGAGGTTATTTATTAGGAAAATCCCTTTTTATACCAATGACATTACGACGCTTTTATAGAAATGCTCAATTGAGGGATATTCATTCACAAAATAATAATATGATGCAACATAATATATACGCGACGTCATTCTCTATCGATTACTCTTACTCATTTATTGAAACGATTATTTTTTACAATACAAAACGTAAATTTAGATTTAGACATAAGCGCCAAAAAGTGTAAATTTATTAATGGGTAATATGTGTATAAATAGTGAATAACCAACATTTAGTCATAAATGTTTGCATAAGTGCCATAAGATTTTACTTTACGTGGCATAAGTGACAACAGTATTATTTTAGTTAATACTAGGATTAATAGGGCATAGGCACCAAAATATTAGAACTAAAATCACAGGTAAGGAAATTAATTAGGTATAAGCACCAAATTATATAATAATACTCAATTTTTACTGATATACATAAGTGTTTAACTAAAAAAATTGAAGAACAACTGTCTTAGTACCTACAACTCATATTTTTTATTCTTATCATATTTTTCTAAATTAAAAATATAATGACCAAAATGTAATTATTGTTGAAAAATAGTTTTTTTGCTCTCCTGAATAATTTAAAAATGTCGCTTATACTCTTTTGCATTGTCGCCATCGATATTTTGAATATGGTGTAATGCTATTAATTTTATGTTCAACAACAGTTATTTGTTTTAAATGCAGTTTCAAAAATGTACATTCATACATATTAATATCAATCGAATATATAAGAAGTATAAAATTTAAAAATTGCATACTAGCCTAAATTCTATATATTATGTATAAGGTACATAGTTACATAAGATACTGCTATGTACTGACGTCCCGCTGAGACATCTAAACACGCATATACACGTAGATATGTATAAGTGACCCTGGGGCGTATGATTTCGCCAACCAATTCTATTGTGTAGGACCTCAATAGTTATATCGAAGGCCAAACTCCTAGCCTTTCCAAAATATCGTCATAGTTAGAATTAGTTCTACGGAATATTAAATATGAAATCGTAGTATTGACAGGAATATCTAGAGAGATGATTAATGTCATCGGGTTATTGAGATTACGTATCGCGAATAACCAGGAATAACCGACCGGTCGCACGAGCGTGAGAAGCTGCGATATCAGAATAATACCCACGTACGCTTTTGCACGACTCGGCCATGGACACATACGTATCTTATCGATAGGAGAGGAAACGCAGGGAGTAGGACTATCTGGACTATATAGGAGAGCCCCGATTAGACCCAATTCAGACGTGAGCCACCAGAGTCAGAGCAAGCACCTTCACGCCAGACACCAGTCCAATTTAATTATTCGGACTTAGAATATTTTACAATTAAATCAGTTGTGCAGTAAAAGTGTTTTATTTACATAGTAATCAAATAAATATCTAATAAATTAACCACAAATTAAGTTGTTATACTTATTACACCCAATCCATCTACCTCAACACCAGTCGTTTGTCCTCCTGTATGCTGGGACGCTACAATACAAACATAAGTAATGTATAAATTATAAAACTAAGATTTTATGGACGTATTAAAAAAAAAATTATAATGCTGAAATTTAAAATATAAATGTGATGTATTTTTTTTTCGTTTAAGTTTATCCATAAATAGAAACAAAATAAAAACATTCAAATACCTATAAATTAAATACCTAGACAAAATGTAACTTTAACAAATATGAAGTAAATAATACATTGACGAGTATAGTAGAGATGGTACAATTTTTCTTTAATGAACTGATTCTTTTTTCAATTAAATAAACTGGTTCAGACTGATTCAGTGAATCATTTAATCATAAGAATCATAATTCAACTTTTTTGTTTATTTGTGACAGCCACTGACAAGTTCATTTAATCAAATTTAATTTACAATTATAAGTGCAATATTTTTATAAGTGGACAAGTAGAAAATATAATTTAAAGTAATTAAAATATATACAGTACCTATATTTTATTATTTACAACACACTCAGGGATAAGGTCCAATTTGTTGTCGAACAAAGCCATCATTTCGGTGACCAGTCCTCTTCAAAAATATAAACAAGTCACTGTCTCTGTTTAGTTGTTGTACTGATTCTCTTATTATCCGTGTTGTATTTTCCCTTTCAGATCTGGAAGTACCATCTCTAATCTAAAAAAGTAAATATAATTGACATAATTCAAACGCAATCAAAATAACATATTAACATTTTTATTCAAAAAATTAAACAATTAAACAATTACCGTGAGATTATTTGTGCGCTGTTGAAATTCTACAAAGAACTGATTTTCAACAATAATAAGGCTTTCTGTTAAAAAAAAAAATGTATATTAATATTTAATAGCATAATATTGTTGACGATTAAAATAATTTAAAGCAATTGTTTTTATGCTACAAATACTAATAAAATAAATAAATAAATAACATATTTATTAACATGCACAATATTTATAAAGCACAAATATTCACCACACAACAAATATTTATAATACTATATTTACACATAAGTTAATATTTTAAGTAATAATTATTTAAATTTTTTAAAAATTGAAACGCATTCAAAACTAAGGGAATCAATTCAATTTTACAACACTAGGGGTTAAACTTGTCAAGGCAATAATAAACAAGTGGAGAAAATAGAAAACAAATTTTATATTAAAAACGAATATTGATGAAACTTACTATGAATTATTATTTATAACAACTTATTATTCCTATGAATTGTTCTTACACTGTTGATCATGTTAAACATGAAGGGGCGTCATTTGGGGGGGGGGGGTCAAAGTGTGCGGTTTCACCCCTTACTTTTAGAATGTTACAATTGGCTTGCGCCTTTCTGAAGCTTAAAATAATACACGTGCCACGAATGCACAATTATTTATATGATTAAAATCAAATTGTAATAATCGGCCTATATAATGTATGGAAATAATTGAATGCAGGATAATATACATAGGTATACGTACAGAATTCATAAGAGTAGGTACGATCATAATCAGTTACAAAACGGATTCTATTACAATTAAAAAGTAGAATATTGTGTATGACAGTGAATAACGCAGAGTATGTTTCTTCTGTTTTTCTCCTCAAAAGAACATAGACCATTGGAAATGCCTAAACTGTAAAAAACAATATATTAGAACATTATGACAACAGTAATAGGTATATACTAATAACCAGGGCTCATAAGTTATAGCTCTAAAAAAGGTTGTTATTAGCGCAATAATATGCTATAAAAAATATTCATATAAGCTCTTAAATATGCACTAAAAATACTAAAATATGCAAAAAAAACATTTATATAAAAAATTATGTTTTATTAAAAAAAAAAAATAATAATATTAAAAATACTAAAATGTGCAAAAAAAATTATTTGTATGAAAACATTTTTAAGGTTTCATTAATTATTTAAAAAAAAAATATGAATTAATATAACTGAATTATTGTTTATTGTATCATGGACGACTTGTGGTATTCATTTATTCTGCTATTGTTCTGTTAAAAAAAAATTATTTTAATATTTAATATAAATTAATAAAAAAACATATATTTACCTTGAAAGTTACATTGAATAATGAGATGTTTGTACAAGTTTTCAAAGTGAAATGATCTTCGATTGTTACTGAGTAGAGTCTTGTACATTGAAAAAGATCGTTCGATGTCTACTGACGTAGTTGGTGCAAACTTAAAGTATACGAGATCATCTGTTGAGAAGTCTTTGGGAAGTCCAGGTTCAAATTCTGTGTTCATATTAATACCAGATAATACATTTGAAATATTTTTTAAAATTTTAAGACCGACATTTTTGAGGGTGACGTTATTGAGTTTATTAAAAACAGCTTTTCCAATTGGTCCTTGGAGAGTTTCAAATACTTTTTCAACATTTTCAAACACATTTATAGCTTCGGCTAATGGTAATCCTTGCTCTTGTAACTTGGTAATGGCAACTGTTAAAATTGTAAAATTAGACTTTATGTAGGCCAAATCTCTTTCAATACCAGCTTTGGAAATATATTTTTTGGCCTCTTTAATACTAACAGCATCATCGGCGTCTAGTTTTTCAAGAATTGTACGTATGATTTCAATGTTTTCACAATAGTAATTCGAGGCGATGATCCACGTACTCCAACGTGTTATAATAGGCTCCGGTGGCAAATTTAAATGAGGAGCTTCATCTTTGAACAATTGAACACGGTTTGGTGCCTTACGGAATATTTTTTTAACACTAGAAATAAGTTTGTCGACATTACTAAACTTGGCCCTTACTTCCTCTGCTACTCGATGGAGTCCATGAGCCGTACACGTGATATGAATCATTTTGGAATAAAATGCTTTCAATGTATTACCAGCTTTTATCATATAGGGAGCGGCGTCGGACGTAAACAATAAAAATTCATGTTGAATACCAATGATTCCGATAGATTTGTCAAATACTCTGCAAATAGTCGAATAATTTGTCTTGTCTAATTGTTCTGAATGTACTAAATATTGTTTGCCTGGGTAATCCGCTTCAAGTATACCAACAATTACATTAGCAACAAATCTACCTTCAATATCGGTAGTTTCGTCGATACTGACCCAAACTTTTTTACCAGACAGTTCAAGTTTGATTTTACTTATTGTATCGTCAATAATGTCATCTATGTATCCAAGTCTCAAGTTTGTTTCTGTAGGAACATTATTTCTGGTATAAACTTCCAAAAATTTACGAAAGCTTTGATTTGAAACTTTATTCAGTGGTATATTTGCTGATAACAACGCAAAACACAAGTCTTTACTAAATGAGGACTTTTTGGTAGAGTTGGTAACCAGTTGTTGTTTTTTTTGTTCACCTTGGATTTCTGCACGTTTAACGGCCTTAATGTGTTTTTCAGTTTTTAAATGTTGTGTGATATTAAATTTTTTTTCATGGTTAATTTTAACATTACAAAACTTACATAGTAATACACTTGCGTCGGTTGCAAAAATATTTTCACCAAATTCGCGAACAATATTCCTAAGACGACTAGAAACAGATTGTTTTTCTTTAGGCATTGTAAAATATGGTGAAAGGAATTGTGAATTCACGAAACGAACTAGCACGCACACAATACGACAAATCGGAAACGACTGCAAAATTTTACTCAGTAATAATCTGTAAATAATCTGATATTAATGATATCGGAATATCTAGATAAAGATATTGGAATACCTAGAAAATATAAAAATAAAATACTAGTGCGTACGCTACAATTAGAAACATAATGGTTTCCTTATCGATTGGATTACGAAGTTTCGGGCGTACACCTCACTACGTCGTGAATCGTACATAAGTTAGGTATATTATAATTTATAATTATTTATAATATTACAAGAAAAAAATTAATTAACATGAATTAATTACTAATATAAATAATTAATACGAATTAAGTTATTTGTTATTAATTATTATTAAGAAAAAAATGTTTTAAAGGCTACGAAACTGAAAAAAAAAAAAATAAAAAATATTATGCAAAGATAATCGGAAAATAGTCGGAAAAATAGAAAAAAAAGCAAAATAGCACTTAAATGTCGAAATATGCAAAAATATGCAAAATAAAATTTCGTATTTAGCTTCTTGGTTATCTGAAACAAATTTATAGCTCACACATATATCCCTAGGACCTCTCAAAAAAAATATGCAAATGCTAGAAGTTATGAGCCCTGCTAATAACGAATATCAACAGAATTGCTTACTACATTTTTGTAGAGTACTTGAAATGTCAGAAAACTTTGCAAGTCTCCTGGCACTTGAAGAAGTGTCATGTATGTACCATATATTCCAATTATCTCTACTGTAGCTAACTCTTGACGATATCTGTCAATTGCAGAAATGTTTGCAAATATAAGTCCTACACTTACCTACTCCGTTTACAATCAATTCTTGATTGAAAAATGCTGTGGAAGGAATTTGAAATGTAGAAGCGTAATTTAGATTTCGTGGATCCCTCAACATTTCTGATAGTTTGTGGATGTCCTGAGACAATTCTGGGCGCCTTGATTGTCTCATCTTTTTCGCTCTCGATTGTGTCTGGAGGAATGTATAGTTTATGGCAGCTTGAGGATGTCTACCAAAAGTATAACAAATTAATATGTATTTAGCATAATTTATATACTTATATTTCACCACAACAATGAAGTAAACTAACTTATCTAATTATTTCGCTGTTATAAAGACTTCGAATTGATGGGGTTGTAGTTGTGCGGTCAACAGCTCTTTCACCGAGTGCGTTCCTCAAGAATGGTACATCTAAGTCAATTGCTTCTGGATTATGATTGTGAGGAGTTATAATAGAAAGTTGGTTGTCCATCTCATTTCTACTGATTTATGCTGAACCGTAACACTTATGACCTCTGGGGTTTCTTTTCTGCTAACAAATTAATTTTATTGTATTGACCTGTAACTTCTTTTGATAATATTTGTACCCCAAATTATCCACATACAATTTTGAGTTGAGTCTAATGCCGGGGATTGTTCTGCAGTATGTTCTTGGTTCTGCATTTATTATAAATTCTTGTGCTCCATTTTCTTGTTCTTCGTCAGGTGCTGGTCCATCTTCTTGTTCTCCATCGTGTGCTGGTCCATCTTCTTGTTCTTCATTGTGTGCTGGTCCATCTTCTTGTTCTTCATTGTGTGCTGGTACTTCTTCTCGCTCTTCATCGTGTGCTGGTACTTCTTTTGTTCTTCATCGTGTGCTGGAGCTTCTATTTCTTCATCAGGTGTTAGTCCATCTTCTACGGTTTCTCATATCTTCAGTAATTTTATCGAAACACTTCATTTTACATTTACAAGGTGGACCCATGGATTTTGCATTCTGATTTTTGCCTGCTCTAGTTTTATGTTCTAACTCTAAATTTAGTTCATTTTTGATTTTACATCTTTCCAATCTTGAGGATTTCTCAGACGCTTCCTCTGAAGTTTTATACTGGGAGTCATAACACGTTTTAGTGAGGAAATATTCACAACATTACTAGGGTTCTGCCATTACAAAATAAAATAATAAATGTAAAATTATTAAAAATGGTACCTTTGTTAAAATGTGATAATATTATAATATTAAAATATATATTATATTAATAAATAATTTAAATAAATATTGACAAATGCCAAAAGTATAATGAATTCAAGACTACAAAATAATAATATTATTATAAAAATAATTTGTTAACTTATTTTGACCATTATTACTAATAAATTAATATAATATACTATTAAATAAGTACCTACTAATAAGATTTTGAATAATTTACATCATTTATATTATAATCATCATTTTCATCAATTCCATAGCCATCATTCACAAAAGTGTTAGCATTATTGACTACACTTAAATTGTCCAATTGAGGTGTGTATTCTGGATCTTTGTCACTATCATAAATATCAGAATCACTATCCTCAATGCAAAATAAATCCGGCAGTTAAAAATCAATATAACAATAGTATAAACTTAAAGTATAATATTACTATTACCTAAGTATAACAAAATACATTTTTTTAAATATTTTAGTTATATTAATATTACCTGATCTTGTATAGGTATATTAAAATCATTATTCATTTCATTAACCTCATTGGGATCACTACTCATATTCCTATAAACATAAGTATCTAGTATACTATCACAGTTAGAATCGCTAAAGTCTATATTATTGTCCTACTGCACCTAATTGGCTCTTGATTAACTCTTTAGTAACTAGTTAAGTAAAACTAGTAAACTAGGATAGGTACTTACAATTAAATATTAATAATAATTGACATCACTAATTTATTATCAGCGTTTCTTAAACTTTTTTATCCGTGGAACTCTTTTGATGTCCACTTTTATTTACCTTTTTACCTTTTTTTTTAGGATTATTTGCAAATGAATTATAATATTAAGTAGAAGTATAGATTATTAAATATAGAGTTAGCTGATAGATTATTCCATATGACTTATACATTATTATATAATATATAAGTAATTTTCTTGAACATTTTTAAAAAATAATTCAAGCTTCTTGGAACCCTGAAATAATCTACGCGGAACCCCAGGGTTCCGTGGAACACTGCAGTTTAAGAAACGCTGAGCTATAGATACACTGTTTTTCGCGGGTAATATTTGTTATCAAAAATCATATCTAAACCACAGAGTAATATTACTCTATGATCTAAACATAATTATTCTGTTTTCGTTAGTCATCATATTATCGGTGAATTTTAATTAAATTGTTTTCCTAAGTTCTTTGGATAGCTAGAAAGGAACTAAAGAAAATAAAAAAAACACTTGCATCTGATTTTCTGTTGTGTTCGGCTTCATTATCATTAGAAAAACATTGAAGGTATTCGTTATAGCCTAAACTTCCATCACAGCCCCACTTACATATGAAGTTTATCTGTTTATCAATTACATCATAATGATTAATGAAATTGTAGTCCAAAGTTTGTAATAATCTATTAATCGTATGGTTTAAAAGATGTTGAAGTGGTATAGATGCATCGACTTCACTTACTTTAATTCCATCAGGATAACATCTTAACTTAGCCGAACGAACTTTATCGTATGATGGGTAAATATTAGCTCCCCTTTGTTTCGCTCCCAAACGCGTTGTATTATATGAATCTTTAGTCATTCGAGTATTTATTAAAAACGCGAGCGCTTCGTCTTCTGAGTACGGAGTAATTTTATTTTTCTCAAATGATTTATTATAAAGTTTTCTTATTTTTTACTGTGTCATTTGCGTGAGCAAATTTGCAGCAGCATGTTTGCCATCTCTATACAAGACAGACTTTGTGGCATAAATTAACTCTTGAGAAGAGTGTGAATCTCTTAATTCTTTTATATCTCTTCTCTTAGAACGATCACTTTTTTCAGAAAATAATTTTTTAGGCCTACCTCGGCTTGTTGATGGTTGGTCTATTGATAATTCATCATTGTCGGTCATACGAGGAACGTTAAATTCTAATTGCAGCCAGTTATTATTATTTTTTAAAAATTTGGACAAATCTCGTCTTGAATCCCGCCATTTTTTATTTGTGGTTGTACAATAACCCGTAATTTTGCTTTTCAATATATTTTCAATTTCTACGATTCCCGATTGACCTCCAATCTTATTACGTATGTATGAACAAAGAATGTTGATTGTATCAGTTGAACATATTTTACCGGTTAAATCGTTTGATTTTAAAAATTCAAATAATTCAATATTTTTTATTGTATTTTCAGTATTCATTTTCCTACAAACAAAATTGCATAACTCAGTTAGGGGCACTTAAGGGCGGATAAAACCACTAGTATTTCATAAAATAGAAGTTAAATAATAAAATAAAATATTTATCAAACATCTATAAATCCCTATAAATTATTAAGAGTATTTTGAAATTATAATCAACCCATTTTATAGTTAAGAAAAAGCAAATATTATTATTAAAAAAAAAAAAAAATTATATTAACGACTTAATATTTCTGAAACTAATTTTAAAACATACCTGATATAAGTCTTCGTATATGTAAATGAAATTAAACTAAAATATATAGGCTTAATGTTCATAAAATACAACTGACTATGCACTGTATAATACCACAATGTACAGCTAAATGATGGAAAATGAAACACTATCTTATCGTTTATATGATTGTTAAGGTACAAAAACCATTTTAAATGCAAATAACCATAAATAATCCTTAGCCACAACTAATAATAAATGTTATTTAATAAGTTTTATCTCTTATCTTGGATATTCAGAACTTCTATTTCTGGGGAATTTTTTATTGAATGAATGAACCATTTTATAAGGAATGTTAAACCTAGTCTTGAAGAAAAAGTGTTATTACTTCTAGATGGCCATTCAAGTCATAAAACAGTAGACGCGCTTGAACTTGCTAAAAAGTCAGGTGTTGTTTTACTTTGTCTACCTCCTCATTGCACGCACCGACTTCAACCTTTGGATGTTGGTATTTTTGGTCCTCTTGATGTATAATTTTAACCAAGAAATAGAAATTTGGTTAAAGGCCAATACAAGCAGAACAGTTGGACTCTATCAAAGATCTAACATTTTTGGTCGTGCTTATGTAAAAACAGTTACAATGAAGAATATTTTGTCATCATTTCAAGCCTGTGGTTTAAATCCTTACAACCCAGATATCTTTCCAGATCATTTATTTGCTCCAAGTTTGACAACAAATAATTTGAATTTGATTGAGGAACAAAATGAAGTAATTTTTCCAAGTACTGAAGATACTGAAGATAATATGAATGATGTAACTGTTGCAGACATAGATACAAATTTCCAGACTTCATCATCATTACTTTCACCGATGCCTAGTTGTTTAAACACAGAAACAAACCTAAATACTGAAAATATTTCTCAAATAATACAAACAATTTCACCTTTTTCTAGCTGTTCCTTTACTGGTCCCAGAAAATCAAATAAAAATAGATCTACAGGAACTCAAGTGCTTACAAAAAGCCCACTCATAAAACAATTTTTAAAAAAACAAAATGAGAAAAAAAATAAAGAATTTAAAATGTCTATGAGAATCAAATCTAAAAACACTCAGGCAGTTATCAAAAATCTGCCTATTAAGAATACAAAAAAGAAACAAGAAGAAAAAGTAATTAGAAAATCAAAAAGACCAGTAAACCGCACATATTTTTAGAAGTTCCAACTGAAAACGGTGATGGTGTTCAAAGTGAAAGTGATGATGATAATGATGAAGAAGAAGTTACTTGTCTTTATTGTAATGATTTATACAAACATTTAAAATCTAATGAGACATGGATACCTTGTAATTTCTGTAAAAAATGGGCGCACACAGCCTGTGCAGGTATTGGTTTTGGAGTAAAATATTTTGAATGTGAGTTATGTCAAGAAGACTGAATTTTAAAAATTAACTAAGACTGAAGTTCTAAAGTTAGTCTGAGGAAGACTAATATTCTATTAACAGACAGTTTTTTATTTGTTTTTATTATGTTTTTATAGAACTAGTCTGAGGAATACTAATGTTCTACTATCATACAATATTTTATTATGTTTTTAATAGAATTAGTTTGAGGAAGACTTATGTTTTATTAACGAACACCATTTTTTGTTTTTATTAATATTTTTATAGAATTAGTATGAGGAAGACTAATGTTTTATTACCAAATACCTAATATTTTATTTGTTTTTATAATGTTTTTATAGAATTTTAACTAAAGTCAACTAAATTAGATTTGCCTAGGGCGGCAAAAAATCTATGGCCGGCCGGCTGCCTTTAGGTATCAATACTACAAAATAACAAAATTTCCTTTGCGTTATGTGTAGTTGAACCTGTATTTGAAAATAATAATCGTGGGTTTTCTTCAAAACCAATTTGTTGTTTTTTTTTTGTTCTAAATATTTTATTTTCTTCTCCTTGTATGCATTTTCGGGTTTGATATCTCTTATTGAAAAAGGAAATTTAGTTTCTATTATTGAATCATCTCCAATAAGTCCGTCGGATGATGCAAGGATCAGGATCAACAAATAATCCAGCAGTAACCACTTTTAATTTGTATAATGATTCGAATTGCTCTTTCGCGACAGGTTCAAATTGTATACTGTAACTATATATTAATATATAATATATACAAATATATTTAATTGTTAAATATTTTTTCAAAACATTATAGTAGAAAATATTTTAAATTTTACCTAGTAGCAGTTGTTTCGTGAAAATATACCAAATTATGTTTTTGGCGACAGTATCTTACAATTGACTGGAATAGGTATGCAATTATATTGATGTTATAAGCGTATGACATTACTTAAATGTTTAATAATATTCTTTACCAGACAAAAATGAAACCAGCAGCATTGTAACCGATTCTCAGGAAACTGCATTCATCAATCCGCGCTCGAAATTAGTAACAATTGTTTAATTACCTTAATTCAAAGGTAGTAAATGACGGACTATTTGAAAAAAATCAGTATATGTTTCTTTTGTGACCTTGGTCAAGAGTGCATACACCATCTGTAAAGACTAAAAAGTAAGTATTAATAAGGGCCAGTTAACGATTTTAAACTTGATTTTTTAAATTATTAATACCCACTTTAGTAAACTTACAACATTTTTGTATACAACATAGAAAGTCATTAACGATCCTCTTTTCAACTGTTTAAGTGTACTGGGGACTGTTTTAAAGGTGCCATTAAATCCTGCGATCTTGACGTTTTGGAGTTCCTCGCTAAACCTTTGGATGAATCGAATATTGGCAAAAATAACTTCTACAAATACTAGGTACTTCTAAAACTAACACTTGTAGGAAAAATGTTGATGGTAGTTCTTGCGCAGTTGTAGAGTATTGGTTATTCTCTTGCATATTTAATAAATTCACCAATTTCTGAACTGTCTCAGGAATTTTCGGTCTTCGATGGTTCCACATTCTTTTGCATCGCAGCTGTGCTTGTTGGAATGTATATCCTCAACTTCCGCGAGGATGAAAATGAAGTTAAATAATTAAAATTAAATACCAATAACTAAATAAATATTAATACTTTTATTATAACAATTATTATTTCATAAAATATAAATACAAATTACCAGCTTCATAATTATCTATAGCCCTATAGGTTCTTCATTTTCATCATTAACATCATGTTCTTCAATTACTAAAATATATAATATTTATTTAAAGTATATTATTGCAAGTAAAATTATATTTGTTACTTACCTTCACCAACTCTGAATCTGAGTTATTATCTTGAACTAAAAAGAATTCAATTTAAGTAGTAGGTACCTACCCTAACTTTATTATATTAAAAGTTAAATTTTTTTACTTGCTATATAATAATTGTGATCAACTATGTTGAATTTTTGAACATTTGAAACGGTCCGTGAAAAAATTGAAAAACAAACTCTATCGATTCTGCACGGTTATTTTTGATGAAGTGTCCATTTCTGCATCATTACAATTTAATGAAACAAACGGTAAGGTTATTGGTTTTGAAGACCTTGGGCAAAGTGATCGCTCAACTAAATTCGCAGATAAAGCTCTTGTGTTCATGGTTCGAGGTATCAGAAAAAAATTTAAACAGCCAGTTGCATTTTACCTCACTACCAGCAACATGAATGGTCTAAAGCTTGCCAAAATTATCAAAGAAGTGATAGAAGCTGTACAATCAACTGGTCTTACCGTCATCTCTACTGTATGTGACCAAGCACCTACTAATGTGGCTGCAATAAATAGATTACGTCAAGAAACAAATACTAAATATATGAAGAAAGAAAAAGAAAACCGTCTTTTTGGTTTTGAAATAAATGATAAGGAAATCATTCCTCTCTTTGATGTTCCACATCTTTTAAAAGGTCTTAGAAACAACCTTATAACAAAAGATCTAAATTTTATTTATGACAACAGCCAAAAAAAAGCTTCTTGGAAGCACATAACTCAGTTTTATGAGCTTGATAAAGATCAGAGCACATGAGGAGATCGTTTAGTACCTAAACTTACTGATGCCCGTGTATATAAAGAGAAAATGAAAGTGTCACATGCTGCGTAGGTATTTAGTCAACGTGTGGGTGCAATAATGAAGAGGATTGCTGTTATGTCAAACAATTGCACACCAAGTGAGTTAATAACAAAATATTATAGAATCTTAACAGACCTTTTTTTGTTAATTTTATTGTATATCTAAATTGTTTTTATTTTTTTGTAGGTATTGATCATGAAGCTGCAGACACTGGTCAGTTGTGCTTATTTGTTGACAACCTGTTTGATAGTGCAAATGGAAATGTCATAAAACCAACCCCTAGCAAGGATCTTCGTAGCGCAGTCACATTGACTTCTCCACACTGGGTATTTTGGAGTAAAGCTTTAGAAGTTCTACGAAGTATGAAGTATGGAACAACGAAAAAAATTCCATCAATTGCCAACTGGATAACTACTATTCAAGGACTTCAACTAATTTGTAAGCGACTTCTAAAGGCAGGTTTCAAATACATTCTTCTAAGAAATTTCAATCAAGACCCCATAGAAAATTTTTTTGGATCAATTAGAAGTCACGGATTAAGGAACATCAATCCAACACCTGCAAATTTTATTTCTTCATTTAAATCTCTAGTGATCAATAATCTTACTTCTACTCATCCTGTTGGTGCAAATTGTGAAGACGATGATAGTGATGGCATTTTGGACAACTTGAATGTGACATCGTTTGGGTGGGGTATCGGATTTGATTGTTGAACCAGCCGGCACAAATCACTTCGTATGTTGTCTTCGATCATCCCGTTTATCTTAACCGTTTGGTGTTCGGAACGGGCCTGGTCATCCTCTAACTTTGTGGTTCGTGTTTCAATTGCCTGCCACCTCTCCAGACATTGATCCCACCGGGTCGTCATATCTTCTCTCATGCCCCGAATTCCAGCGTCATTGGCCCGTTGGTTTGCCAGCAACTGGGCAAACATCTTCTGAATCGTCTCATCGGTTGTTGTCGTCCTGGGTGCAGACTGTCCGGTGCTTACCGATAGAGTATCAGTGGGTCCGGTAGCAGTAGACGTTGTGACAATAGGGACCATGTTGGATTTGTACAAAGTTATAATTTCTGGTTGAAGAATTTGATCGATTAATCGGACTGGTGGCTTGGTGGTTCTTTTCCCGGCACTGTCCATCCGCGAATAAAATGATAAAACACAGATATTATGGTTGATGAGACTCCGAAAAAAGAAAAAAAAACAACAACGAAATGTCCGGAAAATAATAGAGTCGTTCGGTAATAATATAGAGGACAACAAAACAAACAAATACTTACATGACCGCCGAACAGCAAAAAAAAAAATGAATATGTGTTTCTAATGGTCCTACGACAAAATATTAATTAGAAAAACCGATGTGTACATACGAGGATGAGTATCCTTGGACAAGTAAGTCTATAACAAAAATAATTAATTAAATAAATCTATAAATGAAAATCACTGCCGGTAACGCCGGGACGACACATGAGCAACACACTAGTTTGTTTGGTAATAAAATATTTGAAAATCACCATGGCGTGGGATATAATATATAATTCAAATTTCAAACGAATAGTATAATGAAAAATAATTAATAAAGAGTAAAATCACTCGAAAAATAAATGAATAATAACTGACGAATAATAATCGCAATCAAACAGTACCAAGATAATACAAAAAAATAAATATTCATTTGAAGGCAACAAACATAATTGTTGGTACGGAAACATCTTGCAAACGCGACGATCGTCGAAACCGAAACAACAAATTCATAACCATTAAAAAAATAAAATGGATACGGTGTTAGGCACCACACCAAGTAATAATCGTACGCTCCTACTAAGTAGGCACAGAATTCCTAGCTACCCCCCAATACGTGCACGGGACGTACAAGCGACTGCACAAGTGTGCGACGATCTACATTACAAGTGACAGTAGTCACCGCGGGATACAAAGTATGGACAACTTAAAGCTAAACGTCGATGTGTGTACGGGCCTAACATGGATAATTAATTTATGGTTGAGGTCTACCAACCGTGATTTGACTACATATCAAACGAGTACCTACCATATATAATACATAATGGATAGGCCATATTGGTTATCAGACGTTCGTCGATCTTCTATCTCACTCAGCAAAAGAGTTTACACTCCATGATATTTCAAAAATATCCTTCCATGAAAATTAATTGTAATTTGAATTTTTTATAATAGAAGTAAATATGTCGTAAGCATATAGTCAAAACAGACATTTTATTAAATGCCTAGGCATTTATAAAGAATTTAATTTTTATGCAATTTCACTATCCGCATAGACACAGCCAAATGCCTAGTAATTTAATAAAATGAAACTAAATTGCCTATTTAAAGTCGGACAAATAAAAATGAATCATTTTGTATTATTTTAATGTTTTTAAAAATTTAACTGTATTTTCTATTAATTATTTATTGCTATTTTATGTATATAAAAAAACCTATGTATTATTTATTAATATGTAAAACTTATAGGTATATGAAATATATTTAAGTCCGTGAACATTGATACTATTGTTTTAAAAATTAAATCATAAATATATATAGGTAATTACTAATTATTAATCATTAATTAGGTATGATAGATGTAGACGATAGTACTTAAAAATGTTTTTTTTGCATTTGCCATATGACATTAAATAACGCTTTTTCTGAATATCACAACATACTTAAAAATAATCATTAAAAATCTGTAAATTTCTCAACTATATTATTTTATTCAACAAAAAAAACAAAAAGTACAGTTTTATTTATTTTAAAAATCAATAAAAATTCTTTGCAATAAATACAATATTACATATCAGATAACATAATATTTATTCATTTCTAAAATTAATAATTTTAGTGAGCTTTTGACGAATTTCGCACGAATCGTTTAACTTTCTTATTTCATGAAAAAATCTTATGTTGAAGTTTTTGAGACCAATAGTTTTTATAAGAAAATCTCGGTGGGTTTCAAAATTGAGTAAATCTAAATGTAGGTTTTGATTAACACATTCCATTTGATTAATTACTGATACATCAATATTAGTTTTTAATTTTAGTATTAACATTTCTCGATCTCTTTTGGAGAATGCTACACTTTTGGAATATTTCCGGAAAACTTGTTCTGCAGTCTGACATATCTTCACAACATTTTTACTTGGTTTCTTAAGTCGGCCTCGGTCTTTGATTGTTGTTAGGTTACTAATTTGATACGGTCCATAGATTTCTTTTATACAATATTGACAATTTAAATTAGTTTCCAATTTTTTAGCAATAAATCCAGCTATATATGAAGTAATATCTTCGATGAATGGACTTAAATTTAAGATTCTGCTAAATAGTTGTTCATCCGGTATTGAGATTAATAAATTATTTTCCTCAACACTATTTGGTAGGTGAGTCTGTGGAGTTGTAATTGATGTTATTGATGTAGAATCTAAAATTGAGCAGTTTCCATATGGTGAAGCTATAATTTCATTATGTATTAACAACCTAATATACGAAGCCTGAAACTGCCTACATGTGGTATTGTCGTTATATCTACCACGGCCTCTAAGAGCACTAAAAAATGTCTCTAAGCGATCTTAATTTGTACGTTATTAAATACGACAAATCCCCTTTTTCTATTAAAACGTTATACAAGTCTAATGCATTTTTTAAACCTAAAATAAGACCTATGAATCCAGTTTTTCTTTTTGAATTGATTACTAGTGTACCATCTTCAAATTTTAATTGAGCAACATATATTTTAAATTTTTCATAAAATGCTTCATATCTTTTGACATTACCTTCAGTAATTTCTCCATTAAAAGGTGTATTTGATAATTTTTTACGAGCATTAAGAATGTTAAATGCGTTGTTAAATATTAAACAAAACTCAGCAGTCGCATTGCAACCATCAAATGATGAGTCCTTTGTTTTGGTAAAAAGCAAAGCATCTGAAACACAAGTACTTAGTATCTGAGCATCTAAACGTACATTAATTTTATGATTTCCATAGAAAATATGCTTAGAAGTTAATTTTGTACCAGCCCTTAGACCTTCTTCTTTTTCTTTTTCATATAATTTTGATATATACTCCCATTTGATCATTTCGTTTTTACCATTTATAATAATTTTTTTGTCGCCCAAAGTATTTCGAATGAGTTTGATCATATGCGCTGGATCATAGAAAGCAAATACTTTTTCTTTTGTGATAGGGTTCAAAAAAAAAGGTTTTGAATTTTCTAGTTCAAAACAATATATTTACATATGTTCCATCAAACGTTACTGAATTTATATTCGCTCCATTTCCGAAATCAGTTCTATGGCCTTTGTTAAAAGATTTCTTCGTTCTGCTCCTGTCATTCCATCAATCAAGAAGTATGCTATGGGTAATTTCCAGTAGTCATTCAGGCCAACCACTAGAAAAACAAGTACATTTCTAGCAAGTGGAAGATCATCTCCATAATCTGTATATCTTCCAGTACCCAAATCAATGTATCCATAAACGTTATTTTGAGTGTCTACTTCTATATGCTTTTTGATACACATCTCATCTTCAGTAAGGTTGCAATAAACAGGACCAGCATCACATTTATCTTTTAACACAACAAATGCTTCATGTGTAAATCCTGGTTTACCATTGACAACTGTATACCATTTACGCAACGTTCGAGGATGAGGTAACATGTTTTTAAATGTTTTACGTACGTTTGTGTACGCTCGTGGAGAATAGTATTGGAGGGTTACTGCAAATTTTCTCAACTCTGGGCAAAACTTTCTTTTCTTGCCATTTAAAATATCTTTAACAATATTGTCTAATACATCAGACTCCAATGCCTAAAATATTTAATAGAATATAAATATTATAACAGTTATTACCAATATTTATTTAAATATTATCTAATTTGTAAGTAATTTCAGATAATATTGAAATAAAATTTAATAATAAATGTTGTAATATTAATAAACAATTATAGTAATAACTAATAGGTATAGGAATTAACTATTGATAAAATAAAAAGATTTGTTCGTCGACATATATTTTGTTTGTTTGAATTATAAAAGTGAAAAATGTTTTCATGAACAATGGCAGACTGTTAAAGCCATAGATAATACATATGGATTACCTATGGTTAAAGCATAAACATATAATATATATTCAGTACGGGATCTAGAGGGAGGCTATCTAGGGCCTATGCCCCAGGCACTAATCATAGAGGGGCGCAAATTTCAAATTTTAACTTTTATGGGCCTGGAAAAATACCCGGGTAACTTTTTAGTTTTTAAATTTATTTTTATTTTAAATTTTTAGTATGCATGTTTTGTAATTCCGTGACATCTTTCAATAGTATATACAACGAAATAATTTATCGTAAAAACACAGATATTAATATTATAAGTACCCGGGTACCGTCATTAAAAGTTGTTTTTTGTCTCAGTCACATAAAGGTTAAACTCGTCATTTTTATATTTTTTTTTAAACAAATTGAATCACTTGTATTAAATTACACAAGTATTTAAAATTAAATAGATTTAATTCAACATGCATTTATTTATTGGTAACTTTTAGGAGAGCTAATATTATGTTGTGCCCCGGGTTACATTATTTGTAGATCCGGTACTGTATATATTTACATAGATATTAAATAATATATATAATGCAACATCAAGTTACAATCAGTGGTTGAATTGGAAAAAAAATAAAGATGGATTCTAAATAAAGTTGAAAAATTAAACAAATTAATCTAATAGTAATCCTATTCTACAGATATTTAAGATATATAAATACAGCTAAAATAATTTAAATACTTACAAATGAAATGAAATGCTTGGAGCATCCACATTTTTAAGTCCACAAACCACACATTTCACCGAGTACACCATTATAATATATTAAGTAGAACTAAAATACTATTAAATTGATGGACTGATTATTAACGAAAGTTAAACTTCTTCAATAATTAACACTTTAAGTAACAAAATAAAACGTATAACAATTAGACTTAAGTCAACGTTAAACGCACGATTCAAATCCCACAATGCAAATGATATAGAATATCGGTTACCACTTATCAGTGTTCTGTGCTATAACACGCATGGAAAAACACACAAACCATGGAAGAAAAGATAACTTTTTTGCTGAGTAGGATAGAAGATACGTTTTTTATATTGCTGTCTCTCTTCTTTATTCGGGAACGCTGCCCGCTATGTAACCAGTATACACAGGGCCTATCCATTATATATTATCTATGAATATGGACCATACATATTTCAATTCAAAAAAGACTTTTACAGTACGGTATAAACATAAATCTCCTGTTGAGTTCCACAATGTACAGCCAGATAAATAATATAAAAATTAAGTAAAACAATAATGAATGATTAAATGTATTCATGAATCATGCTGATTTTATTTCATACTTGATAGTCCTACAAAAAGAGGAATATCTTTTCACAAATTTCCAACTAATCGGAGTCTTAAAAATAAATGGGAAGTTGTGTTAAGAATGGTTATAAAAAGTTCAAAAACTTCACTAGTAAGTATGGCAGTGAAAATTTGTTGATTAGGTAGTGATTTTGTGAAAACTAAGAACTTTGATTATACCTATTTATTGAATTAACTATACTATATTTACAACATAGATTATTGTTTAATTGAGTGATTTTTTATTTTTGTTAGTTAGAATTATTGAATTATCAAATGTGGAATAGATTATTAAGTAGGCATCATCTAAATTACATAACAATAAACCAAGCTGTATTTGCGCATAATATTGATGTTTAGATTTTAATGAGAACTCTCCATTATTTACACTAATGTACTTCAATGTAGCAATCAAATCAGATCCACATAGGTAAATGTTTTCCATCTACAGGACATTTTAATTCCAGAAGCCAGTAATTATTTAGACCACATTTTACAAATCCATCTGGACTAAATCCAAACCATGGACAATTTATATTGACAATAAATCCTAATCTAATAACTTTAACATCAAAATCATGTTCAAAACATGAAAGAGCATTTTTCTCATTATCTAAACCATATTTAGTAGCCCTGTTGCCGAGAAATTTAGAAAACATCACAGATTTGACCTTAGAATCCCATTTACTGTTTTTACCTTTTGCATAAGTAAAATAATTGTAAGATGAAGTGCCAGTCATTCTACATTGCCTCATTTTTTTCCAGATAGGACCACTTTGATTCAATGTTTTGTTAGAAATATCGATAGCTTGTTCTTTATTTATAACTATGTTAGTCAAATAATAAGTTTTGACTACCTGGCAATAGTTAATACTAAATGGTGACTCTAAACTATTTGAAATTATAGAATTCTTTGAAGTTATAAATTTTTCGAACATAGATAATTCATCAACGTCTAATTTTTTAGGTACATTTTCATAATCCATTGGTTCATGGCAGCCAAATCTGTGGACTGCATATGCTGAATTAGGAAATCCTGAATGAAAATAAAAATGCACCAATAACAAAAAGTTAAAAGTTAATTTAAATTTTAGGTTAACTCAGTTAAGTTAAAAATTAATTCACACTTTTATGAATGTTTTATAAAGTTAAAAAAATGTTAATTTGTTTATACAATTTTTTCTCAACCCAAAATAAAATTATAGACTGTAGTTTTAATAGTTTGATTAGTTAAGTTAATGAAAATCCAAATGTAACTAGTTAAGTTGAAAAGTTAGATTTGAGTTAACTTTAACTTTTTAACCCGTTAATGACCAGCCTTGACAATTATATACCTTGCAAAAAGAATTTTTGTATTCCAGTATTCATCACTTCCGATAATTCATTTGGCAATGACTGTTCATACATACTTCATGCCAATACATTTTTTACATGACAAAATTCTTTTATAGGAACAGGCTTATGAATATCTTTGCTGGCCGCAAAACTAAGGTTTCCCCAAATCAGTACAGCTTAGCGCGACCAGATCATCTTCAAAAATTCTAATAAATAAATAAAAATGTGTATTTTAATTTTAGGTGCCCATAATAGAGTTGAACATAATAAATATTCTTAAAAGAATACAAATAATTAGTGGTGTATATAGAGGGGCGGCCTAGTGGGCTGTAGCCCTCCCCGAAATAGAAAATTTCTTTTATATAAACTGTTAAATATTTAGTAGTCTCTAAGTGCTAAATCACTTACTGGTTGCTATCTGTTATAGCCCACCCCAAAAATTATTTCTATACACTCCACAGCAAATAATGTTGGTTAATGTACTATCTTATATCACTTATATGTCATTAATATCATTTTAAGTTGATTTTTTTTTAATTCTCACTTTTGAAGTTTAAGCATAAAACCAACAATATGTTTACACTTTCCTATACCAGCTTTTCATGAACATGTCCCCAACAGTTGGACTTTTTCGTTCAACATTGACTTTATAACTTCAAGCTAAAGAGGCAAATAAGTATTAATATCATGTTTTTGTAATAAAATGTGAATACTATGATTTAAAATTTAAATCTTACCTGGTGAGGTTTTCCATTCAAGTCACTAATTTTTAAACATAATGCAACCGATTTTAACCTGTCATCTGTATTTTCCAAACAAGCATATTCAATTATATGATTACATTTAACTATTTGTTTACCTTCAACAAATGGTCTTTTAAAGTCTCCCACATAATCAATTATGTCAGTCAATTCAATCACAGACTTAAACATTGTGATTGTTTTAAAAAATATCTTTTATATATTATATGTTAATGTTTTGACCATGCGCCCGTTTCAGCTTATCAGACTACAGCGCCCCTACATTTGCTTTTGATCGCGAATTATCTAAATTATTTTTTTCTTAATTTTCTTAATTCTAACCTAACCACTTTTAGTCACTTCTTCGTGGTTATGTAGACATATAAATTTAGCGGCGCCATCGCGGATTCTTCATAATGTTTAAACAATTTTTTTTGTATGTAGTGGTAAATGTTTATGCATGTAAATTGTGTATGTACATTTTGTAGGTATAACTATGGATGGAACAAAAGATATGAATTATGCCAGTATTTTGATAATTATTCAAATATTTAAAAAATGTCTTTGTAAACAACGTTATCAACTTTTTCTGGATCGGGGGCAAAAATATATAAATTAAATTTGGATGTCACACGTGACAGGGCGACGTATAGTTGACCGTGAGAAAAACATTGAACGCTTAGGTCAATTCCAGCAACATTAAGTGTTTGTCCCTGTGCTTTATTTATAGTCATTGCAAATGCTAATTTAACGGGAAATTGAATACGTTTAAACTTAAAAGGTAAATCTGAGGGTATAATTGGTATTCTTGGTATTAAAACAGTTTTTCCATTACCACACCTTGTTAATATTATGCACTCGAGTAATGAACTTCTCAATTTTTTGATTTGTAGTCTTGTACCGTTGCAAAGTGTGGGAGGGCTCAAATTTCTCATTAAAATAATAGGTGCCCCTATTTTTAAAACCCGTGTATGTGGTAGTACTACAGAAGGCGTTAAAGAGTTAAGAAATTCAGTTGGGAAATGGACTGCATCCTCTTTTTCTAAAACTGTATCAACATTTGTGATTGAGCGTCAAACCTAGATAGAATCAAATCATTTAATTTGTCGACTTGCTAATTTGTTGGTGACAAAATAGCCCTTTCTTGAAACCATTTCAATGATTAAGATATTTAGAAGATATATTTTGAATGTTCGGGTACACGTTTTGAATCAATTTTGTTATAGTGGATACTGAATTACAGAAACTTTTAATATTTATTTTATCATTCGTTGCTTGAAATTCGCCTTTGCCTATTAAAAGTAAATCTTTGACAAAATTTATATTATCTTGATCTGTACATAGCATTCTCATATTAGTTTTAAGTTCTAATATTTTTATATAAGGCCATAAGTAGGATTTTTTCAAAGGCGCGTTGACTTCATCAGCTCTTTTATTTATTTATGTTACACCGTGTAGATAATTGTGTATCAGCATCGGAAAATAAATCTGCAAAAATGTATGGTCATCAGGATGATATGGAAAAAGACTGCCGGCAACGTGGTAAACCTGACCCTGTACTTTAAAGGAAGGCATAAACCCTTTATGAACTACCTGGTTGCTTCTGAATGAAAGTCATATGGAAAGCATTGTTGTAATAACGAATATCGCGTGTGAATTGTTTATGTTTTGTGTGACTTCCATTAAGAAGAGAATTCAATGATTTTGGTGGTATAATTATATCATCTAATTTTACTTTGCTATTAGAGCAACATAAGATTTTGCATTCGTCTTTCCATCTCAGAGCAGAACAAAACTGGCAAACTATTGTAGGATTTCCTATAAAAACTGATGGGTTATTTTTGTAATCCACCGTTAATTCATAGTTCATAGCAGAATAATCTTTTCTCGACCATGAACCTCTGTCGTTAACAACATCATCATATTTGACTGTCATTCTCTACGTACTACACGCATTCTTTTGGCATCATTCTGAGATCGACCAATGTTTAACTTTCGTCTAGGCATTTTCAAAATGAAAGTAGTACAATCAATTACGCCTTTAAATGATTAAACCAGCCAACAATCAACAGTTAATAAAATAACAATGTTTATATATTTGCCAGGCGACGCAATACCTGCCTTGGTTATTAGCAGTATACAATATGTACAATAATATATATATATTATAATATATAATATATAATATAATAATAATATATATATATTATATAGGTATACAATTTACACGTTTATTTTAATTAATAATAACTAATTATTTATTAACTTAATCGAACTAATATTTTGCCTTAAACCTTCTCTGTGATGTCCTCTTTAATTTAAAAAAAAATTGCACGACGATTGAACAAGTAGTTTCGGAATTTATCCCGAAAAAAAACAAGCGACTTCATTTTATATAGAAGTATAGATATAGATATAGATTTGTATTTAATCTAATGAAAATAATATTAATACACTGCATATTCTGGTTATAATATACACATATAGTATATATGTATACCTAAATATCATTGTTTTTTTATCCAATGTACATATATTATATATATTATACAACAAATATTCTTTGTATATCTTTTAAAATATTCCTGTTTTTAATTTCCATGTCATGCTTATTACTTTTTGACAATCATTTTTGCTTATTGTTCATCAATTACTTTTTTTAGGAACAGTTAACAGTTAGTGGTTTTCTTATCTGAACAAAATCAGTCATAAATCTCTGTGAATTCAAACTACAAATCAGTGCACTAAAACTAATCAGAGGTATTACACTAGATGGAGCAAGTATTGAGGCGCCAATGCCAGGCTTTGCAGAGTTTGCAGTATGTCTGCTGGATCGTTAATTGATCTGTTTCCTTATTTTTATACATTTCATACTTTACATATTCATTTTAACGATTTTTAAAACTATTAATTTTAATTTTTTTATAAGAAACCATTTTTAATCTATACTATTATATAAAATTGTAAGGGTTTTTCTACGACCGCGTTAACCTAGTAAACTACTGAACCGAATTGGCTTACATTTTTTACTGTTATACCCGACAGTCTGCTGAAGGTTTAGTACCACTTTTGTCAATAAAAAAAAGTATAAAGTTCATTAAAGAATATACGCTGTTTAAAATTTTATAATTTTAGTACCTATAGATGTTAACCCGCGGGCTGGCTTGCCCCACAATATAATATGTATATAATATAGATACAATTGTTTCCAACTTTTTATTAACTTTATACTTTTTTTTTATTGATAAAAGTGGTACTAAAACTCAGAGTCACGGACTTAGATATACAGGACTGGAAACGGAGTATTATCAGTGGAACCCAAATGTTTTCATATGGTACATCACGGAAACCCAGCGCCATCTATTAAGTGGATTTAGCATTGAACTAAAATAATATGAACAGTGAACAGTGAACACCAAAACAATTTTTATTATAATATAGTGAAACCTCTGAATAGCGGACACTCTCGGTCGCCGAAATTTTGTCCGCTATTTAGAGAAAAACATTTTTTTTTTAACAAATAAATAAATTCAATAATTTTATTTTATATTATTTTTACATTAATTGAATACACGATAAAACTAACATTTATGAAAAAAAAACAGTTTTGAAAACCAGTTTAATACTTCATTGTCGATTATAGAGGTTTCTGTTTTTCGTAGCTTTGACAGTTTTGTCCATTTCCGTTTCTCTTCTCCATTTTCAGCCCAAATTTTGTAAAGAGCGTCTTTATTTGCTATAATATCAGCAATTTGTGTCTTACTAACACTAAATTTGTCTGCTAATGCACGAACGCCCATTGTATTTGATGTTCGAAATTCCAGAATGTCTATTTTTTCTTTTAAAGTTAATCATTTTCTTTTGCTAGCCATAACGCAATAAGGTTCGTATAAACAATACGTATAATAAATTCGCACTACAATAAATGTTGGCATCACAAACACAACTAAACGCACATACCTAGGACAATGCATTAGTTATAATACTTCGTTGACGAGATAATATTACAATGACTGAACGGATAAGATAAGATTTTCATATACAGTATAATAATGTACAGTGTACACATAAGATAAATATAAATTCAGGTTTTTATTCAGGTATTCCAAAATAATTCTTAATTTAAGATAAAAATAACTAATATCAACGTCATAAAAGTGTCCGTTATTTAGAGTGTCCTGTATTTAGAGGTTTTCCTATACATAAATAGTAAAAATGTTCCCGCCCCCGAAAAAACGTCCGCTATTTAGAGGTGTCCGTTAAGGGAGGTTTCACTGTATATAAATATATTATTCTTTATTTCTTTTCAAAATTTTCATAGTCATAATAATATAGGTAGGCATTTTACATTACAAAGTATATATTTTGAAACAAAGATATTTTGTATTAACTATTATTATAAGCAAACTTGTTGTTATTCATTGTAAATGTTATGTGTGAACTAATTTTGCAAACTTTTTTTTTTACTTTTATTTTTATTTGTATGTAAAGCTCACTTTTAAACTACTTGATTCAAAAACAATATTAGCTTCAGTAAATTCTATGAATTTAATCAGCTTATACAATGCGACAATACATCCATCATGATATAATGACCAACCAACTGGCAATAATAAACTTTCATACCACAGTTTTGATTCCTTTAATAAATCATATGAAGTTAGGTAGGTATATGTAAATTAAATAATCTACATGGTCTATTATTACAATTAATCACAAACATACTATTAATGTTGGTGTTTGACGTAATCTCTTAGGCTTGACTTCACCAAATAATTCTTTCCTAAATGATTCAGTAACAGGTGTACAAGATTCTCGAGGTTCTGGTAAATCATTTGTTTTGTGAATATCAAATGGTGAATTAAATACTGATGGAAAAACACCTTTTTTTTTCCCAATCAAGTTCCTTTTAAAATGTGTATAGAATTATTGAGTTATAATTTATAATTTATAACGACCAAGTAAGTACTTATATAGTACCTACCTAAATGGTTAAATACAAATAATTATGTTTTTTTACTTCTAAGTCATTACACCCAGTATAACTGTCAATCAAATCTTCTTTCCTAAAATGTTCTATACAGACGTATGTCACTTTACATTTATGATCACCATTTACTTAATTATTAACAATTTCCTACCACTCATGAGATTCGGATTCACGAACTTTAAAAAATTGAACATTTGACCGTTCCTTACTGGTACATCAAAATACTGAACACTGGCGAGGCATTTTAATTTTATAATTTCAACACAAATGTAGAAACTAGTCGTAAATATTGAAATAAATCAAGCAGTAGATCTATAGACGCTCTAGTAAGTAGTAAGTAAATGTATAAATACTCTATTATTTGCTAATGGAATGAATATTAGTATTCATATTGAATATAAAATATGCAATGAGACCAATGTAATTTATTTTACTGTGCCAATGTATTTATAAAAAGCGGATAAGTCGTGGATGTCGCTCTGCTGTACAGTAGGTTACTGTAATGGATGGGATTAAATTTGAATGCAATGATAGGTATCATTGTATACGAAAAACGATTCTGAACGGAGATGATTTGTCAGTCTAGGATATATTATATTTAAATATTGTGATATATTCTATTTTGAAACAAATATTTTATTTTTCAATTAAGACGCATTTTGCATAAGGCATGGTCAGTCAATTAATGTAGTTATCATAATTCATAATACCTTATATATACGAATACCTGGTTTGAAGATAAATCGTTATCATTACGCGATTTCATAAAAATTTAAAGCTCAAACGCTTAAAACATTTTTCCTATAATCACCATCCAAATTTTCTCTAAAGCTATTTGAAGAAAAACTTATGGAAAATTTAGTGTTGAATTTTATAACCTTAGATATAAATACAAACAATATTATGAACTTTGAACTACAAAATAATTTGCAAATATTCATGGTTTTGACGAATTTTTGTCAATATTTGAAATTCAAATGCTAATAAAAATTTAATTTGAATTTCCGGTGGACATTTTTTTTGTGATAAAGATTGACAAATTTGTAAGGAATCTTGTATAAAATTTTAAAATCTTAGATTTAAAAAGAAAATTTTTTTATGAATTTCTAGCTTATAATAATTTGTGAATTTACGTGATTTTTACGTATGTCGTCAAAATTAAAATTTAAATGCTTGTAAAAAAAAATGTGGCTATACATTTCTTGTATTTTTCAACTGCTATTGTAAAAATATTTTAGGAGCCTTGTATAAAATTTTCAAATCTTAGCTATAAAAGGAAAATTTTTTATGAATTTCTAAAATAAAATTATTTATTTATATTTCTTTTATTTTTCAACTGCTATTGCAAAACTACATTATGAGCCTTGTATTAAATTCTCAAATCTTAGGTATAAAAAGAAAAACTTTTATGAATTTCGATATAAGATAATTTGAAAATTGCCGTAATTTTTACGTATTAAGTCAATATTTGAACTTGAAATGCTAATAAAAAAAAATCGTGCCTATGTATTTTTAAAATTTTTTAATTACTATAAGAATAATTTATGAGGAACTTTTTATCAAATTTTCAAGTATTTTGATAGGGCCAAAAAAATTTTATCGACACTTAAAAAAAAAATTTTCAGACAAATTGAAAATTTCAGTCGTCTATAAATATCTCAAAAAAAGTCAAAATATTTTGAAAATTAAATCATGTAAAGAAAATGCCAATCTAAATAACTGATAAAATTTTCAAGTATCTGCGACTTATACTTTTTGAATAATAACAAATATTTAAATTCGTTTGAGGATAAATCGTTATCGTTATGCTATTTCATAAAAATTTTAAATTCAAACGCACTCAAACAACAACAAATTTTTCCTATAATGATGCTTCGAGTTTTCTCTATAGCTACTTGAAGGAAAACTTATGGAAAACTTAGTGTTGAATTTTCAATCCTTAGTTATATACGCAAAAAGTTTTATGATTTTTCAACTTCAAAATTACTTGCAAATTTTCGCGTTTTCGACAGATTTCGTAAAATTTTGAACTGTAAACGCTTATTAAAAAAAATTGTGACTTACGATTTTTAATTTTTTTTAGCTACAATAAGAACAACTCACAAGGAACCTTGTATTAAATTTTCAAGTTTTTTTGGTCGTCCAACATTTTTTACCGACACTTTAAAAAAAAATTCTCAAAAAAATCGAAAATTTCAGTGGTCTATAAATAACTCAAAAAAAGTCTCCTGATATAGATATCACTAACATTAACATTTGGTGAAAATTTCAAGTATTTACAGTGATTAGTTTTTGAATAACAACCATATAAAAGTATCGATTTTTTTGAAAACTGTTGGAAAATGTTTACTTTTGACCTTTATAATGCAACAAGGATCTTCACTTTTACATTGGAAACCACCCCCAAAGTTTGAAATCGAAGCATTATTTCGACTAGTTATGCTGTACACAGACACAAAAAAAAAACACACATCATTGTAAAATCAATACATTCATCACTTCGTTCAGAATCTAAAAAGTAATGGTAGATGAGCAATAAGCCTACTAGATAGCGCTAGGTGTCCAACATGTACCTATTGAAAACATTTGGTGTCCAGCCCTTTACCGTCCTCCAGCCATATCGTTACCAGTCCTGTATATCTTAGTCCGTGGTACTATTTTATTATAATTGCATTTAGTATAAAATAATAATCCAAACATACAATTTTTATTAAAGTCAGAGCAAGAATTTTTGCATTAAATAATCAATAGGTACTTAACATCTTATAATTAATATTCATAAAATGATATTATAGGATAGGCAAAGGTTATGGTAAATAATAAACAAAACAATGTGTACAAGTTAAAAAAAAATATTTTTGGAATTTCCATCAATAATATAATTTGTAAAAAACCCTCAAAATAAATAATATATAGAGCAAAAGTTTAAGATTAATAATGAATATAAAACAAATCTGTTAAATATTTAATTACTAACAATTAAGACTACGGATAAATAATAAACATTCAGTTGAAGTTTTGAAAATAGAATTGAAAACTTAGTATAGCCAGTATAGGTCTGACGTACAAAAAAACAAACTTAAAAAATTATAATATTTATTATTTATTGTTTATATATCAACAAATGAAATAAATGTTTAAATATAAATTATTTATTTTTTACTTCTTATCAATATTGCTAAGATTGATATCACAGATATAATTAATAACTATATCACAGAATAGATACAATACTATATCTGAGATAACAATAGAAATATAATTTATCAGCAAGTCTTAGTCTTAAATTTAATATGGTTACTGATTAGTGAGTAGGCTATAGGTTATGCAAACAGAAAGTGATTTACACTATCTCTCATTTTGTGAAAGAAATTAATGAATGCATTACTGAACTGAACTGTCTGAATAAATAAACTACCACGAACGGCATGAACTATGATGATTGACACTCAGCCTTTCAAGTTTCAGTCAGCAGACAGTCTTCACTAATCTTCAGTGAATACATATTTATGTCATAATTTCATGGTCAAACTGTTTGCATTTAAACTCATGAACACGACGAAGTTTACGTAATAGACGTAATTGTTTTCGATTTTCTTTCAATTGACAATTTGAATTAATTTTTTTTCGATGAACAACTCATCTCTAAAAATATGCTACTAATTCATTAATAACAAATTGACACAACAACTATAGTGTTTGAAATTTAATCTGGTTTTGATGTGATTGAAACATTAATGTTATGAATTTCTATCTGGGATGTCCAGCAAGTACCTGCTATAACTACTAATAACGAAAGTAGTACAATAATAATAATAATAACACTTAATGAATTATTATTTAAAAGTAGTCTATTTTGTTGTTTTATATATCTATGGTTTAAACGTACTTACAATATTTATGGTTGAAAACGGGTATTAAAAGAAAAAAATGTGAAACAATTCATTCATAATTTACCAATAATACTTTTGTTGTTTTTCTCTCATTTACTTAGTCACTAAGGTCACTTGATGGTAGGATGAGATGAAAAGTGTTGGCTATTAATTTTTATGTCTATGGTCTGTATACAGTTGCCGTAGATACAAACGTGTAAATAACGTAGATGTAGATAGGTATATGCTCTTTCTTGGTCATGATTATTGCTAGAAAGCCATAATAAATTATATGAAAGGCTTTCTGAGCAACAATCAAAATCATTTAGAGCTAACATCTACAGACTGTAAGTAATTAAACTGAAGAAAAAAATAACATTTTTTTTGAAAATCACAATATCTGAAACAAAATGAAAATTATAATGAATGTACCATTTTTGTTATATACCTACAAAATATAAAGTTAGATCAAAAGATAATTTAATAATAAAATTATATAATAACTAAGTAATTGTAAATAAAATAGGTAGGTACCTATATATTAAAGTATTATTATGAATTTACTTTATTTTCGATTGTAACATGTAGGTACCTACCTATATATAGTAGAAAATCATCACGTTTAAATTTATACAAATACATAAATTAATACATTGCTATAAAATATACAGTCATACAAGACATAAGTACTTATTATAAGAATATTAAATTAATTAATAGTACCCTATAGGGCCTATAGTATAGGCTATAGGTACCTACGATAAGTAGATAATTTTATTTTAAAAGTTGACTTTAAAATTAGTAATTGGAATTTGAAGGGGGATTATATTAGTTATATTAGTATACTGCAGAGGCGCCTAGAGATGAGGCATGTGCCCCTAGATTTTCTTATTTTTTTTCCCAATTTAGAAAAGAAAAGTAAATTGGAGACATTTTTAAACTTCTCCTCAAATCCAAACATTGACCCTCCTAAAAAAATGTCTGTGAATATATTACATTATAATATTCTTATAAAAATAAACAAACCATTTCATGTTTAAATTTAACAAAATTTAATAATATAAAAGAGAGTACGAGAAGTAAGGTTTAAGTGCTGTGAAGTAAAGTGAGATAGATTTCGGTTAAAATATACGACAAAATACTCTGTACCTACTAAAATATCCAACGAATAAAAAATGTAGGGTTAAATAAATCAACAAACAGCACAACAAATCCAAATTAAAAAAAGCTATGTTGTATACTGTTGTACAGAAGGTTATATAAGTGGGTTACTCTAATGGATGGTATTAAATTTGAATTCGATGATTCTTAGCGGAGATGGTTTGTCAGTCTAGACTATCTAAAGTATTATATACTATATTTATTATTTAAAAAGATTGTGAGTAGGTACCTGTAAAATAAACTCCAAATTAATCAAATCAGATTTATTATGTTCCCGACTCACTTATAATCATTCATGTAAGTATAAACAATACACGATACTATTAAGTAGAAGTACAAGTCATTAATCACATTAATTATATCAATTAGCGTATAAAGTATAGGTACTCTAAACATTTCAAGTACCAACCAAAAGTACTTTTAAATTATATCAATATAAGTAACTAAAACTGTTATTCTTGGTCATTTGATATATAATTTCGTCCAAATTTGAAGTTAAAATAGCTACAAAAAAAAAACTGTATAGTTTTTAAATTTTTTCGTTACATAGTTAACTCTTACTAGGTATTTATGAAACCTTGTTTTAAATGTTCATTCATTAGTTAAAAAAGTTGAACGTCTTATAAATTTTTAACAACTAAATAATTTGTAAATTTTCAATTTGATACATTTTACCAACATTTGAACTTTAAATGGTTTTAAAATATTTAAAAAAACATGCATATGTATTTTTAATATTTTCCAACTTTTAATATATAAACCTGGTATTCAATTTTTCAGATTTTTGACCGACAAAAAAAAAATTTAAAGACATTTAAAACTAATTGATAATTGAAAATGTCTATAAATGACTTAGTTGAAATATTTAAAAAACTTTATAGTTATAGGGATTGATAAAATAAATATATGGTGTTAATTTAAAATTTCTACAGCTATTCGTTTTTGAATAACAACAAAATCAGAATATATCACTTAATTCATCACAGCCAACCTTTAGACCAAAAATTTAATTTAATTTCTAGAATAAGCTCACATAATATTATATTTTAATAGTTTTATGTTTTTTTGTAAGCCCATTGGCCCATGTTTCCGAGGATCTAAGTAAAAAAAAAGTAATAATAATATAGGTACCTACAAGAAAAATCGAGTGAGTATTCAATGTTGTAAAAATTTGAAATTCAAATACTCACATAAATTTAATCGGAGTTTTTGGTATAAAATTTTTATTTGATAAAAGTAGAAAAACTTTTGAAGAATATCGTATTGAGTTTTAAAATTTTAGATTAAAAAAGATAAAAAGAATTTCTAACTAAAATAATTTGCACATTTTCGTGTTTTTTATGTATTTTTGTAAACATTTGAACTTTAAACGCCTATAAAAAAATTGTGACTAAGTATTTTTAATATTTTTTAACTACCATTATAACAATTAATTAGGAGTCTTAGATTAAATTTTCAAGCTTTTTTACCCAACGAATACTTACAATTTTATTGACATTTATAGATAAAAAAAAACTAAAAAAGTTTCAAATTTCGAATTTCAAATGTTTCTAAATAACTTAACAAGATTTGAAATATTTTGAAAAATGTTATCAAGTATAGGAAATGCTAATATAAATAATTAGTGAAAAATTTCATGTATCTTCGGTAATTTGTTTTAGAGTTACACCAATATCCAAAATTTTATCAAAAACCCCGTAAAAATTACCGTTTTTCCTTGATTTTTTTTGTGTTTTTCATGGCGCTTTTGAAGACTACTAGGAATTTCGACCTACCCAATGCATCAACTAGATTCACTTTTCACCGAAAAATCTATCTATTGAAGTTGAAAATAGAAGCATTATTTCGACGTAAAATCAATACCTACATATACATCGCTCCACTCAGAATCTAAAACATTTGAAATATCTTGTTTAAAAATATACCTAAATATATTTTTTTAATAATAATATATTGTTATAATAAATTAATAATTATGTTACAACAAGAAAAAAAAAACGAAGCGTTCAATAAGAATGTTAAAGCACTATTTACTTTAACAGTGTTATAGGTATCTAGTCTACCTAGTCTATAGACCTGTAAGACTGTAAGTACCATATGAATTGGTAAATGTTTGGATGGGTTGAATAAAACATAGCATTAAATATAAATAAAAATGATATGAAAACGACACGTATATAATATGTATAGGTATATCCATCTGGAGCGGCTTTTGACGCGTATTACGGCTATGATGCATAATTTCTAATTTGATATTTTACTAAAAATAATCCTCGGACTCAATTCGTATACTATTAGTTTTCTAACCCCGGACTCAATTACCTAGTATATTATTTTTCCCCGTTTAGATATAGGGACTCAATTAATATACAGCGACCAAAACAAAGTCTGATCTAGCCCTTTTTATTTTTTTTAAGACTTGCGGTGCGGTCCAACATCAGTACGGACGGAGTTGGTTAGGGCCAGACCAGCCCTTGCAGGTGATGTTTATCACCGCGATAAAATATCATGAATCAGAAGTGGACCTAGGATTTTGTTTTGTTTTTTTTTTGTGGGGGGGGGGGGGGGGCAATATTTTTTTACATCAGTACAAGATAAGACGTTACATTATAGCAGCTTATAAATATAAAGTATAATATGATTAAATATTAAGTATCAAAACAAAACCAGAAACCGGAATTTTTCGTGAATCGTGATTATAAGTTTTACATCACAATTATATTCTTACACATCTTATGGGCCAAAGGGGGCCTAGGCAGCTCTGGCCCCCTTAAATCCCCTACTGCATGAATTGGCCGTTCGATGGTTTGTTTTTGTACTACTAAAATTTATATTATTAGTATTATAGGTTAGGTTAGTACTCTTTACCATTGATTAAGTTTGAAATTAACTAGGTAAATTAATAATAATTAAAAACATTGTAAAATAATATTTATAATATGACGTATCTATTCCTCCTGCTACGTAAATACATTATATGTACAATAAGTACGTAAATACGTAACTCAGTAACTCATTGAAAAACCGATATATTGAATAAACAAACATGATTGGAAATGTTTATGAACACTATGAACTTTGATTATAGCTATTAGCTATATATATACAATAAACATCCTAAATCGGAAATTTAACAATCGTGCTCAAACATTTTCAGGTTGATTGATAAATTGCACTGAAAAGTAGCCAATGGCAATTTCAGTATGGTATATTAGTAATTTTACTTAAATAAAATAAACACATATAATAATCAACGCTTATTATAAATATAGATACCTAATACAATATTAAACAGCAATTATTGTAAATACAAAAACCTAACCTATATAGAGTATATACATACTATAGATATAATGTATATGGAGTGACACAATATTTTTAATATTGGCTTATTTTTTATTTAAATTAATTGTTATTTCATACGAAACAGTATTGTGCAATGAAATAATTTGGCCAATAAATAGATACCTACCGATAATGAAAACTTGATTTCGTCTATACAGGTAGATATTTTAAGATATACATAACTCAAGCTCATAATTGTGTGGTTATAATGTTAAATATAATGACTTAAGACTTTCCTTAGAAATTTCAATACTGTTATAGAATAATGACTTCAAATCAGATATTAACATTTTTAATTCAGGGTTATAATTAATATATTTTAATTAATCGATCAGTGATCAATTAATCAATATAAGTAATATAACTTTTTAATTATCAATAATTTTATTTATTTTTGGTTTTTATTTTTGCTAGTAACTAACATGGATTTTATTTTAATCGGGATTTGTCAAGTCGACCAAAACATGGTTTGGAAAAAAGGGTATATATTATACTAATATATATCTAAGTTACATGATCGGTATCTATTTTAAATACTGTTGTTCATTTATTGGTAGAAAAGCAGAACGTTAATCTCTATATTCATATTGATATTAAGTATTAACAGTGTCAATTACTTTACGCGTATACTTATTCGACTTCACGAACTTCACGTAGGACTATAATAATTTAGTAAGTCGTTTTCGTAGAACAGTGCACTAAAACACAACACGGATTATTCATACTATAACTCGTATATTGGATTTAGCCAGAAAGAAGATGTGGTTATAATCTACGAACATTTTCAAAATTAAAATGTAAATTGTCTAAAGGTAAAACAATGTGGTGATATAAAGCATAACGTCTAAAGCATTTTTAAAAATGACGGGAAAAAGCAATAATGTATTACTGAAAAATATGTAATCAGAATCATGAAATAGATTTTCAAAAATTTCAATACAAATTTTGTCCACTGGTGTAAAGCTCTATTTAACCTAATAACAAATATTTAAAAAATTTAATATACTGAATATACATAATATCATCCCACAGAATTATTTATTTAAAAAAATTATAAATTATAATTTATTAAGAACAATGATAGTCGCCTTCACGTAGTGTTCTCTTGTTAATTGATAACCGTTATCTTAAAATATCTGCTGATTGCAATTTACTATACAAATAAATGTATAGGTACTTGAAATATATTGAGCGCAATTTACATCTGTCCAGGTTGATGATTACCTAATTTTGTTGATTAAGGTATGACGATAAAACGTTAGAAATAATTCAGATGATTTTATAAGAATAAACTTTAAAAGGTAAGTTTACAAAATTTACAATACTTATACAGTTAATAGTAATAGTTTTTATTAACTTTAAATAAACTTTAATTACAATTAGTTATTTGTATATATGCTGATTAGTGAGCTGAGCATTAAATAATTTGGATTTTGTTTTGAACTGCTGTCAAATGATGATGTAATTTTTTAGTAATTAAGTTAGAATAAAAAAAAATATTAAAAACATGATTAAAAACCATGATAATAATATCTAATACAAATAGAATGTTCGAAAAGAATAAAATAAATAATGGTTTTAAATTATAAAACTGTTTATAATACAAACATATTGTATTTAAAATGTTTTGTAGGTAGTGTTTTTTTTTTTTTTTAGGTATTTTCCAAAGTAACCTTACTATATCTACACTTACCTATGCGACTATACCAAAAATATTTCAATTTTTTGCATCTTATCTAATGTAAGCAGTGTCTATAATAAGTCATTACATACGCATATAATATAAATTCATATCATGTAATGTGCTAAGTCCAAAATGTTACAAATTTCAATGTGTATAATATAGTGGTTTTTGTACACATTAAGAAGTGTACAAATGTTACTGTAGACAGTATAGATACATCATATTGTACACATTCCATTATAAAATCGACCCTACAGATAAATTCACATAAAAAAAGAAATAAAACTTTTTTTTTAAAGTACCTAGAAATATTTTTTTTTTAAATTACATATTTTATTGATTCATTATATTAAATATTATTATAATTAATATTGTTTAGTTATATAAATATAATATTTCTTTTTACCTTGTAGGTAAATCATATCAGCGTGCAAAAATTACATAATATGTAGCGAATATTATTATGATTTATTATTTTTATGAATACATTTAAATTATACAATACTTACAATACTTTAGAGAAAACTACAGACATATTTTTTTAAGTAGGTAGCGTCCTACAAAAAATATTGCTTTCAAATAATATTCTTTCTGAAATGTATTTTTATAAATGTTATTTTTTAAGGGTTCAAAATTGTATGATAGGTATAAAGATACTTATTGATATAGGAACATTTTTTTATCTTATAAAATTCTACGAACGTGGTTAAAATGTAATTTATACTACAGTATTTATAATTAATGCTACAAATAGTAGCACTTCGCAATGCGTATAAACATAACTGTACCATTGCACTGATACGTATACTGTTTCGAACTTCATACATATCACAATTTATTATATTTATGTAAACTATGATAAATTCTACAACTAATATATATATATATAGGTACGTTATGCTTACTATGTAAATATGTAGTATAGGCTAGTTAAATACTAGTGATCTAATAAAATGGGTATACTGACACAGCTTACGAGTATAGCTTATTTCCCGCGTTAATGGTAAAAAAGGGTAGGTAGGTATATTATATTATAAGAACCATAAGTAGGGTTGTGATTTTTTTTAAAGGGTGAATTCATTTACTATTCGACAGTGTCAGGAACTATACAATATAATGAGGGGTGAAATGTAAGTACCTTCGTATATGTCATATACGAGTATATAGGAAGGTATTGGTAAAAATGCATCGGCTCTGGAACAACCGCTGTTGAAATGGAAATATATATAAAAAAAAACACTCAAATAATTTACGCTGACAATAATAATTTACAATAGGTTTCTAGGTAAATGATAAAATACTGATGCCGCCATGTGATTCGGTCAAATGCAAGACGTGACCGAACCACACATTTTGGAGCACAAGTCGTATACCCAAGTGACTAATTTCTAATATTCTTATAAATGTATAAACCATACTGTCTTTTGTATGGTAAAAATAAAAAGAAGAGTATCAAATATTATCATTAATATACACGTTGTGTAAATGTGTAAAATTTAAATTCACTTCACGTTATTGTAGTTTTAATTATAATTGATGATAATATATTATTAGAATTTAGATTATTAGGTTTTCCAAAGAGGAAATATTGAAAATCCGCTATTGGGCACGACAGTCATGATTATTAAGTGGGGCTAAAAAGTTAAATAGCTATAAAATGCCAAATATCTTTACAGAAATGTCGTAGGTATTACGCTCTTTGAGTATGTTTTTAAATATGAATTTCTCAAAATTATATCCTAATGAGGTTTTGATTATATTCTATAATACCTATATATACATTAAAAAATCACATAAATACGTATATATAGTATAGCAATTTAGACGTATAGTATATCTGATATAAATTGTCACACATTATGTCGTCCAAAAGCAGTTTCAGTGAACGAGATAAAACATATATAATACGACTAAAAGTGTAAATTTGATAATTTTACTGTTCCAAGAATAAACACTGAAAAACTAATAATTTATAAAAACATTTTACGTGATTGTTGTTTTTGCAAGACGTAGAATTATTTAAGTAATTGTAGGTATTTCAAATTATTAAAATATTAGTAACAATAAATATTTTAAGATTATCAAATTGATGTGTATTTAATAATTAAATAATAAAAAGATTTTTACAACTTAAATTATTATCTTTAATTCAAGCAACATAGCTGTTTGGACTTAAAGCTTTTGATTTAAAGTATATTATTATCTCGTATGCACGTCGTATCGTACGTGATTATATTGAGTTTTGATTTATATAATATTATAATAAGTAATAATACAATTAAAAAATGATGGTATGATATAATATTTTATAAATTTATATTATATTATGTAATATAACACCTATACGATATATTTTGTAAAAATTAGTTTAACTCATCGTCGATATAATAATAGAAAAATAAATTACTAATTTTAAATTATTAATAAGTATATTCGACCATCTTAGGTGTAGGTATACATTTCATTTGAATAGATTTTGTAAGGATTAAAAGTATAATTTAGTACTTATATAATTTTAAATACTTGTATTATAGCAATGTCAATAGGTTAATTTAACATATGGCATATGGTGCATCGGAAACTAACCTATATTAAATCTATTAATAATATTGCATAATTTTATATTTTATAGACTATAAGCATACCTAATAAAATATAACGAATATTATTGTACCTAAAGGTATTTTTACGTTTTAATGGTAAGGAAATAAGGAATATAGATACTTTACATTTAATTATTGGATTATTTATTTTTATAATTATAATTGTATATTAGGTATACATTTGTGTTAAGTATTTTACCATTTTTACCTACCTATAATTATCAAATCATTATTGGATATTAACTCACTTCAATGCGAGCGCCTCTGCTGAGTTATCTATATGCTTTCGCGTATTAAATACTTAAAAGTATTTAATTGATTAGCAATTTACGCGAATATTGATCGATAATCATTTGATTTTGTATATATAAAAATATAATAATATTTTTCTCCATATTAACTTCGCACTTTTAATGTAAACTCGAGTTTTTTTTTCATCTCTTTTCTTATCTTTTACTAGTACCTACTTTAAAAACTTCAGTTATGGTTATAACGAGGTTTATTTCTAAAAATAAAAATATTAAGCAATTTAAATGACCTCGGCAAATTAGGTTTATATAATGCATCGTAGTGAATTATATGCTTACCTATATATTATATATTATAAATTATATGATAAATATTACATTTATGTTAAAATATAATACAATATAAAATATACAGGTTACAGGTACATAGGTAAGAAACGACAAAATTATGTAAAAATAAAAATATGGAGCAAGTTCCATAAAGTATAGACATATAGCTGCAGAGTGATATTTGGTAGAATAATAAAATTAATGATAATAATAATAACGGTAATACTAACAATAATAATACTGTGCGTCCATATCATATAATATAATACAAAGGAATAAGTAGGTATTACGAAAACGAGACGTTCTTCTAATGGTGACTTGTAAAGATTAATAGTCGTTATCCTCTCTCTCACTCTCTCTCTCTCTCTTATTGATCATATATTGATATTTTTAACTTTTTACCACTATCTATACATCATATTGTGCAAACAGAGCAATTAGCACTTTTTATTTAAAATACAAAAATTGGAATTGAAATAATGTTTATTTATAATAATACTATACTTACTTGACATGGTCGCGGAACGGTTCCTATGTAGTCGCCGTCCATGTCATCCGATGGCATCCGAGTCCATGCTTAAATACAATATAGGAACATGATCGAACAAATGTTGAACGTATTAATAAGTAATACTTATTACATACCAAAGTTACTTGTATAGTATTTAATAACAATGATAGTATTATGTAAGCGCGGGTTACCGCGGCGGAATGATCGGCGGCGTACAAAGGACGATGGCGCGACGACACACGAAATGGACAGGCCGCGGCGGCGGTTATACTTTATAAAACATTGACGGGACACGACAACGACGCCGCGACGGCAGCGGCACGCAACGAGTTCGCAAACCCTACAAACCCCACCCACCCCCCCGCGTGCCGTCGGCGGGCGTATGTGCGTCCGTCCCGCCGCACCGTCGACGGACGAATCGACGTTGCGCCGGCGGAGCGTCCGCGCGCCGACCGTCACCCCTTCCACCATTCCACCCCACTGACGTCGCAACCGACTACGATACCACCCCCACGATACCGAAAACGTGGCCATACCAGCACGGGCCGTCAAACGCTACCTCCCACCTCCACCACGCTGTCCTGTCCGGCGTGGCGGTGAACCGTGTCGTACACTCGTACTCGTGACTTACCCGCTCTTCCAGCCAGCCGCCCTACCCGCACACGACGAACAACGTGCGCTCAAAATGGCGCGTATATTTCTCTTTCGACCGTATTATTATGATTCACTCTTACATTTTACCCGTAACGATATTACAATAATAATAATACAACGTTGACGCATCGCCAACGACAATACAATATAATATTATATAATATGTAGAGAGAGACACACATTAGAAAGGGCTTCGCGGAAGGGATGTTTTATGTACAGACATGCACAATATATTATATCTATGATACCTATAATATGACATTTGACAACGAATGTAATAATAGTCGGAGAATGATTTCGGATTTATTACAACAATACCTACGTATACCTATACCTATATAGTAATAATAAATAATAATATATGCATACTATCACGAGTTACCTATATAGTAGGTACCTACTTACATAATCGTTGAAGTGTGCTGTGTGTATACGACATGGTACGTAGTATTGAGTATTATCTATTGAGGCGTACTCGTATATAATATATTATGTAGTATTGTACTTGTGCTGTATGTGTGAAAATTGTTCTCATACGAGTGTCTGACAATACATAGGTATCAGGACATCAGCTATAAAGCAGGCATTATAAGTTTTTAAATAGATGTAGGTAACTTAACTCAGTACATAAAATTAGGTGATAATATATTATACTAATTATATCTACGATCTACCTATGTGTAATGTGTATTATAACCAAAAATGAAGAGCAAGTAGACAAATGGAAAACATTATAAGTTCATATTATGGTTGACAAAATAACAATATTTAAATCTAAAAGATTGAAGTACACCTCCACTTGACTATCTAGAATGACAACTGACTACTCACGCGTGATATGTTGCATAATATAATGTTCATTAATAATATATGTCACACTACTAGAGAACAATTTCTAAATGCATTATTGTGTACCGTATATACCTAAACGTAAACTATAATCATTATAGAGCCCGGAATTATATGCACTAAAAATGAACAAAATATGCATGCATATATTATGCACTGATTTTCATTCAAATATGCATAAATATGTGAACGAAAATGCATTTTAGTTACATTTATTTAGTTTAAAAATGTATATAATTCATTAAATAATCAATATGGAACAAAAAAATGTATTAAATGCCTAGTTGATATAATTTAATTGTATTTTGCATGTTGTATTCATTTGAGTACATATATTGCATTTTGAACATCCACTCATCTAAATAAAAACTCGTGAACAAAAATCAATAAAAACAAATTTGGTTAGTATATTTTTATAATACAATATTTCAAAGTTACCTGGAGAGTTACAGTTAACTTTTAATTACTAAAGACTTGGATACATTTTCAAATAAAAATGCATGTCGATTTTTAGTAAAGTTTTTTCTTTTCACATTCGCAGGTTTTACATAGGATATAGCGTTAAATCTTTATATTAATAACTTATTAATACTATTTTTTCATAAATACATTATATATTTTAGAAAAATGATGAAATATGCATAAAAATTAAAAATGTTCCAAATATGCAAGAATATGCAACGTTTAATTTTGCATACCATCACGATAGGTTAAGATTCAATTTTGTGTCTTATCTAGCTATATACTTTTTAATTTAATTAATAAAAATATGCAAATGCAAATAATTCCGGGCCCTAATAATCAATATGTAACACAAATCAGATGCAACAAAGAGTTCTGAATAATCTGAATTAATTAAAACAAAGAAAATAATCAATCAGGTGCCTATAACATCACTCAATTTATTGAACATTTGCGTGATGTATCTGTAGACGTATAGTATTATGGCCTATAATCTAATGTCATATTCAATTGTAAGAGTAGAAAACTATACAGTTCAGAAATCATCATCACATATAGTAAGTTACATAATAATGTAATATCAAATGATATCATAAGTATGTCGCGTTTATTCGTCTGCTGACGTTTTATTTTCTCATCACATGATATAGGTATTATTATTATAATGTATTAAGTCGCGTTAAGTATCTGTATGTCTATCATTATATATTCGCTCTCCTAACGTCCAGCTAACTATGCCCTATGATGCAGAACTTGTTAATTATCAAAAATCATATAATTATGTTATTCTCTAATGAAAATCTAATTTGGAAATTTTTAATTTATATAGCGATTTGAGTATGGCTTGCACTGCATAATATATTAATTAATATGTATTATATCATTTTATAAATGTTATATAAATTATAATTGTATATTATAGGTACCTATATCTTATGTTATTAAGTAATTGTAGGTGAATGATTTTTTAATAATTATGATTAAACATCAAAAATTGGAATTTTTTTTAACTGCACCGATGTCACTCTTAATTTAATATAGGTCACTGACTACTGTAATGGATATGTATGTTACTTTAAACTTTAAGTTTGATAAGACTGATAAGAGTCAATTCACTCGAAGATAGCAATAAAATATTGGTTTAGTGAGAGAAAACAAATAGTGCACTGATATCCTCTCAATATATTTTGAATTAGGTACTACAATAATTTACTGCAACAGTTATAAATAACATTAAAAATCCATAGGCACGATTTTTTTTATAAGAATTTAAAGTTCAAATTCTGACAATATATTTTATTAAAATCTAGAAAATTGTCATTTTCTTCAAATTTAGACGAAATTACATATTAAAACTAAGAACACTTGCTCAAGTTATTTTTTTTATAACTTAAAAATATTATTTGTGGGTATGTATATACCGTTTATATACTGTTTAGAGTAGGTATATTATCGTGTTTTATACACACAATGGTATTTTCAAATGTAATTTTTTTGGCACAGACGAATTTAACCTACTGTATAGTACTATAATGTCTTAAAGTATAAAATAAATCACTTTAATCATAGTAATATTCTCAAATATACTTAGTAATATTATATGTTAACAGACCATTTTCGTCAAAAATTGTTTTTTGTATGCTACAATAATTTTATATCATTTGATTGAAATTTACCACATCCATTAAAGTCTCTCTCTATACGACTTTAATTTACTTCAGATCTATACTTACCTGTTTTTTTCAGATTCTTACTAAAGTTTATTCATAGTTAATAATATTAAAGCAAATTTTCTTATAATGAATTTTCTTAGTGTGTTTGAGTGAAGCGTTATTTTTTCAAATTTTTATTTCAAAATAAAAAAATTAAAAAAACGATTCACTAGAGTACAGTTAATATTATTATCTACAGCAAATTTCATAACTTCATTATGAAGTGTCGTTTTCATATTATTTTATATCCATATTATATTTTCTATCCGATGATATATTACCTGCATAATTTTGAAGAAATATTGACCAAGGTTAGTAGGTAAATAGGTTCGACGAATAAAAAATAAGAGCCTTTGCCTGCATATCGATCAATATTTTTTAAAATTTCGTTTATGCACTACAATGTATACTATATTTTATTTGTAAGTTAACGTTAAAAAATATTATAATTAAGATACAGGCATTCCAATCGCATTTCCATTACATTGCAGGATCTTTATTAATTTCGTGTCGAATGAAATATAAAATCAAAATAATTAAGATATATTGTTTGCATAATGATATATATATATATATGGGTATTAGGTATAAGGTAGGTACTTAATAGGTACATCGACACCTGTACGATGATGTACGGAGTACGTAATATTCACGTTTTCTTAATCAACAAGTAGACGAATATACTATAACGAATATGGAATAAAGTGTATTTATTAATTATTTATATGATTAATTAATTATTAAAGTATTTTTATTTTATTTTTGAATACAACAAAATTAATCTCAAAATAATGACACTTTGGAAATCGATAACTATATAATATATATACTTCATAATGAAATATATGTAAGGCAGTTACCTAATCTTATCAATACTTGTAAAAGTAAATTAACTTCCCATAACAATAAATTATACCAAAAACGGTTTTAAAAAAAAAGTATATTAATAAGTTAACAATCAACTTTTTTAAATTAAAACCTAATTTTATACAACACACAGTAAAATTTTTCCAGTAGGAAGGTATCTCTTAAAATAATCGAGGAGAGCAAGTAGGGAAAAATGGGAAGTAGACAACATCAAATTTTTTATTTATTGTTACATAATGATAATATACATTGTATAAGTAATTAAAATATGAACAATTATATAGGTTAAGTTAGGTTAACCTATACTTGAGTTTTTCACCAATCAATATACATTACATTTAATAGTCATGTTATATGAAAATTACATTAAAAATATTTTGGATTTTATTTAATATGTATAGACAATTGAAATTAGTTTATACTAGTTAAAAATGTATAACACATATTTAAAAATAGAACAAAAAAATTCTTACTAAAATTTTTAAAAAAGTTATGGTCAAGTCATGTAATTTTTATTAGTGTTTGAAGTTCAGATTTTGATAATACATTGGATATTCAAATATAGGTATATCCAAAATTTGTTCTATAATTAACAATAAATTAATCTATAAATAATTTTTGAAATTTAATTATTATTTAAAAAATAATTACCGTAGAAACATATGTTTCTTTTTTAATATTACAAATACTTAAAATATATTTTTCCATACACAATGAGAACCTTAGAATATTTTAACAAATCTTAAGCATTTGAAATCTTTGAATTTTTTCTCTCTAAGTGTTAAAATTAATATACATTATTTTCATAAATTTGAATGCTTGGTTAAATCTTTCAAAGTAAAATTTGGGTTATAATTTTTGTGTAACAAACAGTTCAAACATTAAGTACCATACCTATAGGTTCTGTCTCTCAACATGAATTTTTCAACTACTTGCAGAGTATATAGGTACTGTCAATAAATCGGGGCCTTCATCGTACATTATTAATGTCTTAATGGCCCCCAAAATCATATAGTACTCACTGACAACTCTTTGTGGGTATAATGTTTCTGTATTAATCTAATGTTCTAAATGTACCAAGTGCGACTGAGTATAAAATATACAATGGAACATCGCTATCTTGAACTACCTATATGGTATCTCAGAGTTTCTGTATGTCAATTTTTTCGGTTTCCCTATAATAATTAAATATAATCCATTCATTTTAAATACAAATTATTTAATACAATATTTAATTGTTATTATGAATTGCATAGCAGTATTAAGGTATACATATATACACAACAACGATATCGAAACATAGGAGTATCATCTTAAATAAAATTTCTAAATTTGAGTATAATTACGTATCATTGATATAATGTCATATCATTATTGTAAGTTTTAGTTATATGTATCTAACACCTATTTGACAATAATATAGTATTATATATAAATATACCAAAGAAACAAAAATATATGTACCCTATGTTATACCTAGGTATGTAAACTCACACCCTCAGAAAATTTCCAGTTGCGACATTGGTATTTTGTCACTTAATGCCATTCATATTTAACATATACCTATAGGTATGATTAATTTACCAGATTATACCATATCCCGCTGTAATATACCATCATACACGTGTGTATGTACATATTATATTTGCGTTACACCTCGATATAATAGGTTTTTGTCAAAATCAAATTTATCCGCCGCGCGCCACTATTCAATTTTGTTCGTAAAACAAACACATAGGTACGAATGTGGAAAGTACCGTTTCTCTGGGAGTGATTCCACATTTCCACATCGCCGCAGAACACATCATATCATGACGGTTGTTGCGGATGATGTAGCGGGGTCGACCAGTTGGAGGGTGTGTGTGTGTGGTACGCGTGCATGTGAGTACGTTCCCGAAACAGAAAGGGATGACGAAATACTGGTTTGAACCCTTTTTATTTTATTTTTTAGGGCGTCTCGCACCATGCTGTTATAACTATATATATAATATACATCGCATTATATTCATGTGGGTAACGAAAAATATAAAAAGGGGTTTCTCCACAATACAATATAATATTATATCATGAAGCTCTCTCCGTTTATATGATTCCTGTTTTACAGATTTTTTTCTCTCTTTTTTTGGTCGTTTCCTGGTAAAACGACAATGTCATGTAGTGTGTGTACTATAACTAATATTATATATATTTATATACTCTTAAACTCATACAAACACTCATACTGGGATAACAGGGTCAATTAAATGAACATCACCGTCGTAGTGTACGATTGGGTAAACTGATAAATATATTATAATGTTATAAGGTGCACCCCTTTTAAGTATTATATGTATATATATATATATAAACGGAAATTGTATAATATAACTAGAGAGATCCGCATTCGTGTACACTCGATCAATTAATGTCATAAAAAACGTGAAAATCAATTCTTTTCGACGGTACTTTTACTTTTCATGTCAAGTTCTTAGTATTTTTTCACATTGAAACATCTATTGGAAAATACATTCGCAAAATATGCATTTTTGTATGATCAATACATATAATATACCATGATGAGGTATATATCATATATTCATATACATTCATAAATTGTTTTATTCATTTATAACATAATATTTTTATGACATCTTTATTTATACTCAAATTTTCGTATTTAAATTTTATAATTAAAATAAATTAAACTCAATGTAAATCAAATCTAACAATTTACTTTATACAGTATAATACTTATGCATTAGGCATAATATATATATATATTACCTATAACCAGTACTTCAAACTTCAAATATAATTTAAATAAAATTTTAATTTTAAGGAAACTTAACATACAGATTACAGAAGGACTATTTATACAGGATCATTTTTTGAACAGTGAATACCAAAATACCTATCTACCCTATCTACTCATTATTTCAAAAATCTAATCAGTAGTTGAATTTGGTTTCACTTACGAATTTAAAGACGTGTAAATAAATTACATTATAAAAAGATCATATTGCATCGATTTTTTTAAAATTAACCAGATAGAAAATGTCAAGAAAATTAATATTTTTTTTAATTTGCGATATTACAATTTTAATGTTATAATTTATATTATAATATAAATTATATATATAAGATACTATACTTATAGATACCTACTATTAAATCTGTGTTTATGTATTAACTATTTTAAATTATTTATAAATCGTGTATAAATTATGCACTGTATTTTACGTGACAAAAGCAACTTCGTCTGCACATGATAAATATTAAGTAACTCGGAAAATAACCGTATAGTTACTTAATATTTATCATGAACGACATGAACAGAAGGATAGACAAGAATAGAATCCAACACATCATGGTATTCATCTGCAACCGATGGGCCAATGAGTTGTCTCGGATTGCAACCCTACCCCGAAAACTTTTAAATGCTCTGATGTTTAAGAGCTTCTCCTGAAAGTCTGACCAACGACTCGAATAGAAAGAGAACTCTATTGCTTCAAACCATTACAGTCAATTGGAACGAGTTGATAAGAATGATCGACCTGATACTGTCTACTCAGGAGTAATTTGAATGGAAACATCAAACTCCTCAAAGAGCCAATGAAAATATACGTCGAGCAGTTTGGTAAGTTTTAGCAGAAACTCCGGACGGAACAGAGATCCCACCGCTCAGTACTAGTCGATCGAATGTGATCACTTCGATCACGCTACATCAATCCTTCAGGCTTCCAAAGTACAAACTACCAAGGGTGGGAAAACGATCACAGCATAATATCAAGAACAAGATTCCAGGTTTGTTGATACATCATACCAATTACCAATCGTCGAAAAAGATAGGACAGTGAAAGAAGATAAATTAAACATGCACTTTGTTTTTAATTACAGCTGCAAAGGCAAAGCGGTCTTTTATCCCAAGTGGCATTTTAATACTGTAAAACACTTAGTGACTAGTGTTAAACTGTCGTGGTCGCTTGAAAAGTAACAGGTTAGGTTATTATAATTTAATATACGATGGTAGAAGTATTCGGAGGAAATTAGTTCCCACGATTTTGTCAGTTCAAATAGGAAAAAATAGTTAATTTGAAATTTCCCATGGAAATGGTCATAAATAATAATTTTATTTAGATACCTAGGCAATGAATTTAAAGATTTTTCAAAACATATTTATAGTATTTATTTATTTTTTAGAGTATGACTCATACAGTTCGTGATCAATATTTAGTCTATATATAAATGCAACATTATTGCAGTGTAATTATTTTGTAAAATATACGGAGAGTTCTTATAGTATGGCAGCAAACAACCGTTACACATATCCAATAACTTTTATCAATACTTAATTTGTATGAATTCATTGTTTATTTTGAGATCATAAATATTAATAATTTTAATTTTGATTAAAATGTCCAAGGTAATTTAACTTTTAAGTTACCTATACGTTTTAACAAACACTAATCGTTAGGAATATACGATTTTTGTAAACATGCATGCATTTAGTCGTTCAAAGTTAATATTTTAAAAGAATTATAATTTCATATTCAACGAGTTTTCGATTTTTTTTTTTATAGGTGCCCAATGAACATTTTATTTTGAATATCATTCGAATACCTCTATGTTCACCCACGATGTTTTTTAAGTCTAGAAAACCGTGAATCAAAAAATGTATTGTTAATAATAAAAAATAGAAAAAAGAATAGCAGCCTAGGAAAAAAATACAATACATATATAGGTAGCGATGGCTTTCAGCTGGTGCATCAAATTGGTTGTTACGAATTGTTACGTGGACCGGATCCGTTCTGGTTAGGTATATATTATATTGTATCATACTCCTATATGATATAGGCTATATGTATATAGGTATACCGTATATGTATAAACTAGCGTACTGCGATAGTTCCCTCTCACTGCAGTGTATTGACATCGCTGTAACAGGAAAACCCCCTTACTTAAGATTAATGGTTCAACTACCACGGAGGGCCAGGTACGATGTGTTATTTTTTTTTTCGTTCCGTTCGTTTTTGAAGTAACCGTGTATACGATTATCCAAATGTACGACACGGACAAAAAATAAATTTAAAAAAAAAGCCATTCTCTTGGTGTGTCGGGGACCAAGTACGCCGAGCCCATTTAAGTTTTTGACGGCTATTGTCAAATCGGTCGACAAAAACTTCGATTAACCTGACATATGACGTTGGCATATTATATATACGTATATATACATACACGCACGCGTTGAAATATATTGTGCAACTATATACTATATTGGTACCTACCAGCAATTTCAAAGACGTGCTACAAAAAGACGCGCTTTATAGGACTGAAATGAGTGATTGATTCGATACGTGTGTATGCATTTTCGTAATAATTAATCACGATAGACAATGTAATATCATTATAGGTATTTTATTCGTAAACTTACCTATGGGATATTGTATTTGCATAATAAATATTTAAAATCAGCTGAATGTATTTTTATAATATTTTCTGGATAATAGTTAATAATACATACATTAACAACATAACATATTGATACTACCAATGAATTATATTATATCTAATATCTATTATGTACGATAGTATACCGAAAATATAAATGGTATAAATATTATGTAGGTAGTATTAGCTGATGAATTGTTCAGCACAGTTGCATTTCCCATCATGGATATTATCTATAATTATTACATATTAAGTACATACACAGTAAACAGGATGCTCACCATAAAATTAACAAAATGCATAACGCAATATGTAGCCAAATTAGTATTTAGTATCATTCTTATTACTTATTTTGAGTACGCTACACTTGCATGCAGACCCGGATTTAAGGTTGTGTGGGCCCCAGGGCCCAATAAGATTGAAATATAAGAATTTTCAGTTGATCTACATGCTTTAAAATTTAAACTCTAAAATTATATTTCTGATGAATATTTATTCCCTTATCATGCTATTAATTTCGCATCTAAAATAGAATATTTTTTTGAAAATTACTAAAAAAATTTAAAAAAAAAGATAATCATTTTGTTGAGGCCTATTATTAATTGAATCTTGTGGGAGCCTCAGGGCCTGGGCCCCGTGGCCCCTGCGTAACCTAAATCCGACCCTGGCGCCCTGCCTGCATGGGTCGTCTCCGTCTAACAATATTAATGTACAACATAGTAAAAACTGTTTTGCACGTGATATTATTTAGGACTCCAAATTGATATACAGTATAGTTACAAACATTATATCTGTGAAATATCGTTTTACTTTTTTGATATCACTTGTAGGAAAAAAATCTTATTGTTTCAAAATACATTATTTTTTTGTTTTACTAACTTGAAATAACTTTTACTGCAGTTCCGGTATTGAAAAAATAAAAATTATATTTCATAACCGAAATTGTACTTTTTATGTAGTGGAAACTTCGTTTCTTAGTTATGTCTGTAGCCTTCTCGTTTCTTTCCTACGCAAAACAATTTTTGTCTATGTTTTACATTAATATTGTTAGACGAAGACAACACACGCAGGTATAGTGTACTCTTAATAAGTAATGAGATTGATACTATAAGTACTTATTTGGCTGCATATTGTGTTATACCTTTTGTTAATTTTATCGTGAGCATCCTTTTACCTTCAACTGTTTAGTTTACTATATTATCATTTGATTTGCGAGACAAATATATGCCTTAAATTATAATCATATCTTTACAATTTAATATAAGTTAGAAATTACAAAGTAAAATGTATTATTATGAACATAAAATTCACCATGTTGAACGTTTGTAAGATGGAGATAACACAATATGTAGGTGATTAAATAATATGAACATTTTATAAAACTTTTTGAAATCAAATTAAATGATTTAATACCTATAGTTACATTATAATAGATAAAATATTATATTTTGAGTTTTATAAAATAGTATATGAAACCGTAAAATCTTTGAGTGTTTGGATTTTCTTTGAATCTAAACTCTGGTCACAGGTTTCTATCAAACACGATCACGTAATACGATTTACCACGGTTCACATTTTATCACGTAGTCTCTTAGAACATTATATTATTATTACTAGCGAAGAAAAAAAAAATATAATTTATTAATAAATTATAATGTAGCAGAAGATTCTTGATATGTTGAATTTCAAGAGGAACAGATCACAATCGATTAGGTATCTATAAAAGTACCGAGATTACTGAGTAGTAATGTATTAAAGTATTAAGTAATGGTTACAAAATATTTCAAAATGAAATATGTAGCTATGATTATTGATTAGGGAATATTACACAAGTACATAAAAACCGATTTAAAATAATAATACATTTCCTATTTTGACATAATGAAATATGGATACAGATAATAGTTACATTTATACACCATTATATTGAAATTCTTTGTAATCTATATTATTATAATTTTATAACGTATAAAGTTTCATAATTTATTGCACTGACGGAAGGTATTTATCTTTGTAATGAGGTAGAGTAATATTATAAGGTAATATACTAATAAGAAAGGTGGTGCCGTGTTGGATAAATAGGTACTGCAAAAAATCGGCAGAGTGCGATTGTACACTGCAATACAGGAATAACAAAGAACATAATTTTGACTTTTCAAAGGCGTATGATTGCGCTTAAAATTAGATTCAATGTTACCAAATTGTTAATAAAAAATTTCAGTTTATTCATAATTATTTTTTAATTCAAATACATATAGGTACAAATATATTATTTTTAAATTTGACTAGAAAAAAACATTATTAAATATAGTTAACTTGGTTAAGTTATTAAATTAATCAGAAAATTTAATAACTACTATAGTTAAATTAAAAAGTTAAAACAATATAACTCTTATTTTTAATTGTATGTTATTCCATAATATTAAAATAATATGATGAGTAATTATAATAGCGATTACTGAGTATAGAATTATAAATATAATTAATATAAATAAAATTTAAAATTATGATTTTTTATCAAACGAACATTGAAAATCGAATTACATGTCTAGATTATCATCGCTTATAACTTATATAATTCATAAGTTTTATTAAATCAATTAAAAAAAAAAAAAATTATAAACATAAATTTAAAAAGGTAAGTAAATAGTAAATACAACCGCTCTTCTAATACTTATTAGATGTCGCGTACTCGCGTGTGTCACTGTAATGGGTGGGTAAAATTTAAATCTGATGATATAAAATCATTGGGTACGAAAAACGAATCTAAGCGAGAATAATTTGTCAGCATATATTTTAATAATATTTTGAAATTACATACAAACAATTGAAATTATTATTCGCAGTTTAACATCTAATTTCGTTCAAATTTGTGGTTAAAATCTATTAAAAACAATGTTTTTATTGCACTATAAAAAATACGTATGAGAAACATTGTTTCAAATTTTCAACTATTAGGCTAGAAAAAATAAAAATTTTGTAAATTTTTTACTACAAAATTAATTGGAAATTTTCATAATCCGCTCAGGAATTCAGGATCTAAAATAAACTAAGTTTAAAGATACTTAAAAATATTAAAACTAGAAGTTAACTAAAACTTTAAACCAATCCTACCAATTCTTTTCGATATTCATTTGTCATATCAGGTCGTAAGTTCTTATCATTACTTTTAAATGAAATTCAAAGTTTGAATAGAACATGTATATCTCAACATGAAATGATAATATTGTCTAAATTCTATAGCTTCATAAATTGTATACAGTTTTGTAAAACCATATAATATAACGTCATTCCATGTTCGACCGTTATACATTACTTATGTTAATTAATTGAAAAGTAAGTCGCTTTTAACGTCAAATATAATACTGATATTCTAGTGATGTAATTTTTAATTTAATGTATAACTAAAATACGTATTTTTACCACTGTCTAGTGCAAAAAAATCATAAAATATTATTTTCATTTTTAACATTTTAACTCACAATTTTTTGTAGATTTATTTATTAATAGTATGGAGAAAAAACAACCATGAAATCAATTAAATTTTTAATGAATGAAAAGAACTTATAATTTCAAAAATACACCATAATATATTAGTGAATTAAAATGTATGGTTTTCAGTTCTTCATACTTTAATTACTAATACTAATATAATCAATTATAATTTATAGGTAATAAAGAATACACTACTCGTTGAAATTGTATGTTATATTTTGTTTTATATTGTTCAATATATCCACCATACTGTAAATATATAATCTCATATAACTGCTATGCTCTACTGCACAAGTTTATTTTATATGACCATGATTTTTTAACAAAATTAATGTGTGGCTGGAAATATTTCGGACATTTTTTATTATTGCTTTAATTATGTTAGGTACATAAATTATCAGCCTATAAAACTGACTTGAGCATAACATTTTATGATGGACAAACTAAACGATGATTATAAAAATAAATAATTATTATTATATACAATTTCAACAAGTAGTTTGTTCTTTATTACCTATTAGATTAAAATTAGTTATTAAAGTTTGTAAAACTGATTTTACAATTTATTTTACCGCAATATTAGACTGTATTTTTGAAAATATGATTTGCTACCATTTAATAAAAGTTTAACCAGTTTCAAAATTGTTTTTTGTCCATTCGATATACTATATATTATAAAATGACTATTTAAAAATTTAAAAAAGTTGTTTTTAAAAAATAAAAAAAGACTAAAGGTTTTTTAATTTTTTTTAGAGCATGCAGTAAAAGTAGGAATATTTTTAGTCATATATTAAACTTAAAAATATTCACTAGAATATCTGCATTATATTTTGTTAAAATATTAAGATAAAAATAAAGTTATCATTTTAAGCAATTACTCTGCTTATGATCTAAAAAAAGTGTAATGACTTAGGTACCTTCATTTGGAATTTATGTTAAAATCTAAATGCTTTAAAAAACAATAGTTTATCGAGAATTTTACTATTTGGTGATTAAACTGTTGAAAAAATCATCCTGTATAATGTAATAAATTTAACATACTAATATAATATGATATAATAGATATGTAGGTAAAATGGATTATTTAAAGTCGGATGGCTGTTCGATATAGGTACCCTTGTTATTTGAATGACGGATACTACATATAAATGAAAACTATTAAAATTCCTTCATTGATACTTCATCAAGAATAGAATTTATTTAAAAAGAATAAGGAAAAAAGAGAAACTCTATAGCGGTAGCTGATGTGGAATGTCGAACGAAATTTCGGCGTGCGCGTTCTCGTTGTTTTCGAATACACGCGGGTAGACCGAGTAGTTAGGTACCTTTATATACAATAATATACAATATATGTACCTACATTAACCATGACACACCGTCATGACACCATAACTAATTTAAATTGGGTACCTATACATCTAATTTCCGTTGTTGCTGCATGTATGTTGTTTAATCGACTGGTATCACGTTTAGTGTTCAATTATTATTTATTAGTTTATATAAAAATAACATGCTCATGTGTGAGTAGGCATATTATACCTACCTGGCTACCTATACTATTGTTATCATGTATTATGGTCAGACTGCTACCACTATTAGAGAGTTACATTCACAGTTCATACTTACAGGTCCTATCCCACGCATACAGGACCATTTCATATCAATTAAAAATATAGTTAAATATTCATTTAAACATTAATATATATCTGATAACTGCTGTTTTTCACACTTTATAAAACGTTTGACTTATTTAGATTTTAGGTATAAACGTTTATAAAAGTTCAATTGGTACCGTGAAAAAATTATCCCAGAATTGAGCCCCCCCCCCCCAAAAAAAAAAAACCCCCATATATGAAATTTGATAAAATTAAGGAAATATTGAACATAATATGGGACCGGTCCAATGTGTGATTTACCGATAAACGGCTGGTTTAATGTGTGATCACTGTGAACTACCAATAAATGGCTGGTCCAGTGTGTAATTAACTTGCTATTAATTTGTATCGGGTGGCATGACCGCCACCATTTTTCTTTAAGTTGTCGGTCTAATAGTGGAGATGCACCATTTACTTTTATATTATACTAGGACTTGACTAACTTCCACAACGACTCTATTGTTTAAGTATGAGCTCTAGTATTTGGACCTACAAAATTTTCAGTATGATTTACAGTTTGATAAATAAATCCATGATCCTTCAGAGAACTATATGCTCGCTGCTGATCGCTGTAAATCGTTGTACCAATTTCTACCTCTCTTTGACTCTTTCTATTATTGTTATAAGCGTTTGTCGATCCCTTTTTTTTAAATGAAAAATCGACGTTCAGTTTTATTACAACACAAACCAAATACCACGGTCCCTGTATTCTATTTCAATAATTTCGTTGGTTATTTTCTACCGGAGTTTCATTTTCATCATTTGAAGTTTCGTCACTATCTTCATGTGGTCGTGAGTCGTAATCACTACGTTGTAAGCGACCGTGATTATATTTTCGTTAAAATATAGGTACCTATCTGTTATCGGTAGATCACTAGATCACACGTTGTAGGTACAACGCTTTTTTCGCAGATAGCCGTTTATCGGTAGATCACACATTGGACCGCTCCCCATAATATGATAGGTAAAAATAAAAATAAATTTTAATATTAGTATTAGTATTAGTATTATATATCATTGCATATAGTAAAATGTGTAACAATGTAACACGCATAATTATGTCCCCACAAATAATGTTAAAATTTGATTTAATAATAAATTACATATGGTAAAAAAGATTCATAGCCGGAGACGGTCTGCCTGTCATACCTATCAGATGCATAACTATAGACATATTATTAAAATGAATAAAAATGTACCAATAACTTTATCTTTGATGTTATACTAATATTATAAAAGTGGAAATTTGTACAATTTTTCAAGTTCTTTGTGTATATTCATGTCTGTGTATTCGGTACTACAGCGGTGTGTCACGGTGTGCTTTCGTCGAGACGTATTCGTTTAATTTATTTCTGTTTCAATATAGTTATGAATAGTATGGATATTTTTGAGAGCCAATAGGACAAAGAAAAATTAAAAGGTCATTTATTTAAAAGTTATATGTATGTTGTACACAAAGTGTGTTCTAATTTTATGAGGTGGAAATATTGCAAAAAACAACTACAAATGTTCACGCATTTAGGTATCAAAACCTAATGGGGGCGCCATAATAGTTATCAAGCGTATGTAATTTGTGCCAAAAGCAACCACACAATATATATATATATATATATATATATATGGATGTATGTAATTTGCCCCCACATCTAAAAATCGATTTTTGTAATTAGCACTACATAAAACTAAATGTAAGGGCATTATATAATCTGCACCATTTTATATACTTTCAAAAATTATAATTTGCTACATTTTCAAATAACTAAACAATTTTTTTTACAGATTAAATAATTATAAACAAAAGTATATCAGTATACGTACATTATATGTATATCAAACAGCAAAGTACAATTTCGGATATAATTCAGCACAATTTTTCTACGGGCGTTATAAATATTTCGTCGAACTAGTGATACGTACTCGGTAGTGATGGTTTGTAAATTAGACATATCTTCAGAAATTTCTGTATGAAATATTTTACCTGGTTTAATATACAGATTTCATACGGCTTTTCTCTTAAATCTGTTAGAATATGTTTTTCTATCGACGTTCGGTTGTTCGTGTTCATTATGTTCATTTACTATTTATCAATATTTACAATATTTTCTATAGATGTATACATTCATTTTTGCAGTGCAACACCATCGTGTTAAATAATTTTTAGATTCATGAACTTTTCGATACGTAAAATTTGCAAATAATAACAAATCTTTGTCTCTGATACTTTTAAATATTTCGCCAATATTTGCACCAATCCATTATGTGAACGCACACGCGGCTACCTAATATCGTACGTAACTGTAAATATCATATGATACTACGATTAAATATTGTTCGATATTTTATTTTATAAAATTAGACGTAATTGATCTCGTATCTACTTATTATTAGTAGAACACAACAATATTATATCTGGCACGCGTTGGTATTATCGTATTTTCGATGCGATATATTAGTAAATTTATCTGCTGGTAACATCCAACAATTCAAGTTGAAAGTGTGGCGCATACTATTATACATACTCCGTTTTGTTTTCTGACGTTGTGTAAATTACCAATATGTCCAAAATGAATTTTTAGATGTGGCGCAAAATTCATGTATAATTTTTACGAGTATATTTTGTGGTATATGTTGGATGGTTTTGCTTTTATGCCACTAAATATAGATTACAAAAGTGTGTTGACAATTTAAAATTAATTATTCCTCTTGGTGATTAGGGTTTACATAAATATTTTGAAGAAACCTACATGAGTCGAATAATAAAACCAAACTCTAAGTTTAACTGTTTGACGTTTTCTGGCGATGTTTCTTCCGGAAACATGGAAAGTTCACTAAGCTCCACTTGATAACAACTATACCGACAATGTTTGTGAAACTTCGAATAATCCCATTTTGCCATTTAGTTGGGAAAAACATCTATCGATTTGGATGTTAATTACCAAAATAAAAAATGAGTTATTGACAGACCGTGCAAAACTTTAGTTATTTTGTTGTAATAAATTAAAATATTCATTGTAACTTGAAACTTTATGCCACTAATCATTATTTGTTACGAGGAGCTATCCTAAGTATTACTTATAGTAATATAAATTAATATTAAACGAAAAAAAGTAATGATAATACACTGATATTTGTTATTGACAAAATTTAGTTCAACCTTCTATATTGGTACCTGACGTAGTAATGTCTTATAGTGAAGCTAAATTAGGGGCTAATTGACTTTTATGAAATATACGTCAATAAAATTCACAAACATTTTGTGTTCTAGGTACCAACAAACTTGTTTACTATATTTGTTCATCATATTTTTAGATTCTGAACGAAGTGATGAATGTATTTATTTTACAATGAAATAGAAAATCTTGAAAATTTAATACAAGGCTCTTAACATATTGCTACAATAACAGTTAAAAAATAAAATAAATTTATTGTCACAATTTTTTTTTATAAGCATTAAAATTTTGAATTTTGACAAAATACGTAGAATCACAAAAAAATCGCAAATTGTTTTAAACTAGAAATTCATAAAAAAATTTCTTTTTAAATCTAAGATTTGAAAATTTAATACAAAATTTTTACGAATTTGTCAATCTTTACCACAAAAAAAAATGTCCACCGGAAATAAATTAAATTTTTATTAGCATTTGAATTTCAAATATTGACAAAAATTCGTCAAAACCATGAATATTTGCAAATTATTTTGAAGTTCAAAATTCATAATATTGTTTGTATTTATATCTAAGGTTATAAAATTTAACACCAAGTTTTCCACAAGTTTTGCTTCAAATAGCTATAGAGAAAATTTGAAGCGTCATTATAGGAAAAATGTTTTGAGCGTTTGAGTTTTAAATTTTTATGAAATCGCGTAATGATAACGATTTATCCTCAAACCAGGTATTCGTATATCTATGATAATATAAGGTATTATGAATTATGATAACTATATGATAACTACACTAATAATTGATTAACCATGGCTTATGCAAAATGCGTCTTAATTGAAAAATAAAATATTTGTTTCAAAATAGAATATATGACAATATTTAAATATAATATATCCTAGACTGACAAATCATCTCCGTTCAGAATCGTTTTTCGTATACAATGAAACCTATAATTGCATTCAAATTTAATCCCATCCATTACAGTAACCTACTGTACAGCAGAGCGACATCCACGACTTACCCGCTTTTTTTTTAAAATATATTATTTGAATATAAATAATAGATGTATCTAATATTCGCAAAGATTGCCACCAAAAATTGATTTTTTTTTTTAATATACAACACAATATTTTTATTATATGTGCTTTATACATATATTTTTTTAATTTCGATTCGTTAAACTTAAACTTTGATTTAGGCTGATAACGTAAACTGCAGTGATTTCCGGTTGGACTGTCGAACTCAAAAGACTATAGCTGCAGATGATCTTTGCACGAACTCAACATATGTATTGTGCTTATGATTCTGTTAGGTAATATATAATGTGTATTATATTCTTGGGACTGCTATTATTGATATAATAGCTTTAGGTACGGTTACTAAACAAACAAAACAAAGTTCAATCGTCATCGTTTTAATTGTGTTTATTATATACGAACAGATGCGTTGTATAGAAAACTATGCGATAATTCCAAATTTATACATAGTAATAATCCCATTAAAAATAAATTCTCGATTAAATCGCATGCTGCGTTATTCTTATATGTACGCGTGAGTGACTGCATTATTTGCTCATTCGGTTTCCACTTTCAATAATGTCAGTCACGACAATGTTGAAAGAAGATGGACTTTATTTTTAAATCTAGATTCTCTTCAGACATTTTTTCAGTACCTCTTTGTTGTCATAAAATAATTAGTTTTTTACTTTTAGATCCATATCAAAATATTCATATTATTTTTATTTTGACATTCGTTTTTTTAATGTCATCTTTAAATAATATTCCTAGGTGACACAGCCTAATACTGTAAGTGTTCAGTAATATTATAGTCCTTTTTATTATTTGAATCATGTCGATAATAATTATTTGGCTCATAAAATTATTGAAAAAAAAATCAAGAAATTTAACCATCTAGGTAATGATTTTTTAGGTTATGATTTTAGGTATAGATTTTTCAGACAATGATTTTTTAGGTATTGGAAGTAAAAATTTAAAATCATTTCAAAATCCAGTTTTTTCAATATAATCAAATTTTTGAAAACGTCTTTCATTACTACATAATATAGTTTTTTAATATAAGTTAAATAATATAATGTTATTGTAATGAAATGGATGTGTTGAATTGTAATTCAATGATAAATCATTGTTTACGAAGAACGGATCTGAGCTATTGAGTAGAAATATATTTTCAAGGATAACAGTTTATTTTTAGTGTTTTATTAATTCAGTACCTAAGCAGAACTAATTTTTGCCAATAACAAATCACGTATATTATATATATTTATATATTTCATATAATATCACTATAACTGTTGTTAATATCTAAGTAAGTATGTACCTGCAACGATACGTAGAACAGTATGATAAATTGGTTCAAGCCGTTCAAGGTACATAATATATATAATAGACCTATAGTATACAACAATACGAACAAATATAAATATTTTTTAAATGTCATCAATTTTTAGTAAATAATAACACGACTTTCAATTGATTAGCTATATATAACATAACTGATATAAATAAAAAAGAACAATTAAAGGAAGTTGAAGTTGTGCAAACATTTTAAAATACCTCACCAAATGTCTGAAATCATTATATAATATTCATAAAATTGTGCTTTATTGTCTTTTATTTTTATGGTAAACATTTTCCATATTCGTTTGTTTATTTTACGTTTCTAATCAGTAAGAACAAAGAAACACTAAATACTTTATTTTTCAAACTTTATATTGCAATATTAATGATAACTGTGAGTAATTATTAATTTTCAAGTCCCGTTAAATTGAAAAATTTTGTGTTATATTATTAACACCTAGGTACTCAAAACGGACGTGTTAAATGACCATTCAATGATAAATTATAGCACGCGGAAGATGACTGATCGGAGACGGTCTTTCAAGCTTACATAATGCCATATGGCAGGGCTATACTATCGAACTCACTTCCTAAATATAACTTAATTTTGCATCATATAAGATATTAAGATGTACCTAAATGGTTAAATGTATTTTAGAATGATTAAATTCTGTCGTTTTGTCCAAAAGTGTTTTGTTTATGTTGATTCAGCGGATAGAAGACCACTTCTATGCCACTTTGTGTTTAGACCACGACCATGATTCAGATGAATAATAAGTTGCACTTGAGAGCTACCTATATTATGCAAGAAATACATACACGAGATATTTTCTTATTAGTGCATATATTTTCCATATTCTATGTATACACTCTTTTATTTCTTAGTAAATAATTTATGTTATTATTATACTATAGTATATATTAATTATGTTCATTTCTGAATATTTAATTATTTATGATAAAAATGTAATGTTTATAAAAAAACATGGATAATCAAAAATATTTAAAAAATAATCTTGGTATCTAGTTAATAGTTATGTAATAAACTAATGTCTGATAGTTATGTATACAATAGGTATGTTAGCAGCATTGCTAAAAATTCAGAAAATAACTATAGTTATACCTACATTTCCAAGTAAAGGCCTTTTAGAAAGATACTAAAGCTGTCAGCCAATGGCTAAATGTATTGGTATTTAATACAAGTACAACTTTGTAGTAGTTTATCATAAAAATTATTGTATAAGCTATGTATTAGTCAATGTTTGGTATTGATATATTATAGGTTCTAAGATATAAATTATTAATACCGCGATGTAGGTAGGTATACATTAGATCGGTGTGAATAGGACCATAGTACAAATTAGTCTAAACATTTTACAATGGGCTTGGTTATTGAAAGAGACAATAATGTAGGTAAAAAGAACGAAAAGTACAAACAACAAACAATAGATGTTAGAAGAAAAATAGTAATTTTTCATTAGAATATGAATTTAAAATGCTATAGTAAAAATAAATGTGCAGGCTTTACGTTAATATGCCTAAACTAATTATTTTTGGATTCCAGTTAACAAAACTCAAGAATTTTTTGTTTAAATTTTCAAATTAAAATTGTTGGAATTATAACTACATAATAATAATTTATCAATATTCATGAATTTCACATATTTTGACAAAATGTATAGTTCAATACTCACAAGAAAAAATTATGAATATATGTATTTTCCTTTTTTTTTTATAAGTATTTTCAAAACATATGATAAGGGACCTTGTACTACAATAAATTTAAACGCTATTCATAATGATTAATGAATAAACATATTTTAACTAACACACAACCAAAAAGAAAGAAAACAGAACATTTAATAGCTTATAAACAGTTAAAAAGATTTCAAAATATTTTATATTTCATAATGTCTAGAATAGGTAATATAATAATTTAGTGAAAATTTCAAGTAGGTAGCTATAGAACCTATGGATTCACAACAAACACACAAAATTCATTTTATTAAAAACTGGTAGGTGTTGCGTTTTTTTATTTATATATTTGTCCACATAACCTATTGATGTAATTAATTTATAATATTTAATTTACACAAAGTGTAAAATAAGAGTTCCATTTCATGAACTCAAATTTTACTTACACGATATGATCGATGATGTTCATGACATCGATATCCATTTCATGAAAAATACGATTAGACTAAATGGACCCGACATATACATATACTCCAAAATTAGTTATTATAAGATCGAATTTAGTTTGTTAAATGTGTTTATATTACCTAAAGAATACATTATTAGAAATCATAGTATCATTTTCTATATAGATTATAGGCACTGTCAAAAATTATTACCAATGAAAATAATATCAACTACTATATACAACACTCGCGTGGGCGTAACTAGGATTGAATAGTTAAAGTGGCTAGAGTCCTACAAAACTAAAGTGTAAAATAATCCTAATAGTAACAATATTTTCAAATTCTTGAGATTTGTTCATAGCTATTATGAACCTACTATGGAGTGTCCTGCGGAGACACAAATTTTTGTTTTTTAATTGAGAATCTACACGCTTTTGTACCGTAAATAATTTAACAGATTATTTTTCAGAAAATGATGAGATATCAGAATAAAAATTTTAAAGAGTTTCAACAGTATGTATTTGTATTATGATAATAGTATAATGAGGTTCAGCTTTCTAAGTGCCGTGCAATTTTAGAAAGAAAAAAAGGAACTATAATAATAATTAATATGATAGTAACGAAATTACCTATTTTATCATCTTGTTTTTGGAAAATGCACATTACATATTCATATAATAAAAAATATATAAATTATATGGACAATGGGCAAGCTGTTTAGAAACCGGCCGATGAAATGGCGGTCTGACCAGCCTATCACCGTGTAACCGGTACACTCATACTCGATGTTGTTCTGCCCTCTTTTTTCCCTCTCACTGTTATTAGGGGACAGTCTGTCGTTTGTATATAATAATAATATATACATATGTCTACTGGAAGTATACGCTGCAGTGACCATATTATATTTCCCCTCCTCCCCCACTCTGACCCGCCTATACAGATATATCTAAAATTATAACTATCATAATATAATATTTATATCTATAACACAACATATACCTAATCAATAAATGCGATTTTAATGGGATAGGTAAGTAGGTAATCTTAGATTTACTATAAGGTGACTAAAATAGTTCAAACTTTTTTCGTATATGTGCCATTATGTACCTATATCTAATTGATGTAGGTACAACCGTTGCGGACTGCAAGTCGCAGAGTATAACCTATATAATATTATATCGAGATTTGTTGTTGTGCTTGTATAAGTTGGAATACTTTTTGAATTACATTATTTTGTCAAGTAAATATGGTTACTATTACAAATATCAATTTTGAAATTTTACTTCAATTTACCATTAATTCAATAAATATTTAAATATATTATTTATCTACAGAGTGGTTTTCAATAAATTATTACAAGGTTCCATATAAATTGTGCTTAAAAGAATTACAAAAAAAAAATTTGAGAAAAATTTCGTTTAATTTTTTATAAATATATAACTTAAGTTATGTTAAGAATACATTTTGATTAAATTTTTCAAAATCAACAAAATTGGTAAATTATATTATATAGTTAAACATTTATAAAATATTAAATTTGTATTATTCAGGCTTATTAAATACAATATAATATCTCATGAGTAGTTTATTCTGAAACCAAAAATCTGAAAAATATTTAAACTTAGTTTTTTTAAACATTTTAAGTAAATGGTTTGAGAACTAAAATAAGATATTTAAACAAAGAATAGCGATTTTAGTTAATATTTTATTTAAATTATGTAATTAAAAATATTATTTGCGGGTACTAGAAAGTTTTAAGAATATTGCTTTGCTTCAATTCCACTGCATAACTACATTTTCAAAATATTAAAATTAATTATTGTCCATTTATACACACGAACTTATTGAGGTAACCGTTTCTTTTTTTTGATTATATGATAATGAATCAAAAATTATCTGTCCGTAATCTACTTAGAACAGAGACCTATTTTGAATTTTAAACATTTGTGTAGATGTTATTATTATTATTAACTAAATTTCAATAAACAAATAACACTGAAAACTATATTATAACTTTTAAATCGGAAATAAACAAAAATACTTAATAATAAATTATAATTTATAAATATTCAACGCAGAAAAATTTAGGCACAAAATTTGAATTATAATGTGGGTTGTATAAAAACATAATTCATAAACTAAAATAGTAAAATAGGTACTAATACTTCTCGTAGGTACATAAAAGAATTCCACCCGAGGCAATCACCTTCCTCCTACTTATAGGCCCTTAATTCCCCCTAAATATATAAACCTAACCTAATAAATTCCCACTGATTACCTACTTACTATATAATACGTTTATTTACTATTTTATATGATACACTTTATTATAATACTGCATCGTAGAATTGCAAATTATACATATTTAACTGCATGTTATGCGAGGAGAAATTCTCCAATATCTTTTCACGTTTTATACATAATATAACTACCTATAATATGTTTACACTGCAAGCAATCCAAAAGATCAGCGCTTGACAAGCGTTAAGTGTTATGTAATTGACGGAATAAGGAAACGGTAATAATAATAAAAAAAAAAAAAACGTGAAAAAAATAACATTGGTAGTTCGACGATTTGGCGACACTTCCGCGTTCTGCAACAGTATATGAAATCGTTGATCGGTATCCAGGTGCTCCAGTATACTATTATATTATGTACCTACACGCCGACTCCCTTCTTTTTACAATTTACACTCTAATAATGATTCCGATCGTTCATATAATGGGCTACAACCTAACGCCTTTTCCCTCTCTCTTGGTTTATTTTTTAGTAAACAACAAAAAAGCGTAATACATATATACCTATTATATACATTATTACCGAATTGTTTCCCTTCGGCTTTCTCTTTCGCCAAGGTTCTAATTTTTTTTTATTCATATATAATATTTTTTTTTTATAAATATAATCTCCTGCCCCCTTTTTATTATTATTCTTTTTTGTTCGTTAACGTCTCACCTGCTGCTGACCGTTATTTTGGAGGCTTTATACAAACCGTCGTACGCGAATGAGTGTGTATGTATGTGCAGGGGTTGTTTTTTCGGAACCCCTTTTAACCCTATTGTCGCCACCGGGCTCCGCATCCCATTGTGGCACAATTGAGATTCGACAGATTCGCCTAGCCGTTTCCGCGTTCCGGTTTTGCCGGTGAATTGAGATTTTTTTTGCAGTTTGGTTTATTTTTTATGGGAAAGTATTAAATTTACAATTTACCCCACACTATATAATACTTCTGTGTCAATGCTCTTGTCACCCGGAACACTATTTCCACAACAATGAAGTACACTACTATAGTTGCCGGCTATTTATTAATGCTACGTTTTCTGGTACAGTTATGTTATTATATAAAGCGCAAATTCGAAGCGGATGTGTTCTAGCTGTTTGCGGGGGTAAAAAATGAATCACGAATCACACAAAATATTTCATTTTTTTTTTTTTTTAAATTAAATTTATTCTATTGAACGTCCATTTGAATTTTATACGTTGTATATAATCGTATATTTTTATGTTAATCGATAAAATAAAAACGATTAGGCGATTACATTGAGTTTCACAGACATTACCGCGGACGTTTATAAAATAATATAAATGATCCTTATTGCGTTGACACTGGTGAAATAATAAAATATGCCATTCAAAACTCAAGCAATACGTTCAGATAAGTATATTTGATAATATAACGAAAAAATAAATGGTAAAAGATAATTTAAATAACTATTTATTGTGTAAATCATAAAACACTTATTTTATGATTTACAATTCTTGGTTACAAAACTTACTACTTGTGCGGAGCTTTATTGTTTTTAAATTTTCAATCCTTAGCTATAAAATTTGAACGTTTTATACATTTTAAATTATATGCATAACAATTAGTAAATTTTAAATTTATTGCAATGTATTTTTAGCATATTTCATCTGCTGTTTTAACAATAAAATATAAAGAACCTATTGTTAAATTTTCAATCTTTTTGCACTAACGAATTCGATTTCATTAAGATTTACGAAAAAAAAATTAAAGTAAATTGAAAACTGAAAACAATAAATATCAGTAGGTATACATATAGCTCAAAACAAATCGAAATATTTTGAAAATTTTATCAATTGTTGGAAATTACAAAAAAAACATTTGGAGTAAATTTCAAGTATCTATACAAAAAATTTTTTTTACAACAAAATAGGTAAATCGTTTTATATGAATATCCAATGTTGTAATTTTTTTAACTTCGAACGTTCATAAAAATTTAAGTGACTTTCCAGTAGACATTTTTTTTATCTTTAAAATTGACAAACTTATGTGGAATCTGTTTTACATTATTAGATCTTATTTTTAAAAAAGAAAATGTTTATGAATACCTAACTTAAAATAATTTACAAATTTGCATGATTTTTACCTATTATGTCAAACTTCAAAATGCAGATACTCATAAAAAATTACTGTTGATATACGCTCAACTTATTTTTTAATTTCCACTAACAAAAACTTACGAGGAATCTTGTGTTAAAGTTTCAAGTTTTTTGATAGGACGAAAATATTTCTATCAATATTAATTTCAAAAAAAAACTAATAATAATGGAAAATACTTTATGCCTACAAATAGCTCAACATGGGTCAAAATATTTTGAAAATTGTATGGCGCATAGAAAATACCAAAAGAATATTCAGTGAATATTTCATTAATCTGCGATAATTTGTTTTAGTTACTCCAAAAATCATAATCGATTTCGTTGAAAAACTTTTTTGCTTCAAAATTTCTGTTTTCCTTAATTTTTATTGTTGTTGTTGTTTTTACCAGTACTTCATAATTCTCTATTAACCCTATAAAATGAAAATTCAATTTTTACTTTTTAAATGTATGCTTGAATGAATATTTTACAATTTAAAATTACTATAAATCAGGTCTATAGTTATCATAGAACCATTCAACCGGCTGAGGGCGAGTTGCGGCCCGACCTTTCGTTTCCGGTGTTGGAGACCGGTGAATTCCGGCCCGATAATATTTTAGGTATAGGTTAGTTGCGGCCCGACAATATTTTAGCGATAGGTGAGTTGCAGCCCAAGTAATTATCATTACATATTATATACCTTACTTATATAATATATATATTATATACCCATTACCTATGTACCGTATAAACGAATAACGATAAATGAAATGTTCAATACGTATGGGAAGTTATATTTTTGTATACAATATGATAAAGATAATATAGATCGTTTATCGTATCATCTGCCATAGGTATATGACTTACATTATGAATGCTTTGATTTTTTTTGGACATCATTATCATAATATATTACACCAATTATACTTTTTTTTTTTTTTATTATTTATTATTTAATATAATGTCATAATATTAATATATTATATTATATTATATAATTTTATGAATACTTTTATTTTATTTACGATCAATATTAATATAAGTAGGTACGACAATTTATATTAGAAAATACCTACATAATATTGTGAATCACAAGTATATCATAGTATCACAATTTGTGATGTTTATATACTATATATAGACATATAATATATAATATATACATATATGTAATAATTGTAATATATACAGTATTATATGGCCGCAACTCGTACGTTATTTAGAGTTTGGGCCACAACTCACTGATTCAACCACGGTTATCTACTGTTATACACTAGAGGTCTAAAATAAGGAGACCGAAATTGCACGAAATAGTAGCTTGCATGAAAAAATGTTCCATTATGAGTAGCACGATTAAACAGTAGGTACTAGGTTGTGGAATAGGCAATATTAGGGTTATTGCTACTTTATTAACACGTAAAGTAGATATAGAGATTATTCGTGTTCTACACGTTTAAAAAAAAAAAAATATTTGCATTATTTTAAAACATGGACCTTTTTACATTTTATAGCGTGTGACATGTACGATTACCCATTTATACATGTGCAATATGTAAATGTGTATATTTCACACATATTTTTATGTTTTTGTGTAAATAATAAATAAATAATATGACCTGTTAACACTAAGTATAGTTATTTTCTTATTTTATACCTAATTATTTCTGTAAATCTAAGTACGATACTATTCGATAAATCATACGCACATGTAGTGTATTATACTCGAATATTATAAAGGTAAAGCTGAATAATTAAAATATATTTTAAGTACATTACTTTTAGGTTAAGAATACCAACTCTATATGATTCAAAATGTGTGTTTATAATTCGTCATTTTATACCTGGTTATAGTTATGTTCAAAACTTCCCGTGACGATTGCCATGGATTTACCTTATATCTCCATTAAAGATTTTGAACACATCAGTCATATAAAATACAGGACTAATATTATATTCAATCAAAATATTTTCTCGCTTTTGAGCTTTATAAAAGTGAAACAATTTTTAAAATTGGTACCAAACAACAAATTGCTTATTTCCAAGCCTGGGCATAAACGCGTTAAAAAGTTAAAAGTTAAGTTAATTTTAACTTTTAACTTAACTTTTTAAAATTTAATTTTCATAAACTTAATTTTTAACATAACTTATTTTAATTGATATAAACTTAATAAATAACGAGTTACTTTTAATCAAATTCGAGTTAAGTTAATTTATAAATAATTAAATAATAAATATAATGAAGTATATAGTTGGCTATATTCTCAAACAGTTTTAGACTTTTAGTTTCCTGAAAAAGTATACAGAGTACATTCTAAATACCATGTTATTTTTATTTAATAATTAAAAAAAAATGCATAATACTTGTCAGTTGTCTGTATTAGTGTGTTAATAAATCAAAAGATTGTATTTGTTTCGGCATTTTCAATTTTGTATTTTTTCATACCTACTACATAACTCTATTAATTCAATACCTATGTATAGAAAAGCTATTGGCTATTTCCTGTGGTCAATAATATTTATGATTTTTATTATTTATATAGATATTATATAAAAAAAAATAACTTAACTTAAGTTAATAAGTTAATTGAAAATGTTCATATAACTTTTAACTTAACTGAGTTAAAAAAATAATTAGATTAACTATTAACTTTAAACTTTTTAAAATGTTTTCCATTAACTTAACTTAACTCAGTTAAAAATTATCATTAACTTGCCCAGGCTTGCTTATTTCTTATATATCCATTTATATATATTATATTGATATATATATATATATATATATATATATATATATATATCCATACTAAATTGTTATATTTTTTTTAGCCTTTATAAAAAGTTGGCTCATATTTATATTTATTGTTATTATTATATCTATTATTTTTATAAAAAAATTAAGTGCCACTTATCAAGATAAAATGTAGCCTAATATAGATCATTGGGATAGTGTAGCTTTCTGATGGTAAAAAAATTTTTAAATTGGTTAAGTAGTTCCAGAGATTAAACCGAACAAACGGACTGACAGACTTAACCTGTGGACTTTCTAAAAATATTGTATGGCCTTCATCGATAAATGGACAATCCAACATAAAATCATTTTTAAATTCAAACCAGTAGTTCCTGAGATTAATGCTCCAAACTTTTTTAGCTCTTCGGCATAATAATATTAAGTATTGATTAGTTCAGATGTACTTCATGATTCATCGATTCGTAGTTCTCTCTAGACTTTATAGACCTAGGTATATTATGATATATATCATTAATCGCTAAGTTATTAAAACATATTTTCTATGTAACAATTGGCTTTACTCAATAATTTAAATAGTGATGATACAGTATTATAAGTATTGAGAACTTAAATAGTTCTTTTATTTGTTGAACCAATAGTTATGCATTATCGCAGATTGTGTATACTACACTTTTCCCACATTATGCGATGACCTGTACGCCTATATATTCTGTGCCTAGATATATATTGATATACATTTAGTTGTTCTGAGATTTACAAATGAGAAATGCCTTTGATGCAATACTATTATACATTTATACGTTGTAGGTATGTATTGCGTGTTCATATTATCATATATATAACACATTATAGTGTAATAATATAACAGGTATACCCATATATCCTATACTTATTCATATTATAGTTATGCTACTGTATAACGCAGCCGTGCATACCTACACACGGATAATATGATATAACAATAATTTCACGCTACGTGTCAACCATTTCTTTTATTTTCCAGAACGATTTTTCACTGCGTGTACCCCCATTGTGCTTCTATTTTTATTATTATCGTTTATTATTATTATGCCATTAATACACTACAATTCTGGAGGAACATGCCACGGTGATGGGGTTTATATGTATAATATATATCAACACCTAACACACTTATGTAATACCTACAAAGTATATAGCTGATATGTATCAATATATATATGTATAATATATAGGCGCATTGTACTACTAGTACAATACCTAAATAATAAAATCGTATAATACCATAGCGGCAGAGGTAGTAAGGCAGAATAAGCTGCATTTTAGATTTTAATATGAATTGATTCGATATACAACATTATATCATATACCTAAATACTAATTGTTACACTTAAATAAATAATAATGTTATTCATACGTGCACTTATAATAATATTATATAAAATCCACGTTCAACAATGGTTTTCCAATTTATACTTATTAGTATATTAGGTTAGGTTGATTGTTCATGTCACTTCAAACTTGTACCAATCTGCTCTTGAGTGCCTTACTAATTTATTTTTTTAATATAGCGTACATTAATTAAAAAAGCAAACTAGGTACAAACCTAATCAACGAATATTTCATTAGGATTAGATTCAGAGTATCAGATTAGAGTATAGAATAAATTAGAAACATAAATTATTAAAATGTTTTTTTTTTTTAAATTAATATATGCATCTATAGAATCTATAATCAGGATTGTGATAACTGATATAATACTACGTCATGGTGTCATTTTTTAACGCATAGATATTTAATTAAATTTTTATTTTATAGATATATGTACCTATATAATTTAAGTCGTACAAAATCACAAAACATTTTAAAGCATATAATATCTATTATAAGGTATACCTATGTTATGACAAATATTGAAATAAACAACAATATTATTTGTATTAATTACCCATGGATAATTGAATTATTTTCCATAGTTTTATATGTCAGACAATTTGAGAGTAGGAATGGTGCCGCTGCAGAATGGTTGAAATAAGTGAGCAGAAGTTGAATTTAATCGTATTTATTATATCGTAATAGCAGGTGCATTTGGCTTAATGTTATCAGTTATTTCAAAATGTGTAATTGACCTCATGCCGTGGAAAAACATTTGGAGTAGGTATAAGTGAAATTAAATGGGATTATTGGGATTAGAAATATTATTAATGTGTTATCATAGGAAAGCGGTTTATGTATTAATATTTATAATTTTATTAAACATTTTCAAAACTAAAATTTCTCAAACCACCATAATCACAAGATACAATTTCTACAAAATAAACTGTATAGGTATACAGTGAATAATACGATAATATTATAATATATCTATGCATGATTATTTAGTGTATGACTATTTACCTAAATTTTGTGTAATAGTCGACTGTTATGCATTCGTGCGTGTATAATATTCGTTTACGTAGTTATGTATCAAAAATATCTATGCAGTAATAGGTAATACGCATACCATCAGTCATCACTGCAGTGGTACACAAGTTCACAGTTTGAGAACTATTGGTATATACTTGATATATTATGTTTGTGTATATATATAACTTTGACTTGTAGATAAACACAGTATACCTATAATGCGTAAGATGTAAATATATAAATATAATATATACCTTATACATTGCGGGCGTGAGACAATCGGCTGCGTTCGGTGCGTATCGAATTGCTGAAATCAACGCGGCCACGGTCGACTCTTATATACGTATATATATATATTATATATACTTTTACACACTTATAATGCATAGGTTCAACGATCTACGAAGCATTTTTTTTATTCTTTTGTCGAACGGTTACTACCGTATACAACAACAACAATAATAATAATATAAAGTAATATAATATATATTTATGGATAATATCCCTACCTGTCCGCTACTGTAGTAGTAGCTAGTGTAGCTACCGTCTGCTCCAAACTAACAGTTTCAGTTTTCGTGGATACCCACGGGTTTCTAATGAGATTCTTTTTTTTTATTCTTTTATTCTTTATATATATATATATATATATATACACAATATGCTTACGTTATTATATTATTGTCGTCTCGCTATCATAGTTTATATTACTCTGTCTCTCTCTTACTATTTTTTTCTTTTTCGTGAATTATATTTCATTATTATAGGCTATTGTATCAAATGAGATCAGCGTAGGTACCTGCGCGGTCCGGCTAGCGACTACATAACGTTTATCACAATGACCAAAACACTGTGATATGCTGGTGGTGGGTTTCGTTTCCACTGCATATTAAATATTATAGTAATATTGAACCAAGAGCGTCAATGATTTTATAATAATAATATTACAAACGGATTCAAATTCATGAAAACACCAGGACATAAGGAATTACAAATCTGAGTTTTTAGAGTGATCGGCAATAATATTATTAATATTTTGTGAACACATCATGAATAATAATTTTAAATTACAACAAAATAAATAGAACTGTTATTCTTCGTTTAAATATTTAATTTTGTCCAGATTTGAATAAAAAAATACTGCAATGTTTGTAATATTTTTTTTTATATTTTGGTAAAACAGATACCTATTATATTTATAACTTATAACTTGTAAAAAATCTTGTGTCAAAGTTTTAATCTTAAGCAATAAAAATCAATATCATATATTTGTAACACATCCTTAATAAACCTTTTTGAGATGTTTATAGGCATGTCAGATTTTCGATTTCAAAGTTTTTTTAGATTCTGAACGGAGTGATGAATGTATTGATTTTACAATGATGTGTGTGTGTTTTTTTTGTGTCTGTGTACAACATAACTAGTCGAAATAATGCTTCAATTTCAAATTTTGGGGGTGGTTTCCAATGTAAAAGTGAATATCCTTGGTGCATTATAGAGGTCAAAAGTAAACATTTACCAGCAGTTTTCAAAAAAATCGAGAAAAAAAAATGTGCCAAAAAAACGGGAATTTTTACACAAAAAGAGTTTTCGACCAAATTGAATTTTTAAAAAGGTTGTAATTCAAAAACTAATCACTGTAAATACTTGAAATTTTCACCAAATCTTTATATTTGTGTTATCTATATACAGTTTAATTTTTAGAAACTTTTTTTGAGTTATTTATAGACCACTGAAATTTTCGATTTTTATGAGAATTTTTTTTTTGGAAGTGTTGGTAAAAAAATGTTGGATGACCAAAAAAACTTAAAAATTTAATACAAGGTTCCTTATGAATTGTTTTTATTGTAGCTAAAAAAAATTTAAAATCTTTAGTCACCATCTTTTTTTTTTATAAGCGTTTGTAATTCAAATTTTTACGAAATCTGTCGAAAACGCGAAAATTTGCAAGTAATTTGAAGTTGAAAAAAGCGGGTATGTCGTGTATGTCGCTCTGCTGTACAGTAGGTTAAAAGTGGGTTACTGTAAAGGATGGAATTAAATTTGAATCCAATGATATTATATCATTGTATACGAAAAACGATTCTGAGCGAAGACAATTTATCTGTCTAGGATATATTATAGATTATTAAAAATTTTCAAATCTTAGATTTAAAATGAAAATTTTTTATGGATTTCTAGTTTGAAATAATTTTCGAATTTTCGTTATTTTTACATATGTTGTCAAAATTCAAACTTTGAATGCTTGTAAAAAAAAGTGTGAGTACGCATTTCTTTTATTTTTCAATTTCTATTGTAAAAATATATTATGAGCCTTGTATTAAATTTTCAAATCTTAGATATAAAATGAAAATTTTTTATGAATTTCTAGCTTAAAATAATTTCTGAATTTTCGTGATTTTTACATAATATGTTGTCAAAACTCAAACTTAGAATGCTTAAAAAAAAATTGTGACTATGTATTCCTTTTATTTTGCAACTGCTATTGTAAAAATATGTTAGGAGCCTTGTATTAAATTTTCAAATCTTTGAATTAAAAAGAAAAACTTTTACGAATTTTTATCTAAGATAATTTGGACATTGCCGTAATTTGTACGTATTTTGTCAAAATTCAAACTTTGAATGCTTATAAAAAAAATTGTGACTATATATTTATTTTATTTTTCAATTGCTATTGTAAAAATATATAATGAGCCTTGTATTAAATTTTCAAGCTTTTCTGCCTAACAAATAAATTTTTATCGATATTAATTTAAAAAAAACTAATAATGATCGAAAATTTCAAATGCCCTATGAATAGTTCAACTTAAGTCGAAATTTTTTGAAAATTGCATGGTGGATAGAATATACTTATATTTATATAAACATTCGGTGAAAATTGCATGTATCTATGGTAATTTGTTTAACCAAAATCGATTTTGTCAAAAAATTAGTGGGCATAAAATTTCCCGTTTTTCCCTTAATTTTTATTTTGTTTTTCTCGATTATTTAAAAAAAAACACACATCATGGTAAAATCAATACATTCATCGCTCCGTTCAGAATCTAAAATCGTAAAATTTTTTGTGTTTATAACTAAGGATTAAAAATACAACACTAAGTTTTCCATAAGTTTTTCTTCAAGTAGCTATAGAGAAAACTTGAAGCATCATTATAGGAAACATTTTAAGTGCATTTGAATTTAAAATTTTTACGAAATAGCGTAACGATAACGATTTATTCTCAAACGATTTTAAATATTTGTTATTATTCAAAAAGTATAAGTCCTAGATACTTGAAAATTTTACCAGTTATTTAGATTGGAATTTTCTTTGCATGATTTAATTTTCAAAATATTTTGACTTTTTTGAGATATTTATAGACACTTGCAATTTTCAGTGAAATTTTTTGAAGCGTTGATAAAATTTTTTTGGCCCAATCAAAATACTTGAAAATTTAATACAAAGTTCCTCATAAGTTATTCTTATAGTGATTAAAAAATTATAAGAATACATAGTTTAATGTTTATACCTAATTGAAAAATAAAATATTTGTTAATATATCCTAGACTGACAAATCAGCTCCGTTCAGAATCGTTTTTCGTATTCAATGATGCCTATCATTGCATTCAAATTTAACCTACTCTAGTCAGGGGTCCATCCTACCCCCTTATGTACAGCAGAGTGACATTTACCCGCTTTTTCAACTAATTTGCAAATCAATCAAAAAACTTTTTTTTTTTTTTTTTTTTTTTACAAGTAATATACAATCTGTATCATTAATACATAATACAATAAGAATATATGCTAAGAGTAATATGACAGGAAAATAATTTGATGAAAGGAGCCACCCATTGATGACACTTTCTGTGAATTCTTAATTATTTACTAATTTTTTTTTTTTTATATTATTATTATAACTATAACAAATCACGACACCACTTGCGCTTTAGGCGTCTTGGGGGATTACCTGGTATAGTAGCGGAGGCCAATTTTTTAATAAGTGGATTCGCATGAGAATCAAAAAACTTAAAAATTGAATATAATAAGCTCCTCCTATAAGTAGCAATTAATATAATTTTAAAAAAAGTTAAGCATAAAAACACAATAATTTTTATTAGTGTCTGAAATTAGAATCTAACAATTTTGTTAAAACCGTGAAAATGTGTAAATTATTTTTTATTAAAAATGTATAATGTTCATTTTTATAATTTAAAACTGAAAATTTAAAACAAGGCACTTCGTAGAAAAATCATTTTGCAACCAAAAATTATAAAAAATATATTAACATATAGTTTTTTCAGAATCATAATTTCAAATTTGGACAAATTTAGATATTTAAATGAAGAATAACGATTTTAATTACTTAATAATTGAAAAATATTATTCCTGGGTACTTGAAACTTTTAAAAATAAATTAGGCATTAAACTTAGGTACCCATTTGCCCACTTTTCAGAGTAATATTTTTTCAGAAAAATGAATTAAACCTACTTACTTCATTACTTATGTCTATTAGTAAAATAAATTACTTTTATTACAATTGTTTATTACTTATTAGTTATTATGTGTGAAATATTTCCAGCTGTCTTAAAAAATTTGAATCATAGAATATTGTAAAACGATACGACGCAAAAATGGAAAAGTAAAAACGATTGAGAGATGAAAATCACTTGATTGTTGTAATCTATATATGTGGAAATTGTAATAAACTTAAGATCATCCATCATGGATCGTATTTGACGCTCGTTAAGGTTGTCGACTAAATGATTCGAATGATTGGGTTATCTATATAATATTATTTTCATAGGGGCAGCGATTATGCATAACGTTTTTAACAATTCCTGGAAAGCAAAATTAATATCAAATAGGTACTATACTACTATATGTACGTATTTTTAATAAATTTGAATTCCAACAACGGATGTTAATAAATTGGCCACGGCTGATGTCAGAAGACAGAAAAAAATTAAACAATTCCCACACATATAAAAGATAATTATATATATATAATGTACTATATTATGTATATAATATGTATTATACCTGACATGGTAAGTATTTCAGTAAATTCTTATAACTACTCACAACCGGCACTACGGATTCGGTTGATTAAACGTAGCGCATGTGTCTGTAGGATGTTTTATTATTTTCGAATAGCTATATTGTGTAGATGCGTCCTTGGGAAGTCATTGGTGCAGATACAACGTTAAGTATACCAACGTAACCACGTACTTATATTGTATAGTGTATACCGTATGTGGTATATCTATTATATCTTGTTGCCAACGCCTTTATATAGGTACAAAGTACAACCACCAAATAGAATAAATCCAAAAATTTAGTAATTTTTTTAAATTTCTGTATAGATATATGGTATTATATACAAATTAAGGCTGTCATATATATAGTATGCGGTATACCTACTTGCGGTTTTTACATAGGCTTAACGCTTAAGTTTATTTTTAATAGATACACTTTAATCTTTTTCTATCTTTTAGATACACTTTATCTTAATTGCATTATACACAGATAACAATACTCCAACATTTCGTAAAAGTATTGGCTCAATTGCTCAGTATGTCATTTATTTCGCGACACTACATTTTAACACCATATTTTATACACCCAATATGTTGGCAAAAGATTTTCATTCAATAATTAGTAGTGACGAATCAACCACAAATTTTTAACTAGCAAAAATCTTATGGCAAATAATGAAAATTATTAAGTGTTATATTAAGTTTGGAAGTGCTATGAATTTACGCCTACGTAAGGACAGAAGTAAGGAAAGGAGAGTTTTACGTTGTAAGAGAAAGGAATGTCAAACAACACAAAGCTTAAGATGATCTCTTCTTAAGGTAGTCCTGATCTCCTTCCAAGGTAAAATTATTATAAGTCATTTTTAATAAATTTAATTTAAAATATTACATACGTAACATATAATAATATTATACCTACATATTATTGCAGGTATCTAATGGAAACATGGTGGCGAGGAATGAATAAATCAGATTTATTTAATGCATTTTTGAGAGGTATGGCGGAAGGTTTTGTATAACGAATTATATTATATTTATTTATATTCATTGACAACCATTTTTTGGACTAATAAATTTTTAATTATTAATTTTTTACTAGACATTTCTACAACAATAATTATACTATAATATTATGATATTTTAGATTCTGAGCGGAGCGATGAATGTATTGATTTTACCATGATGTGTGTTTTTTTTTTTTTGTGTCTGTCATCACGTTTTGGGGCAGTAAAAATGCTTCGATTTTTGACTTCAGTACCTCGATTGATCAGAAAGTGAATCTAGTTGGTACTTTGGGGGGTCAAAAGTAAAAAATTCTTAATACTTTTCTAAATAATCGAGAAAAACAAACTAATAATTAAGGGAAAAACGGGAAATTTTACGCACACTCATTTTTCGACAAAATCGATTTTAGTTAAACAAATTACCATAGATACATGCAATTTTCACCGAATGTTTATATAAGTATATTCTATCCACCATGCAATTTTCAAAAAATTTCGACTTAAGTTGAACTATTCATAGGCATTTGAAATTTTCGATCATTATTAGTTTTTTTTTACATTAATATCGATAAAAATTTATTTGTTAGGCAGAAAAGGTTGAACATTTAATACAAGGCTCTTAACATATTGTTACAACAGCAGTTGAAAAATAAAATAAATTCATAGTCACAATTTTTTTTTATAAGCATTCAAAGTTTGAATTTTGACAAAATACGTAAAAATCACGAAAATTCACAAATTATTTTAAGCTAGAAACTTATAAAAAATTTTCTTTTTAAATCTAAGATTTCTAAATTTAATACAAGATTCCTTACAAGTTTTTCAGTATTTATCACTAATAAAAATTCCACCGGAAATTCAAATTAAATTTTTATGAGCATTTGAAATTTAAATTTTTACAACATTGGATTTTCACTTTTAGCGATTTCCTTATTTTGGTGTAACTCTAAAACAAATGACCGCAGAAACTTGAAATTTTCACTGAATGTTCATATAGGCATTTTATATATTTGATAAAATTTTCAAAATATTTAGATTTGTTTTGAACTGTTTACTGACATTTTAATTTTTCAACTTTTTTAGTTTTTTTTTTCTATAAATATCGATAAAAATGTATTTGTTCGGTAGAAAAGCTTGAAAATTTAATACAAGGCTTCTAACACATCGTAACAATAGCAGTTTAAAAATATTAAAATTCGTAGGCACGATTTTTTTTATAAGCATTTAAAGTTCAAATTTTGACTAAATACGTAAAAATTACGGCAATGTTCAAATTATCTTAGATAGAAATTCATAAAAGTTTTTCTTTTTAATTCTAAGATTTGAAAATTTAATAGAAGGTTCCTAACATATTTTTACAATAGCAGTTGCAAAATAAAAGGAATTTATATTAACAATTTTTTTTTATAAGCATTTAAACTTCGAATTTCGACAACATATTATGTAAAAATCACGAAAATTCGTAAATTATTTTATGCCAGACATTCATAAAAAATTTTCCTTTTATATTTAAGATTTCAAAAATTCAATACAAGGCTCATAATATATTTTTACAATAGCAATTGAAAAATAAAAGAAATATATAGTCACAATTTTTATTTATAAGCATTTAAAATTTAAATTTTGACTAAATACGTAAAAATTACGGCAATGTTCAAATCATCTTAGATAGAAATTCATAAAAGTTTTTCTTTTTAAATCTAAGATTTTAAAATTTAATACAAGATTCCTTACAAGTTTGTCAATCTTTATCACAGATAAAAAGTCTACCAGAAATTCAAATTAAATTTGTATGAGCATTTGAAATTTAAATTTTTACAACATTGGATTTTCAATGGATTTCACATTTAGTAATTTTCTTATTTTGGCGTAACTCTAAAAGTCTAAAACAAATGACCGCAGATACTTGAAATTTTCACTGAATGTTTATATAGGCATTTTCTATATTTGATAACATTTTCAAAATATTAAGATTTGTTTTGAGCTGTTTACTGACATTTTAATTTTTCAACTTTTTTAGTTTTTTTTTCTATAAATATCGATAAAAATTTATTTGTTCGGTAGAAAAGCTTGAAAATTGAATACAAGGCTTCTAACACATTTTAACAATAGCAGTTGAAAAATAAAATAAATTCATAGTCACAATTTTTTGTTTTACAAGGATTCAAAGTTTGAATTTTGACAAACATACGTAAAAATCACGAAAATTCATAAATTATTTTATGCTAGAAATTCATAAAAAATGTTCCTTTTATATCTAAGATTTGAAAATTTAATACATGGCTCCTATCATATTTTCACAATAGCAATTGAAAAATAAAAGAAGTGCGTATTCACAATTTTGTTTTACAAGCATTCAAAGTTTGAATTTTGACTAAATACGTAAAAATTACGGTAATTTTCAAATTATTTTATGCTAGAAATTCATAAAAATTTTATTTTAAATCTAAGATTTGATTTTTCATAATCTTAATATATCCTAGACAGATAAACCGTCTTCGCTCAGAATCGTTTTTCGTATACAATGATATATAATATCATTGGATTCAAATTTAATTCCATCCATTACAGTAACCCACTTGTAACCTACTGTACAGCAGAGCGACATCCACGACTTACCCGCCTTTTTAATTTATTTATTCGCGGTAGACCGCATACTATATTCGTAAATCGCCGGTAGACCGCATACCTACTATAGGTACTCGTAAATTCACCAGGGTAAAACACGTTTGCGTACGTTCGTTAACGGCGATACCTTTTTAAGCAACACGATTCCGTACGATTTTACCTATTTTTTAACTACACGATTGCGTACGATGTTTTAAGCGTTGTTGCCAATTTTCATACCGGTATACAGAGCCCCCACAAGGGGGTCTGATGGACCTTGAGTACAGGGGCCCGAATACTTTAAGGGCCGGTGGGCCCGTTGAAATTTATTTGTAATCTTTTTTAATTTAGATAATATTGTAATAAAAAAAATAGAAAAGACATTATTAACGTTGGATTGTTTATGAACGAAATAAAAATGATTTTTGTAATTTTTAGTGCTATTTTTGGATTTTGAGACTTGTTTGGACTTTTAACTGTTTCTGAATTAAAATCGGTCTTATTTTATGAAATTATATTTTTTTGTCAATCGAATTATCAAGTAAGTTGTAACTGTATAGATTAAGTAAATAGAACGATTACGTTGATGCAACGTCCTTTTTTCACATATTTATTTATTTATTTACCATAATTTTATTAAAATAATAATTGATGATTTATTTATTTATTAATTACTTTATATCATTAAGTTAATCTCATTTTATTTATTATTTTTTTTATGTATTATTATAGAACTGTAAATTTATTCGATATTTATTATATTATTATTACATATTATATTATATTATTATTTATTTTATATACGATGAAATTGGTAAATTTGACAACGTTGCATACAATTTCATACGCAATCGTGTTTATTTATTTTTTCTGAAAGGTAATTTTAACCCATCTACAAACATACGCAATCGTGTTGCCAAAAAGGCCAAACGTACGTAATCGTGTTCTACCCATTCACCGGCAGACCGCATACTATACAATTATGACAACCCAAATTAATAAGTGCAACTAACAGTATATGACTTGTCCATACATTAAAAATTAAACTATAAGCCATAAAGTGCCAATGTGAGTTAAGTAAATCTGCAGGTATTAAAAAATATAACCATTTCATAAAAAAATGTTTAATTAATAGTATAATCAACTAAGTTATAGCTTGTTTAGTATTTTTATGTTTACGGGCTTACGGCTATTAAACGTTACAAATTTCTACTGCTCACGCATGAACATCAAATGTGGTCAACACTCAACATTTAAACTTCAGACGCTCATAAAACTTTTTTGTTAAATTACGCTTAACTATTTTTCTAGTAAGATATTTATTTTAAAATAGGTAGGCGATAGTTATAGTAAAAAGTATTGTACTAGGTATTTGACCATGATAAAAAAATAGATGTAATAATAATCCCTATCATGATGCTATAATAGCAACAATAAATATTATTATAAAATATTATTATATTATCAAATCTGCATTAAATCAACATAAATTAATGAAGCCATAAGTTGAATTATAACATACAATATTCCGTTGTCTTTTACTTTTTAAAATTAATAAATAGTTAGATTTGTTTGTAATTACTAATTATCAATATCAAAAGTGTAAGACTACGTAATAAAATAACTGAATAACGTTTAAACTACATTAAAACACTTCGAAATCGTCGGTTTTGAGGTGGGTAACAATAGAACTGACTGACATACTATGGGCACTTGGGCATCTCAATAATAACAATTATTAACTTTTTTCTATTGTTTGAGCCGTTTGCACATAAATATTGTTATGAAAAAATGGAAACGAATTTCATTAATATTATGTAATCATTCTTTAAATTCTCAAAAAAATTACAAAATTATAGATTGTTGTATTGAAAGTTGATAAAATTATAGTTGTGGGACAGTTTATACAGTCTAGTAAAGCACTTGAGGAAAAAAATAGTTTTTTTAATAGAGATATTAATTAATGACTCAATCTATAATAAAATGTTAAAATATGGATATAAATAATGTAGGTAGGGGAAGGCGGGGCAGTACCGTACGGTTAAGCTTCCATGGCTTACAAATCATGCATTAAATTTTTTAAACTGGTATATATAATGAAAAACTTATGGTCTATAACTTTTATTCGAAAATTTTTTCTGTTTTAGATTCTGAACGAAGTGATGAATGTATTGATTTTACAATGATGTGTGTATTTTTTTTTGTGTGTGTCTGTACAGCATAACTAGTCGAAATAATGCTTCGATTTCAAACTTTGGATGTGGTTTCCGATGTAAAATTTAAGATTACGGATGTATTATACAGGTCAAAAGTAAACATTTTCCAACAGTTTTCAAAAAAATCGAGAAAAACAAAAAAAAAATGACATAAAAACAGGAATTTTTACGCAAAATCAGTTTTTGACCAAATCGATTTTTTTTAATGGTTGTAATTAAAAAACTAATCACTGTAAATACTTGAAATTTACCAAATGTCTATGTTAGTGTTATCTAAATACAGTTTAATTTTCAAAAAATTTTGACTTTTTTGAGTTATTTATAGATCAATGAAATTTTCAATTTTTTGAGAATTTTTTTTTGAAGTGTCGGTAAAAAAATGTTGGACGACCAAAAAAACTTGAAAATTTAATACAAGGTTCCTTATGAGTTGTTCTTATTGCAGCTAAAAAAAATTAAAAATCATAAGTCACAATTTTTTTTAATAAGCGTTTATAGTTCAAAATTTTACGAAATCTGTCGAAAACGCGAAAATTTGCAAGTAATTTTGAAGTTGAAAATTCATAAAATTTTTTGCGTTTATAACTAAGGATTAAAAATACAACACTAAGTTTACCATAAGTTTTCCTTCAAGTAGCTATAGAGAAAACTCGAAGCATCATTATAGGAAAAAATTTGAAGTGCGTTTGAATTTTAAATTTTTATGAAATAGCGTAACGATAACAATTTATTCTCAAACAATTTTAAATATTTATTATTATTCAAAAAGTATGAGTCGTAGATACCTACTTGAACATTTTACCAGTTATTTAGAATGGAATTTTCTTTACATGATTTAATTTTCAAAATATTTTGACATTTTTGAGATATTTATAGACAACTTTTTTGAAGTGTCGATAAAAATTTTTTGGCCCTATCAAAATACTTGAAAATTTAATACAAAGTTCCTCATAAGTTATTCTTATAGTGATTAAAAAATTATTAAACTACGTAGGCACAATTTTTTGACAAAAATGTTGACTAAATACGTAAAAATTACGAAAATCGCAAATTATCTTAGATCGAAATTCATAAATGTTTTTTTTTTAATTCTAAGATTTGAGAATTTAATACAAGGCTCATAATATATTTTAACAATAGCAGTTGAAAAATAAAATAAATATATAGCCACAATTTTTTTTTTACAAGTATTCAAATTTTAATTTTGACAACATACGTAAAAATCACAAAAATTCGTAAATTATTTTATCCTAGAAATTCATAAAAAATTTTCCTTATATACCTAATATTTTAAAATTTAATACAAGGCTCCTAAAATATTTTTACAATAGCATTTGAAAAATAAGAGAAATATATATTGTCACAAATTTTTTTTATAAGCATTTACAGTTCAAATTTTGACTGAATAAATAAAAATTACGGCAATGTTCAAATTATCTTAGATCGAAATTCATAAAAGTTTTTCTTTTTATACCTAAGATTGGAGAATTTAATACAAGGCTCATAATATAGTTTTGCAATAGCAGTTGGAAATTAAAAGAAATATATAGACTCATTTTTTTTTTACATGCATTCAAATTTTAATTTTGACAACATATGTAAAAAAGCGGGAAAGTCGTGGATGTCGCTCTGCTGTACAGTAGGTTACTGTAATGGATGGGATTAAATTTGAATGCAATGATAGGTATCATTGTATACGAAAAACGATTCTGAACGGAGATGATTTGTCAGTCTAGGATATATTATATTTTAATATTGTCATATATTCTATTTTGAAATAAATATTTTATTTTTCAATTAAGTCGCATTTTGCATAAGGCATAGTTAATCAATTAGTGTAGTTATCATGTAGTTATCATAATTCATAATACCTTATATTATCATAGATATACGAATACCTGGTTTGAGGATAAATCGTTATCATTACGCGATTTCATAAAAATTTAAAACTCAAACGCTCAAAACATTTTTCCTATGACACTTCAAATTTTCTCTATAGCTATTTGAAGCTAAACTTATGGAAAACTTGGTGTAAAATTTTATAACCTTAGAATCTAAAGCTTAGATATAAATACAAACAATATTATGAATTTTGAACTACAAAATAATTTTAATTGAAAAATGTATTCATCATTTTTATAAAAAATAATATTCATGGTTTTGACGAATTTTTGTCAATATTTGAAATTCAAATGCTAATAAAAATTTAATTTGAATTTCCAGTGGACATTTTTTTTGTGATAAAGATTGAAAAACTTGTAAGGAGTCTTGTATTAAATTTTCAAATCTTAGGTATAAAAGGAAAATTTTTTATGAATTTCTAGAAAATAATTTACGAATTTTCGTGATTTTTACGTATGTTGTCAAAATTAAAATTTGAATGCATGTAAAAAAAAAATGTAGCTATATATTTCTTTTATTTTTCAACTGCTATTGCAAAATTATATTATGAGCCTTGTATTAAATTCTCAAATCTTAGAATTAAAAAGAAAAACTTTTATGAATTTCGATCTAAGATGATTTGAACATTGCCGTAATTTTTATGTATTTAGTCAAATTTGAACTGTAAATGCTTATAAAAAAAATTGTGACTATATATTTCTTTTATTTTTCAAATGCTATTGTAAAACTATTTTAGGAGCCTTGTATTAAATTCTCAAATCTTAGGTATAAAAGGAAAATTTTTTATGAATTTCTAGGATAAAATAATTTACGATTTTTTGTGATTTTTACGTATGTTGTCAAAATTAAAATTTGAATACATGTAAAAAAAAAATTGTGGTTATACATTTATTTTATTTTTCAACTGCTATTGTAAAAATATATTATGAGCCTTGCATTAAATTCTCAAATCTTAGAATTAAAAAGAAAAACTTTTATGAATTTCGATCTAAGATGATTTGAACATTGCCGTAATTTTTATGTATTTAGTCAAATTTGAACTGTAAATGCTTATAAAAAAAATTGTGACTATATATTTCTTTTATTTTTCAAATGCTATTGTAAAACTATTTTAGGAGCCTTGTATTAAATTCTCAAATCTTAGGTATAAAAGGAAAATTTTTTATGAATTTCTAGGATAAAATAATTTACGATTTTTTGTGATTTTTACGTATGTTGTCAAAATTAAAATTTGAATACATGTAAAAAAAAAATTGTGGTTATACATTTATTTTATTTTTCAACTGCTATTGTAAAAATATATTATGAGCCTTGCATTAAATTCTCAAATCTTAGAATTAAAAAGAAAAACTTTTTAAAAAAAATTGTGCCTATGTATTCTTATAATTTTTTAATCACTATAATAATAACTTATGAGGAACTTTTTATTCGATTTTCAAGTATTTTGATAGGGCCAAAAAATTTTTATCGACACTTAAAAAATAAATTTTCAGACAAATTGAAATTTTCAGTGGTCTATAAATAACTCAAAAAAAGTCGAAAATTTTTGAAAATTAAACTGTATATAGATAACACTAACATAAACATTTGGTGAAAATTTCACGTATTTACAGTGATTAGTTTTTGAATAACAACCATATAAAAGTATCGATTTGGTCGAAAACTTTTAATTTAATTTAATTTAATAAGAAATTATAATATTATTATAATATTACATATATGTAGTCATTTGTATCTTATATCACTAATGTATTTTTTTTTTAAATTGTTATTTATTTTCTAAATGTTAAAAAAAATAATGTTATTAACAGTAAGTTAAGATGACATTCGTCAGTAAAACTTTATGAATAAAAAAAAAAAAAAAAAAAAAAAAAAAAAAAGGTCGAAAACGGGTTTTGCGTAAAAATTCTCGTTTTTCTGTCATTTTTTTTTTGTTTTTCTCGATTATTTTGAAAACTGTTGGAAAATGTTTACTTTTGACCTTTATAATGCAACAAGGATCTTCACTTTTACATTGGAAACCACCCCCAAAGTTTGAAATCGAAGCATTATTTCGACTAGTTATGCTGTACACAGACACAAAAAAAAAACACACACATCATTGTAAAATCAATACATTCATCACTTCGTTCAGAATCTAAAAAGTAATGGTAGATGAGCAATAAGCCTACTAGATAGCGCTAGGTGTCCAACATGTACCTATTGAAAACATTTGGTGTCCAGCCCTTTACCGTCCTCCAGCCATAGTGTACAGCATAACTAGTCGAAATAATGCTTCGATTTCAAACTTTGGGGGTGGTTTCCGATGTAAAAGTGAAGATCCTTGGTGCATTATAGAGGTCAAAAGTAAACATTTTCCAACACTTTTCAAAACAATCGAGAAAAACAAAAAAAAAATGACAGAAAAACGGTAATTTTTACGCAAAATCAGTTTTCGACCAAATCGATTTTTTTATATGGTTGTAATTAAAAGACTAATCACTGTAAATACTTGAAATTTTCACCAAATGTTTATGGTAGTGCTATCTATATACAGTTTAATTTTCAAAATTTTTTGACTTTTTTGATAATTTTTTTTTGAAGTGTTGGTAAAAAAATGTCGAACGACCAAAAAAACTTGAAAATTTAATACAAGGTTCCTTATGAGTTGTTCTTATTGTAGCTAAAAAAAATTAAAAATCGTAAGTCACGATTTTTTTTAATAAGCGTTTATAGTTCAAAATTTTACGAAATCTGTCGAAAACGCGAAAATTTGCAAGTAATTTTGAAGTTGAAAAATCATAAAATTTTTTGCATTTATAACTAAGGATTAAAAATACAACACTAAGTTTTCCATAAGTTTTCCTTTAAAGTAGTTATAGAGACAACTCGAAGCATCATTATAGGAAAAATTTTAAGTGCGTTTGAATTTTAAATTCTTACAAAATAGCGTACCGATAACGATTTATCCTGAAACGATTTTAAATATTTGTTATTATTCAAAAAGTATAAGTCCTAGATACTTGAAAATTTTACCAGTTATTAGGATTGGCATTTTCTTTACATGATTTAATTTTCAAAATATTTTGACTTTTTTTGAGATATTTATAGACGACTGAAATTTTCAATTTGTCTGAAAATTTATTTTTTAAGTGTCGATAAAAATTTTTTGGCCCTATCAAAATACTTGAAAATCGAATAAAAAGTTCCTCATAAGTTATTATTATAGTGATTAAAAAATTATAAGAATACATGGGCACAATTTTTTTTTATTTGCATTTGAAGTTCAAATTTTGACTTAATACGTAAAAATTACGGCATTCAAATCTAACCTACCCTAGTCAGAGGTCCACCCCACCACCTAATGTAAAGCAGAGCGACATCCACTTACCCGCTTTTTAGTTTTAAGACGTGGAATAATTTAAAATTTAACCTATTACGAAAAAATAATATCAACATTCACGTTTGAAATATTTTGTGTTAATTCATATTTTCCTTACTTTTTAAAATAATATTTATATACATAGCACTTAACGCAATGTTAAAACATTCTTTTTTAAATTTTTTCTTCAGTTTGATCTTCAGATTTTCTTTTTTTCGCTTTCAAAAATATCTGGTTAAACCATTTTTGTTCCTTGGGTTTAGGCCGGTATGTCTTTAATACGGCGTTTATTTTAGTTTAACCATACTTGTATTGCTGGTCTTGGAACCCAATTTTGAAGAACAGACATGTTAAAATGAATAAAAAGATATTCATTTTCTGTTTCAACATGAAAACTTTGACGATTTGTTGATTTAAGAATATTTCTCTTACCTATTAATCGTTCAACGTTAGCGCTGTAAGGTTTTGCAACTATAACACGACCAAGTAAAATACTAATATTTTTATACTCGTCGGACCCAGATAAATATTGCACTAATTTAATGGAATTTATCGTATCTCTTCTTATCTATTATGTTCCATTAAATCTGTACTCCATATTTAGGTCAGCTAAATCTAAATCCTTGCCTAAAACGTCAAATACATTATTGATGTTAGCATTGCAATCAATGTTAGCAACAGATTTAATAGTTCTAACAAAATATTCATCAATATCTATGCGGTCTTGCAAAAAATTAGCCATAGTTTCTATTATTTCATGGTATATAGCACTTACAGATCTATTCAGTTACATACAAATTATACCCGTGTTTTCGTTTTTCTTGAAATCAATTAATTTTATATCTTTAGAGCTTTTCCAATAGTACCTTTAAGTTCATCTTCGAGTACATCTATCCAACCACCAACTAAATTAATCGAACTCAATGATTTAATTTTGTTTACAACTGACTCAGTATGTTTAACAAGATCCAAGCCAGTTATTTTATCACTTTCAATAGTTAGTTAATAACGAATAAAAATGGCCAATACATCTACCAAGAATGCTAATAAAAAGATAATGTCCTTATTAGTTAATAATAATAAAAACCCGTTGGACTCTTTCTCTTTAGAATTTTGCATATATATAACCAGAGCTTGCCATGAAATTAATATTGAGTTAACTAAAGTAAAAGAAAATTCTGTCCATCTCACTTGAAAAAAATTTGGTATCCTTATTGGCCGCAAATTATTTCCTTTGGACAGTTGTTTAGTTCGAAGTGCTGAGTTTTGGAAAAAATCAGAAATTCCTGATTACTTGCTTACGATATTAGATACTTCTGCTAAGGTAGAACTTACATCTTTCCATGCAAGATTGAAACAGCACACCAAATCTTAACTAATGTTACATTACTATTATTTGAATTATTTCTCCATTTATTTTCAACCAATGTCCATAAACCTACTTCACTACCAATATTCACTACAGCACCATCAGTAAAAATCGATATATTTTTAAAAATATTCACTAACATCATGACCTATGTTATTATTTTATACAAGCTGTTTCAATAGCATCCGAAATTCCTTCTGCACCTCTTTGTTCAACTTGCCCTGCACCCAAAAAATACTGCTCTTCGACCCCTTTTAAGAACACTGTTTTAAGTATTATATACATTTTATCTATCTGGGAACGATCCACCGATCCATCCCAACGCAATGACATAGATATTGTTTCCGAAATTAATTTATTATATAGAATGGAAATTATCGGTATTTGGGATTATGTTTTCTTAGAAAATCCAAACTCCAAAGAGTTGGATCTTGCATACGACTTCCAATAATAAACATAGTTGAGTAGTTGAGTAGTTTCGTGTTTCATTGATTTATAACCAATTAAGCAAAAAATGATTATCAAGTGCGCATCTAGCTTTTCCAAATACGCAAAATAAGCCCAACTGCGCTTTAGAATAAGCCCTGAATAATATCATTGTATACGAAAAACGATTTTGATCAGAGATGGTTTGTCTGTGTAGGATATTTTATAGTTTAAACTTTTAAAGGTTTAATACTATATTAATTATTTTAAAAAAAAATGTAGATACCAATACCTAACTATAAAATAAATTCCAAATTAAATCTAATTCATTATGTTTATGTACCCGAACTCGACTAACTCAATCATTTATAGTAGGTATATATAAAATATGCTATAAAGTATAAAATATTAGTATAAGTCAACAACATCAACTATTAATATTAGAATATAAAGTATACTTTAGAAATTATTTAAGTACCCACAAATAATATTTTTAACTTACAACAATATAACTAAAATTGTTATTCTTGGTTATTTAATATGTAATTTCATCTAATTTTGAACTTAAAATAACTAACAAAAAAACTGTATTTGTTAGTTTTTCTGTCGCATAATTAACTACTCACGTTGAGTCTTGTTTTAAATTTTCAATCTTTAGTTATAAAATTTAAACACTTTATACATTTTCAACCATTAAATTATTTGTGAATTTTCAATTGAATAAAATTTATCAAAATTTAAACTTTAAACGATAATACATAAAAATGAGCCTATTTATTTTTAATATTTTATAACTGCTGTTATATAAACTTACGGGGAACCTTGTATTAAATTTTAAAGTTTTTTGATCAAATGAATACCATTTTATTGACATTTATAGAATAAAAAAACTAAAAAAAAGAACGGAAAATTTAAAATGTCCATAAATAATAAAAATTGTTTAAAAAAATTTAATTTTACTTTTGGTAGACATTTTTTATTTGATAAAAGTAGACAAACTCATGAAGAATTTTAAATCTTACATTTAAAAAGATGAATTTTTATGAATTTTTAACTCAAAATAAATATCAAATTTTCGTGATTTTTACGTATTTTGTTAAAATTCGAAATTTAAATGCTTATTAAAAAAATTGAAACTATGTATTTTTAATATTTTTTAACTGTTATTGTAACAATATATAATATAAGGAGCGTTTTATTAAATTTTGAAGTTTTTTTAACAAAAGAATAACATTTTACTGTAATTTATAAAAAACTAAAAAGATAGAAAATTTCAAATGTCTATTAATAACTTATAAAGATTTGAAATTGTTTTCATTGATCTTTATATATAACTCGGCAGCAAAGGGTCACTCGTTAATCTCTTAAATACTAATTACAAATTTTACAATTGTTTGAGGTTTACATTATGTTACATTATCTTAGCAGTTATAATTACAATTACCTATATTTTATTTATAAGGTTGGTTAGTTTTAAGAAGGTTATAATTGTGGTGTTTTGATCGGGGTTTGGTCCGAAAATATCATCTAGTGTTTCCGTCAAGTTGAGTTTTGTACTTCATGTTGGTATACATATATCATATATGACATTGTGATGATGTGTTTGACTATAATCTGTGTATTGCAGGTTTCACAGATGGACATAAGGACATAAGGAACCCGTGAGTTATCCTGGTGTGTCCGATTCTTATTGGCGATTTATAGTTGTTTCGTCTTTTCGATTTAGGTTAGGATTTTCCCATCTGAATATTGCGCTCTTGATATGGTTTAATTAAACTAAGTTGATCCAATTTAGTGATGTTTTGAGTAGAATCTACTATGGTAGAAAAAAATTTAAATTCTTACTTTAGAACTAAGAATACTTCGGATTATTGAAGCTAATATCTAAAGTACCTCGTTTTTATATTTTTATCATTCAATAGTTTGCATAACACTGAATCAAAATCTGCCATTAATTTTACTGTTAGTTAATTTAATAAAACTTGGAGTTTTACTATAACACTTAATAGCCACGTAATTTCTTTCCTTTCTAAGGGCCACCATTAATATCGCTAGTCGTATACAATAATAATAAAATTATTACATATGTTCATAATAATAGGTATATTTTTAATTTATTATAATACAATTTTACCTTGAAATAGTTGGTCGTCTTGAAAATGTTGAGACTACATGGGTAATTTTTTGATTAGTTCTTTCTAATCTATTATTTGTTTTATTATCTTATGCAAAAAAATATTTATTTAATAATGCTAAATACTATAATACACCATATTACAATTTACAACCTAATCATGAATTTATATTGGAAATACACCAGCCATTGATTTTTAATGGTATACAAATTTTTGTTAAAATATAATAAGTATAAACTTTAAAATAGCCATTGTGAAATTTATAATAAATAACTAGTTTATTTTTATTTTGTTCCTGTTCTATAAAATAAAGGGTAAAATAGTAAAACCTAGAAAGTTAAGAAAGAAAATTATTTTAAAATTGCTCATAATTAACAAGATTTTCACTGGTTCACAATAAAAAAACCATGATATTATGATATATTTAAATATGATATATTTAAATGTATTTTTGATCTTGAATATTTATAAAATATTACTCATGTAAGACTTGTTATGTAACATTTATGACTCTTATATGTTATTTTAAATAATTTTATTTCTATGAGTAGGTACTTAGATAATAAGTAAGTTTTGTATTTTTACTCTAACATTGATAGTTGTTGGCTAGCTAAAAATCATAAATATTTAAATTTAATTTATGCAACTGTCAATCTGTTAATACAACAAATTGATAAGTAAAACTCGGGAAAGTGGGTATCGCTCTACTGTACATTAGTTGGTGTCGTGGACCTCTGGCTAGGGTAGGTTAGATTTGAATGCAATGATAGGTATCATTGTATACGAAAAACGATTCTGAACGGAGATGATTTGTCAGTCTAGGATATATTATATTTAAATATTTGTCATATTCTATTTTGAAACAAATATTTTATTTTTCAATTGAGACGCATTTTGCATAAGGCATGGTCAATCAATTTTTCCAAAAACATTGCATATAGTTATCATATTTCATAATAACTTATATTATCATAGATATAGATCATTATCATTATGCGATTTCATAAAAATTTAAAACTCAAACGCTCAAAACATTTTTCCTATAATGATTTTTTCCATAGCTATTTGAAGCAAAACTTATGGAAAATTTAGTGTTGAATTTTATAACCTTAGATATAAATACAAAAAGTATTATGAATTTTGAACTACAAAATAATTTGCAAATATTCATGGTTAACGAATTTTTGTCAATATTTGAAATTCAAATGCTAATAAATATAAATTGAATTTCCGGTGGACATTTTTTTTGTGATAAAGATTGACAAATTTGTAAGTAATCTTGTATTTAACATTCAAATCTTAGATTTAAAAAGAAATTTTTTTATGAATTTCTAGCTTAAAACAATTTGCGAATTTTTGTGATTTTTACGTATTTTGTCAAAATTCACTTTTTTTGTGAAATTGAGAAATTTGAGAATTTTTCACTTTTGACCCCTCAAAGTACCAACTAGATTCACTTTCTGATCGAATAAGGCACTGAAGTCAAAAATCGAAGCACTTTTACTGCCCCAAAACGTGATGACAGACACAAAAAAAAAAAAGGCGGGTAAGTCGTGGATGTCACTCTGCTGTACAGTAGGTTACAAGTGGGTTACTGTAATGGATGGAATTAAATTTGAATCCAATGATATTATATCATTGTATACGAAAAACGATTCTTAGCGAAGACGGTTTATCTGTCTAGAATATATTATAGATTATTAAAAATTTTCAAATCTTAGATTTAAAAAGAAAATTTTTTATGAATTTCTAGTTTAAAATAATTTGCGAATTTTCGTGATTTTTACACATGTTGTCAAAATTCAAACTTTGAATGCTTGTAAAAAAAAATTGTGCTAATTTATTTCTTTTATTTTTCACCTGCTAAAAATATGTTAGGAGTCTTATATAAAACTTTAAATTCTAAGATATAAAACGAAAATTTCAAATGAATTTCTAGCATAAAATAATTTATGAATTTTCGTGATTTTTACGTATGTTGTCTAAAATTCAAACTTTGAATGCTTGTAAAAAAAAATTGTGACTAAGAATTTATTTTATTTTGCAACTGCTATTGTAACAATATGTTAAGAGCCTTGTATTAAATTTTCAAGCTTTTCTACCTAACAATTTCAGTTTTAAATTATAAAAATGAACATTACACATTTTTAATAAAAAATAATTTACACATTTTCACGGTTAGGTTACCTAATTCTAATTTCAAACACTAATAAAAATTATTGTGTTTTCAGGCTAAACTTTTTTAAAATTATTTTAACTGCTACTTATAGAAGGAGCTTATTATATTCAATTTTTAAGTTTTTTGATTGATTTGCAAATTATTTATCGACAATAGTTAAAAAGCGGGTAAATGTCACTCTGCTGTACATAAGGGGGTAGGATGGACCCCTGACTAGAGTAGGTTAAATTTGAATGCAATGATAGGCATCAATGTATACGAAAAACGATTCTGAACGGAGCTGATTTGTCAGTCTAGGATATATCATATTTAAATATTGTCATTATATTCTATTTTGAAACAAATATTTTATTTTTCAATTAGGACGCATTTTGCATAAGGCATGGTTAATCAATTTTTCCAAAAACATTGCGTGTAGTTATTATAACTCATAATAACCTAATACCTTATATTATCATAGATATACAATATATATATAACCTGGTTTGAGGATAAATCGTTATCGTTACGCGATTTAAAAAAAATTAAAACTTAAACGCTCAAAACATTTTTTCTATAATGACGCTTCAAATTTTCTCTATAGTTATTTGAAGCAAAACTTATGGAAAACTTAGCGTTGAATTTTTTAACCTTAGAATTTAGATATAAATACAAACAATTTTATGAATTTTGAACTACAAAATAATTTGCAAATATTCATGGTTTTGAGGCATTTTTGTCAATATTTGAACTTCAAATGCTAATAAAAAAAACTTGTGCCTATGTATTCTTATAATTTTATAATCACTATAAGAATAGCTTATGAGGAACTTTGTATTAAATTTTCAAGTATTTTGATTGGGCCAAAAAATTTTTATCGACGCTTCAAAAAATTTCACTGAAAATTGCAAGTGTCTATAAATATCTCAAAAAAGTCAAAATGTTTTAAAAATTAAATCATGTAAAGAAAATTCCAATCTAAATAACTGATAAAATGTTCAAGTAGGTATCTACGACTTATACTTTTTGAATAATAACAAATATTTAAAATCGTTTGAGAATAAATCGTTATCGTTACGCTATTTCGTAAAAATTTAAAATTCAAACGCACTTAAAATTTGTCCTATAATGATGCTTCGAGTTTTCTCTATAGCTACTTGAAAAAAACTTTTGGAAAACTTAGTGTTGTATTTTTATTTTTTAATCCTAAGTTATAAACACAAAAAATTTTACGATTTTCAACTTCAAAATTACTTGCAAATTTTCGCGTTTTTGACAGATTTCGTAAAAATTTGAACTATAAACGCTTATAAAAAAAAATGGTGACTAAAGATTTTTAATTTTTTTTAGCTACCAAAATTTTTTTACCAACACTTCAAAAAAAATTCTCATAAAAATCGAAAATTTCAGTGGTCTATAAATAACTCAAAAAAAGTCAGAAATTTTTGGAAATTAAACTGTATATATATATCACTAACACCTCTATAATGCAACAAGAATATTCACTTTTACATCGGAAACCACCCCAAAGTTTGAAATTGAAGCATTATTTCGGCTAGTTATGTTGTACACAGACACAAAAAAAAAAACACTCATCATTGTAAAATCAATACATTCATCACTTCGTTCAGAATCTAAAATATATTTGATATTTTAAACCATTTACTGAAAATGTATCATTTTAACTTAGTTTTCGTTGTGCTATGTAAGACTACTAAATACACTTTTACACGTAGATGTACGAGAGTATCCCTGGGCATATGATTTCACCACCTATCACGTTGTGTCAAACCTCGATAGCCGGTGTGAGTAGAATATAAAAATAAGAGAAACTCATTGTACCAAATTATCGTGTTGGTAGGAAATCATTTTGATACCTAATAAGGGCATCGGGTTATTGAGATTATGTGTGGCACGAATAGCAGGATGTTAACTGAACAGTCACACGAGCGTGGGACGCTACAGTTGTAAGTATAAACAATGGTAAAACAATATAGTTCTTTAAAATGTTTAAAAGTATGTTAAAAATACTTTATTTGAATTCACAGCTATTTCATTATAATACTATTGAATATATTATTTTTTGGATGTTTATTATACCAATATATTACTAAAAATTCAATACATAAAACTTATACACAAGACAGTTAAGATGAAATCACCAATCACAATAACAATAAACTAACAATAACTGTTATAAAATTATATTTCTATGATTGGATGAAATAATGAATCAATATTAACTAGATAATATCAAAACTGTAAAGCAAACAGTGATCCAATTAAGGAAACTGAGAAATTTTATTTTATAATACATCATAAAAATTGTTAAACATCAGAATTTAAAAAAAATATGTATAATTAAAGAATTAATGAGAGATTTGTATATAGGGTGAATATATTCATAATTTTTTTAAAACCTATCTCTTGTTTTAAAAATATGTAGGCTGGATCCACACTTGCTTTACAGTTACAAACAAAGTTCTGAATTAACCAAAGTAAATGGCTATTGATAACACAATGTCACAATATGGCTTACAACAATGTAAACTTATGATTAATAGTATACACATTAAACAGACCATACAAATACATACTAAAATATATATCAATTTATAAAAGTTAAAATTTGCAATTTTTTAAACAGATAATAAGTGATACATTTTAAATGCACAAATCATCACTAATATCATACTTTTAATACAAATATAAAATAGTTTTGAAAAATATAAAAATATATAACATACTACACCAGAAACTTTTAAAAATGCCTATTGTATAAACAAATAACTATGTTAGAATAATATTTGAATCAAAATTTGTGTTCTAAATTTTAGTAACAAGTTAGACACCATAAATAATTGAAAAAGTATAATATAATATTTATTGATTTAATATAACCTAACCAAATAGCAGCTCACGTTCCAATTGTTTTGGATCTACAGATCCCTGAATAGGTGTACATTGAGGATTAAACACAGAGTATGCACTTAAAACATTTTGTTTTTTTTTTGAGTTTGATGTGTTAAAATACATAGCAATAAGAGCAGAGATAACAAAAAATACTGCTCCAAAACCAACTACAGCAGTCATCCAGTACTGAATAGCAGCCCAACATAAAAACATAATTATAGAATAATATAGTTTTGTTTTGCTCTTTGGTGATTTATTCAGAGATACATTATTGATTGTAGAATCTTCAGAATCAGAATCATCAGAATCTGACAAATCTTTGTTAATTGTACATGATAATAAGACTTTATTACGCTGTACTGTAGGTATTGCTTCAGAAAGAATAGCGGCGTCTTGAAACAAAATTTTTTTTCTGTCATTTTTTGGAGAAATGAGTGTAGCAGGTGATTGAATCTATAAACAACAAATAAGTGATATTATTAAAAAAAAACTTAAAACATCATAATTAACAAGATCATTAAGTATACTGAAATTTTAAAATAATAATCAATATAATTAAATAAACATTTGTGTGCAGCGCAAGTATGAACAAATAAATATTATATTATGAGAGATCTCTTAAAGTAGTTTAAAATGACAACAGTAGACTTTTTTTGTAAATAGTTAATCATCCTTATTGGTTAGGTTAGGTTAGGTTAACCAGGCAAACTAATTGAAAAATCTTGTATTACATTTACAACCATTTTAACCAAAAAACAAAAAACCATTGGGATTAATGGAACAAAAAAATTTCAAATGACCATTAATAACTCAAAATGAGTTCAAATATTTTGAAAATATTATGATAAAATAAATGAATAAATAAAAATTTCAAATACATAAGATAATTAGATTTTTAATAACAACAAAATAAGAAAATGGTTTTAAAAGAATTTATTAACATTCAATTGTCGCAGTTGTTTGCGCTGCCAGCTTTTGCCAGACCAACGTCATCACAACATATTACACTCAACTGTAAATACAGTGTTAACAATAAAGTTGTGTTGTATTTGAACAGGTCTTCTTTTGAACACTCGTAAAAAAGAATTAGACTTTATGGTACATATTTCTTGCTAAATAAAGGAAAACTTAAAAGGAATCTTGTATTAAATTTTCAAAGCTTAGAATATTATATAAATATGAGTTTCGTCAAAATTTAAATTTCCGATAATAAAAAATTATTGTGGATTTACGCTCAACTTTTTTATTAAATTTACACTAATGTCAACTTATGAGGAATGTAGTAATACATTTTAAAATTGTACGCCACTGCTATCAATCTACCAACTCAGATATCTGACAACCCTAAGTTAAATAAATCTATATTTTTCATGTTTAAGTGATAAATGCCACGAAAAATAATAACAAAAAAGTAAAGCCAAAATCTTTAATAAACAAATAATACTTATTTGAGATAAGTGATATTTAAAAAAAAAAAACAAAAATTATTAGTACAGTTAAATTTACAACAATGAATAAATAACGTAAAATAACTTAATCAAAAACATTAATTTTGAAATAATAATAGCAACTTTTCAAAAATTAGTCTTAATAATTAAATTTACATATATAAAGTATACAATAAACTTACCATAGTATGTTTATTTTCATCATTGGAGGAGTTCTGTTCTTTACAATGTAAATTTGCTGCAGGAGCAGAAAGTGGTTTGAGCACCATTCTTCTTCTACTACTCATAACTATTGCTTCAGTTTCAATCATATCAACATAATATTATTTGGATATTGATTGTATTTGTCCAATATTTGAATTATATCTTTATCTACCATCTGCATCTACAATAAACAATTAAAAAAACATAACACTCTTATTTAAGTAACTTAATATGTTTAATTTCATGTGATAAAATAATTAGAATAGTATACAGCGAATGTTTGCTGGCAGTTGAGGCTAGGAATATTTAGAAAAAATCTATTTTAGGATCACATTAAAAATGATTATACAAAACAATTTTTGAATTTGCATTGATTAAAAATTAATATTTTGCCTTATATAAATTTATAATAGAATATGGTATAATTAAATGGGGAGGATCAACACAAACCTACATTAACTGTATAAAGATAGCACAGAATATCTCTTAAAAAATTATCCATCATACATGCTTTTTCCTAATAAACAATTCTACTCAATAGAGGCGCCGAATGAAATTGAAACTGGCTGTTTAAATATTTCAATTGACCTACCCATCCCCTCAAACAACTAAGAAACAGATTTAACTAATTATATAAATATATATACAAAATTTAATGATATTCCTGTGTTTAATAAAATTATAGCAGCAAAATTAGGAAGTATACTCTATTATATTACCGGCCCAACCAATTTTGAAGGCTGAGGGTTAACTACCTGAAGTATGCGTTCAGCACCACTCCTACTCAAAAATAAAACTATTTACATAGGTACGGTAAAAATTATACTATAAAAAGGTTTTTTTTTTTTAAATCTAGGTATTGGTTGTTTAATTTATAAAGGAACATTTTTAAAATAAGCATAAATTATATTGTAGCTTTATATAAAATATAAGAAAGAACTAAATTAAATTAAACAACATTTTAGAGAGAGGGCTTAAGTAAAGTGACACTTAAATGATAAAAAAAAATGTTTACTCAAATAAACCTTGTGTCTATTTACCGATCTATCATTACAATTTAAAAGCTATTGAGTACCTTCATAGGTAGTCAAATTATCAACTTTTTATCGAATAGAATAGTAAATTATACACAAAAAACTAAAATGTGACTGTCAAACTTCACATAACAAACTAGGTAATTGAAAACATTTAAATATTGTTCTCTGATTAAAGCAGGTAATGGTTAAAATAAACTGGTGAATCAAAAGTGAGCACTAGGAAATATGGCTACAGTCGAAAAAATGAGAAACTAACAAAATGAGTTGGGTTCGAACGTTATGGACCTCATCTTTCCACCAACATAATATTTAATATTTGAGTGCAATTCAACCTTTTGCCTATAGTCGAGTTAATTAATTTAAACGTTAAGCTTACCCGTGTGTACAGACTGCAGGACAGGAAAAATTGTCAAAAGGTTTTATTGAAACACGTCTATTAACAAAATATAGTAGGTAGTTAGATTATAATGAAACAAACGCGGTGTCGAGGATTGACAACACAATGCTCGATAACGATGAGGAAACAATCGTTGCTATTATTTTTTTTTTTTTTATAGTTATGGCCGTTGATAGATAATAGATATTAGATGGCAAAGGCAACAAAAAAATCCTACCTTGAACACTTGTAATTAATCGATGGTGTTACGTCGGGTACAGACATGAGGTTAGATCATTAACAGATCGTTAACACATAGGTACAACAATTTCTAAGTTTTTATCAATAATTGGGTAACGTGAATCGTGATAACTACTGATAACTGGTATACGAGTTTTTTGTTTAACTCATGGATCATCATTTATTATCACGTCCCAAACACATTTTTTAATTTTAGTACCATTATATTTATTGTAATATTGTTCAATTGTTCATTTTCACGTTACACCTGAGCATCTTCTTACTATGTTTTTTAAACATTTGTATTAATATTAAGTATTATTTTTTTTTAAAAGTATTTTCGTGTATGTACATGTTGTACATATTATGGATAATTTAATGCTAGATACTGTAATTATTAGCTTTTAGTACCTACCTGTATACTTTTTTCCTGTCTATAATCTCCTAACAAGAGGTTTATGTTTTATGATTTATATCATGTATTATGTCAGTAATATTAGGTTCAGTAATTTGTTTTTATTGTTTGATTATATTACTGTGGCGGCGCCAGGAATTTATATCTGGTAGTGCCGACTTGAGGCAGACATTTTACTTAAGGGCCAATTGGTCAATATAATACAAGGTGTGAAATCTGCCTCACACTTTTATGCAAACTAAACAATAACTATCTATATAATATTAAAATAATATTGAGACTCCTTGCACCACATTATATATTAGTTAGAAACAATATTTTATAAAAAGATTTTGATGTAAATTTGAATATTTTCAGATTTCATAAGAATTTGAAGTGGGCAAGTGGACGATGCCTCTGTGGTTATATAGCTATTTTTATTATTAATAGTTGTACAATTTTTCAACCATGAATATTTGATATGTATTTAATTTATTATTAGGAACAAAGAAATTTTAATTAAATTTATTTTAATTATAAAGGAAAAATAATTTTGTAATCAGTTTATGTCTAATTTGAGCAGGTAGATGATTAGTTGATTCATCTTAATGGTAATAACTATTAAAAATATTCATTTAAATTAATTTTACTTACAAATGCAGATTGTAAATCTTAAAAAATTAATATACACAGGAAAGGAGTTTAAAATAAAAAGTCATGTTCAATTTAAAATATTATTTTTTCAAAAAAAGTAAATGAAATCTTACAATGAAACCATTTTAAAACATGTTAAGTAAAATTTCAATCTATTATTAGTGTAAAAACAAAACCTATTCAACCACATATATTTTGATAAAATATGTACTTAACTTTAAATAATTTCTTCACAAATATGACTTAAAAATATATTTGATACCAAAACAAACATAAATCTCACTAAAATGAGTCTATACTCAATTTAAATTAAAAAACATCCCTGGCAGCCAACTTGTGTGTAGGGGAGTGTATTCACAAAAATGCAGCGGCTTATAAATGGTTGACTCAGTGGGATTACATGAAAGGAGGTTTCCACCTGCCACCAATCATGTTTCTTAACTTACATTGAATGTAGATACTCTAAACAAAATAGTACCTTAACTGTTTATTTTTACTTAATAAAATCATAGCTTTTTAAACAATTAAAATAACCTTATAATAATATAAATATATATAATTAAAATTGGTAATGTAAATCAATATTGTAAGGTTTAAAACTTATTAATCAAAATATATCACACCAGAGATGATTAATTTATAAATTTTAGTATAAAAAAGAACTTTTTTTTAAAATTTATAATCTGTAAATTGAAAGAGTCATATAACCTTCTTTTCAACAATATCAGAATATTATGTAAATACAGATTATTCACACACCTTAAAATAATACTATCAAAAACACAATTTAATTCTTAAAAAAATAGTAGATTGATATTATGAGTGAATATATTATATCATACTTTTGTTTTTTTAACATTTTTTCAGACTTTTTGTTTCAATTTATTATTCTTTTAATATTATTAATTAATACTTTTTTTTGTGGATTCTTTAAGTTTAACATCTACATTAAACAGAAATATTTAATTTATAATGGCTCAAGCCATAATATAAAATACTGAACTTGCATTAAATTGTATATTAAAATTATTAATATTAAGAGACACATTTACATTGATTCAAGTTACATTATGATATCAAATTTAAAATGTTCTAGCGTTTTTTTAATTTATTTATTCATTCTTAAACTAATCAGATTTTCATCTAAGACAACAAGATATCTAATTTTAAAAATTATAAAAAATATTTGGTACAAATGCTTATATATGTCATAAGTTTGTATATTTTATATAGTAAGTAATCATAAATAATTAATAAGTAGATAATAGTTGAAATTTGGTTCTTTAAACACAAGGCTTAAATGAATAAATGGACTAAAACATGCCTCAGAGTAAAAATTGAACTTCATATGACACCAAATGTATTAAATCTATAATCTATTACAGGGTGCAAATAATAGTTACCTAGTTTAACTTGGCATGTTTCTAATAAAGAACAAACACGTGAATTATTATTCATTAAATTAGATCAAAAATGAATTAATTTTTTTTATTGACACTTTGAAATGTGTACACACACACCTAACATCTACATCTATATGAATTTTATGAAAAATTCTGTTAAGTTTTTTATACTATCTATTTTCTCTGTTTGTTATAATGTAATTAAAAAAATAAATAATATTATTGATCTATTAATATTGTATGTATAAAATATAAACACAATCTGTGCATAAATAGTTTTTTCCCCAGCTGGTCAGATAATGGAATTCTAGAGCTTACAGCACTTCCAAAATAACTTCAGGACACCTCGTTAATTTGAATGTAAATAATTATAATAATATATATTCTCCATAAAGGAAAATAGTAAATTGTATTTAATCTTAACCAGCATTGTCGAAGTATGGATCAATATCTATAGTGGTTTGGTTTAAACGGACCATTTTTTGGTAATCCCATATACTTGGCTTGTTCTTCAGTAAGCTCTGTAAGATGAGCGTCAAATGTAGCCAGGTGAAGACTTGCCACATACTCATCTAAAACAAAATGAGAATTTTATACTTTATAAAAGAAATTATACTTAAATGATAACACACCCATTTTTTTCGGCAATAAATATACATCACTCTTGTAACGACCAATTGGAGCATTAAACAGTTCCATTAGCGCAAGTATCTTTAAAAAAAAAAAACCATCAAGTATAAAACACCGTACAAGTAATGAAAACAATTTAATCCAAAATTTACCTGGGTTGTACCAGTAATGGAAGTGACAAATGATGGAATGCTTGAACAGGTATAGTTTACATGATGACCACCAGCAAGTAAAATCATGGTTTTTCCATCAGGCCAGCGGATGTGATCTACTTGTGAACGTACCTTTTCCCATTTTAACTCTGGTGTACGTAATGCAGCCTTTGATGGAAAAGAAAATAGATTAATACAATTATGAATTATCATTTAAACTCAGAATTAGGAAACTAAAATAATAAGTAGGTAGGTGATATGATATTATTTATTGTAAACGTTTAATGATATAAGTATTAGGTATCCGGAAAAACAGGTTACACTACATAGGTAATTAAATTTCCATATTACTCAACGCCTTATAAATGTTTTTCAAAAAGACATTGGATTATCAATCTCTTGTAGACATAACTCTAAAAAGTGTATAGGATGCCAAGTAATGTATATAACTGAGTACACAGTTTTCATGGATACATGTTATAGGTAAATTATATATACAATCACTGCAGTTTTTCATTACATTGTATATAATTAATTATTTTCATAACTGTATATTTCTGATAAACAACAACATTTTCTGAGGATATTAAAATATTCAAAAACCAAATATCATTGCTAGTAATAAATATAAGATAATATAATATATTAAAAATAGTAAATATTTTATTTTATTGTTTATGAGTATATAGGTAGTATTTTTATATTCTTTTGTAGATTCAGAGGTACATTTTTTGTCTGTTTCAAAAGCCAATTTTAAGAAATAAAAATAAAAATTAACTTAATGATAAATTATAGGTAAGCTCTTTGAACTTGTACAGAATATATTAAGGAAAACTGCTATGGTGATGTGAACTTAATCATGGAACTTGTAATACATACATATTATTAGTATATAAGTCATAAGTGGTTGTTATATTGTTATTCTAAGAGCATCAATGCATTGACAAAGTAACACAATAACTAACAGGCCCATAGATCACTGATACATGTGTTAATGATAATTTTACCGCGTTTGATGATTAATTTATTGGCATATTATTTATTCTGCGTATGGGGTCTTAACGTAGGTGAAATCAGTGGGGTGATTATGCCTAGAAAAAGAACTCGGCTTGCTCGGCAATAACAGCAAAACGGCAACGATTTTTACGCAGAAATAAAATAGCGGATGAAAATATGCCTAGATTGGCAATGAATTCAATGAATAATGAATAATGATAAGTCATTACACGTAAATTAAATGTTACGAAAAACTGAAAATTTCCCAGTGTCGCTGGATCACACAACAATCCTACAAAAAGATTCAGCTAAATACTTAGGTAAACACCTTGATTCTCACCTTAATTGGAAAGACCATGTCTACCAGAAAAAAATACAAATAAAAAAAAATGCGCAAGCTTTGCTAGCTACGTTAGACCTGATTAACAAATGGCTCCTATATGCTGCTATCAAATCAATTTAAACTTATGCCATACAACTGTGGGGTTAAACCAAAATATCCTACATTGAAGTCATTCAAAGCTGTCAAAATATTGCCTATCGTACCATTGTTGCAGCATAACGGTTTGACAGGAATGTAATCATCCATGGAGATGAATACGTATATCATCCATCCAAGATAAAATCAATAAGTTTGCCAATAAAGATAATATAAAAAGTTGACCTATACCCCAAACAACTTGTTGCAAAACATTAGGTGCCTCAAACGTCATAAGACTTAGTTAAAGTAACTTAGACTAAGGAGGGGAATTATCTCATTGGATCTATCTTAGTTAGAAAAAAATAAAACCCAACTGAATATATGGAATGCGTATTGTGTATACAGTGCCGCAACAACCACAGGGGCAGCCGGGGCAATGCCCCTGCAGAGGGCCGCTAATCGTTGGCTCAAGGGGCCCCGACGTGCAGTGCGTCTATTTAAAAAAAATGTATTATAGTTTAATGTTTAAATAAAATAAAATATATTAAGTAAAAATATTATTGAAAATATTTATTTTTATGATTTATAATGCTATTTAATGTGTTGTCGAAGAGCGGGGGGCCCCTATTGATCCATAATAACATCTATATTTATATATAAAACTGTTAGTGAAAGTATTGGTAATTTAGTGACAGAATAAATTGGTAAATAATATGTATGTACTAAATACACTTATATAATTGTGGATATTAGAATATAAAATATTGATAACAATTTTGCAAATTGTACAAAAGTATGGTATTGTTTGTTTAATATTTTTAGGGGGGCTTTAACTTCAAATTATTTATTTTGAGGGAGCTAAGCCCCCGTAAGCCCCCCCCCTCACGGTCACCGCCGATGAACGTTTTAACAATTATTTCATACATTTTATTATTTTAGCTAATTCTATTTATGATGATTCTGAATATTCTGATAAAACTGTTAGTGAAAGTATTGGTAATTTAATGACAGAATCAATATTATAATACAATTTATATTTATAATAAAAAAAACAAACACTAAAAGTGTTGTTATATTTTAATAACAAGACACCAGTCACTGGGTGGTGGTGGGCCTTCGCATTTTATTTTTAGGTTTTTAAAACAAAAATACCATCATTATTTATTTTGTATTGGTAACCTATAAAAAAATATATACATAAGCCTCAGGGCCCCATACATTGACTGTGTCCGGGGCCCCAAGAATCCTAGTTGCGGCACTGTGTGTATAGATTCTAATACGAAAAGTGCCAAACTATCCCATCTATAAAAGACATAATTTTGAGTCTGTCAATGTTCTCTTCATCAGTGGTGGATCCAGGGGGGGGGGGAGGCGATCGGGGCGAAACTGTTCAAGTCGGCATCGTGGTTTTTCATGAGCTTATTTATTTATTTTTTGTTAATTGTTTATTGTTTTTTATTGATTCAAATAAGTGGATTTAAATATAATGAAACGAAATCATTCTGGATCATAATAAAATTATTTTAAAGTTGGGTCACATAACACACCTGCAGAAATCCAAAAACAAACAGTCACTGCATCACTAGAGACAATTCTATGACAATAATATTAACACCGCTATAGCTACATCAATATTATAGACGTGCCATTTTCATTCCATGGCATAGGCGCAACTAGGTGGGGGCTTGGGGGGGCTAAGCCCCCCTAAATATTTTCATAGCTCCTCTGATAAAAAAAATTTTGAATCTCAGGATTTTGTAATTTTTGTGATAAAATGTATTAAATTTTATCATCTATATCTATAATCTCAATATTTAAACAAAATAATTATTAAGTTTGAAAATTATTTGTTATTCAGTGTAACTATAAAAAGTGTATAACAGGGTTTTTCCACATGACTTTGTATTTTCGTCAACAGCTCTATCAGCTGCTAACATTTGAGTATCTCATGAACCATTATATTGTTGTACACTTGTACAATGTACAGTTTTACAACACGTGAACACGGTGACCGACGCCCGTAGCCTGTTGCCCGTATTATATATTTTATTTTATCAGAAATCAATCGTATTATATTTTATTCATTAACAACATCGTGGGACGTGAATCTTTTAAAAGTGTGAATTCTTATTATTTTAACGCTTATTATAAATAAATATTTTTTTTTACTTTTTATTCTATTTATTTAATATGGAAAAACGTGACATTTTTAACATTTTCAAATTCAATAAGTCTAAATCTAACACTCCGACAACGGCGACAAGTACACCAGAAAATGATCAAAATATTGATAATCCTACAACATCAAGTGCTTTTAACGACATTATTTTAATTTCGGAGACTGCAGATAATTCTAGTGCTGATATTCACAACAATGTAGCTTATTCCGGAGACACATTTAATGATGATCTAGGTGATTTAGTATCTGGACCAAATATACCAATACAAAAGGTAAATATTAAATTACATTTGGTACTTAGTAGTTAGTACAAACATTAGGAACAATTGCTTATAACTATTATTTATTAATTTAAAAATTATAACAGTGCTGCAATGAGTAATGACTAATTATCATATTTGAATTTTTCATAAGTATATTGAATTTTAATATCGTTTATTATGGCTTTTGCTTTGCTTAGGAATATCCCAAATCAAAATTTGGTTCACAAAATCGCGCATTTTCATCTTCTTATTATGCTAATTTTGAGTGGTTAGAGTATAGTATCAAGAAAAATGCTGTATTTTGTTATGCTTGCCGCATGTTTGCAAACAATTTTGGTTATACTGAAGATACATTTATCAAAACTGGGTTTAATAATTGGAAAAAAGCAAGTTCTTCTAATTCATAATCTTATACCTATTACTCAGTAATTAGATATGTCATATGTGACATCTATTACAATCATTTTATTTTTTTAATTAAAACAATTTACAGATATCTTCAAAATTAGCGTCTCATGCTGGTACTAAAATACATGTACAAAGTACTGTAAGATTGTCTGAATATGTATTCAGTAAAAAGTCAGGGTCTGTTTTATCAAAAATGTGTACAGCCAATAAAGTTTTAATAGAAAAAAATAGAAAATATGTATCTCAGTTAATAGATATAGTTTTATACCTGAGCAAACAAGGAATTGCATTTAGAGGTCACGAAGAATCATTTAAATCAACAAATAAAGGTTATACATTTGAATACTTCTCACTTTTAAATTAAATTACTTGAAAATATTACTTAGTTAAAATAAAAATTTTATAATATCTCAATTTATTTATGTAACCTACTTCTTTAGGAAATTTTAAAGAAATGTGTGAACTATTTGCCAAACACCTTCCAAGTTTCAACGAAATACATGAGAGAAAAATAAACTTAACTAGTTGGCAAATTCAAGAAGATATAATTGACATCTGTGCAAACTTAGTAAACAAAGAAATATTTAAACAGATAACGGAAACGGGTTTTTTTGCAATAATGTGTGATGAAGCAAGGTATGCTAATAATTACCTACTAACAACTCTATGTAACAGGTACTTCTTGAAAACTTTATATAATTTATCAATGTTCATATTTTTTTTAAACATAGATGTTTTAAAGAAGAGCAGCTTTCAATTTGTGTGAGATATTCAGTTAAATTTCAAGTTTTTGAACGCTTTTTGGGATTTGTAAATGTATCAACTGGGCAAGACGCTAGTCACATAGTTTCAGCCATATTTTATTTTTTTGAAAAGCATAAAGTTGATATGAATGCTGTTAAGATTATTGCACAGTCATATGATGGTGCAAGTGTCATGTCAGGGCATCTTAATGGAGTCCAATCAAAAATTAAAGACTTTTATCCATGTGCTATTTACACCCACTGCATGGCACACCGACTAAACTTAATTGTTGTTGATACGTGTAAAAATATTAAGGTAAGCCTATGATACTTAAATTTATAAATATTATTAATTTTAAACTACATAGATGATAGATTGTCATTGTTTCTTAGGGAGCTCGTACAATATTTAACGTACTTGAAGCTGTATATGTCCATTTTTCAAGACCTTTAAATAATTCAAAGTTATGTGATATTCAATCTAAATTAGGTTTAAAAAAAGGCAATATGTTAAGAGTATGCGATACTAGATGGGTTTGCAGGTACAAAAATTGCGAGGCTATGTTAAATAATTTTAATGCAATTGTTAAATACCTTGAAAATGAAATTGATGAACAATCTGATAAAGATATTGCTCAAGCTATTGGTAATAAATTAATAACATAATAACTGTTCAATTTAATAATTATAAAATAATTTAAATTTTTTAGGCATATTAAGTTCTATACAGAAATGTGAATTCATTATTTTTCTTATTATTCTTAAAGATGTATTGAGTATAATGAACATATTAAGTAATAGTTTACAAAGTAAAACAGCAACACTTGGTAAATCTAAAAATATTATTGAGTCCGTTATAAAAACATTTGAAACATCAAGAACAGATGAGGAATTCCATAATGTTTGGAAAAAAATAGTTAATTTTGCTGATGAAAATAATATTAACTTACAAATTCCAACTATGGGTAATTATATTTGTATATTAAATAATGTTTATTTTAAAAGTAATTCAATTTATATTTCTGTTTAAATTTGTAATAAAAGGATCCAAACGTCAAAGAAGAGAAACTCAAAATCTTCATGATTATGTGGTGTTTGTAACTACTGGAGCAGAAAATGAAGTAGTAGATTCAAACACTACGGTTGAAATATACTGGCAAAGAGTAGCCTACATGCCTATTATTGATTCTATTGTAAGACATCTCAAGTATAGATTCTCCAAAGAGAGTTTACTTATGGCAAGCTCTGTTGAAAGTTTTATTAAAATGGATTTTGTTGAAAGTTCATATTTTATAAATCATTACAAGGTTAATATTACATTTTTTGATAATATTTTTTTCTAAATAATTTTATTGTGATTTTAATTGTTTTAGGATGTTTTAATGATAGATATTCATGCTTTAAAATCAGAAATGAATGTAGCAAGAAATTGCATGATTACCATAAAACCGGATTTTGATATTAATGACATTAGCAAAGTGATCGAAAAACATGTTTATCCCAATCTTTATAAGTTACTGCAAGTAGCAATAAGTATTCCAATAAGCTCAGCCACTTGCGAACGATCGTTTTCTTCCATGAGGCGTATCAAAAATTGGTTACGAACCAGTATGCTTCAAGACCGTTTCTCTAATTTGGCAGTTCTGAATATTGAGAGAGATATTGTTAACTCATTGAATAATGAAGACGTTTTAGATATGTATTGTATTAAAGACAGAAAATTTGTATTAAAATAAAAATAAAACTAGAGTCGAATTTGTACACCTATATGTATTATTAACGTAAATTATGGTGAATACGGGGGTGTGGGGGCGTAGCCCCCGCGGGTCTGTGTTGTCTTGGTACTTTTAGCCCCCCCAAAATATAAGCTCTAGTTGCGCCTATGTTCCATGGCTAGATTCTTTTATAAACAATATATCCGAGCGATTTTTAAAGCAAACACGTGTTATTAAAAGTTTTAAGTGCCTTCTACAAATTGAAAATTCTCCTAATTGAACAGAAAAATCATAATATTCCAAACTTTTAGAATATTATAAAAATGATATACTACAAAATGGTGTTAATGCTGCAGGAGTCGAATGTGATTTATGGTACCAAAAATTCCAATGCCCTAATCATTCATTACCACAAAATGCAATCGATGAAATTTAACTTATATAATGCTACTCTATTTGAAACTATATTTATACTTTTACAAATATTCTAAACATTGCCTGTATCGACTAGTACAACCGAAAGATCAATTTCCACTTTGAGAAGAATAAAAATATACTCAAGAAATACAATGAGTCAGGGGTCGACCGGATGTCCGGATGGATTACCTATGCTACATATTCACAGAGAAATCGATGTTAGAACTTCAGAAATGCTGTCATTACTAAGAAAAAAAGGACCAAGGCGACACAACTTTATAATTTAAAAGGTATTCATAATTTTATAAATTAATTTCTATACATATTTTAAAACGATTTGAATTTCCCCCCCCTCCCATCAAAAAAAATCCCGAGTGCATCCCTGGTGTTATTTTTTGTCTATTATATTATATTTCTATAGTAAATAATACTATTCATGATGAATTAATAAAATAATTCTGTAACACTCGACGATCACACGGTGGAATATTTATGCACTATATTATACCGTAATCACACAATTCACAAAATATGTCGATGAGTGCAATCAGGTAAACAGCTGTTTCTGCGAGCAATTTCAACTGCTATGTGATATTGATAATGAGTCATTATTAATGACATAACTTTTTGGGCAAATATGATAATATCTTTAATAGTCACATGGATTGAACCATACTACCTACTAATGGACTGCGCCTTCCTCGCCACCAACCTAGAGAACAACTAGGACAATATCTGATAAGTAAAAAGGGGTATCGTGGAAAAATAAATTTAATATTGCTGTTTATTCCATGATTTTTATATTTGAGAATATATTTAGATGTATAAAATTAAAATTCAATATGACGTTTTACAAAATAAAATAATTATTCATTATCATTAAAATTCAATATTATGTTTTACAAAATAAAATAATTATTAATTAAAATTCAATAAGATGTACAAAACAAAATAATAATTAGAAAGCCAATCGGGAATTAGAATTTAAAATTTACACTTTACTGATGCCGAAAATGGACAAGTTTTGTCAAATGCGATCTTATCCTTTCTTTGGGTTGGCTAATTGTTTTATTCAAATGATGTACACGAATGGTAAAGTAAGTTTTAAAGATTAATTTTATTATTTGAATGCGATGATTATTTATCGGATTTTGATTGTAAATATGATTTGATAATTTTAAAAAGTACTTGTTTATATTAATTTGTGAAAAGTTTAAGAATAATTTTTTTAGCTATATTACTAAAATTTTATTGATCCTAAATGCATTTTAGTTTTATTAAAAACTTTTCGGACATAATTGTAAGCAGAAGAAGAATAAAAATTTAAAGTTAAAGCAAAAGCTCTTAGTTCTGGAGATATTTTTTTTTCAGAAATGCCATTTAACTGCTTTAAAATAATTTGTCTTGGAACATTGGATAAATTGTCCTAAAAAATTAATTAACTAGTAACTTGCCCAACCCTAATATTTATCGTATATAATTTACTTGTGTAACTTTATTTCTAGTTCTTTAGAAGCTATGCTATTACACAGAGGAATCGAGCAAGTTTTCACCATTTTAGTGGTTCAATAATTCAATTCAATTCAATTCTCAAAAAAAATTATATTATATATAATATAAAATTATAAAATTTATTCAACTTTTGAACTTTTCATTTTTGTTATCAGCTGATAGCTATCACCAAAAATCTATTATCAGTTATCATGATAAGAAAAAAAAACTTTGGAACAATAAACAATCATTCATTATTTCTTCCAAAATATCCTTGTTTGCTTATCAGATGTTGCCTGAGTAAATTTTAGCTAACGCGCAGTCCATTAGTATAAACGAACCGTTCTTCGCAGGAAAAATTTTTCGTATGATCCATTTCCTTATTACACTTATACCATGGTAATGACCACGTTCGTGATTGATTATTATTTAAAACACCATCACTTATCACGGTATTATCATAGAACAGTTGTATTATATCAAGGTTAATATAAATTTATATATTTATATTAACCTTGGTATTATATATTGTATATAAATTGTGATTGTAGATTTATTAATTGCTGCCAAATGTCATGATTTTGGCGGTGAAATATGATTTATACGATTACCCATGAATGTATTTCGTAAGACATTAATGGCCTGTTTTACAATCATAGTTTAAACCTCGGTTACGCTTGAACCACTGATTTTACCGGCCGAATTCGGAGGTTTAACCTGAGTTCAACTATTGTAATACGGGCCCTAATAATAAAAGCAATAAGAGGATAGTCAAAGCTAAACCTATTCATTGCATTGTATCTTATCGCATTAATTGGGTCATAAAAATAAAAGTAGGGCGCTCAATAATAAATTGGAGATTTCGGGGTTATTGGAATATTGCCTATTTTAGTAGTGTACTCCTTGTTAGTAAACTTTTCTTGTTTAGCCAGCGCCGACTAGTAGATTTTCCGGTTTCCCAATTTTAAGTTTTATTTTGACATACAATTTTTTTTATAAATTAGAATATTATTTTTAATATGTTTTCATGTGAGGTTAGGTGTTATTATTTGTTTAGTGTTTTCAAATTTTTTTTTTTTGTTCAAGCAATTAATAAATGTCAATAATATTATTCATCAATAATTTATTATTAACAAAATGTCTGTGAATAAAATGTTTTCTTGGGTGTTGTGCAGTGTACTAAACCAAGTAAACCATGAAATATGAAAATACTAATATTTCAAAATATAATATAATATTGTGATAAGGATGTGATAAGGAAATGGATCATACGAAACATTTTTCCTATAATAATAGGTCTATGGATTGAACGACCGGCAAAAGATTCCTCTGTTATCATCAACGTTATTTTCTCCATGCCGTTTTGTTTCCAGTCAATATGGTTGAAAAATCTATGATTTTTATTGGTCAACAGATTTTTTATCTTTTGCGTTCTATAAATTGTAAAAAGTATTGGAATAAATGATTACATTTTTTCTCTTTTCTTTTCTTTTCTTTTCGAATACCCGTTTTACCTATCTCAAATTGACAGACTTATAATTACTCAACGCGCATATAGTTAATACAATTATGGCGCAATAAGTTTTATTGTTTATTCTAGGACAAGACTCGACAATGCAGCCTACCTAGGCGGAACGTGTTTTCAGACTCAATGTGCGTTCCATACATCCAGTTAAGTACATAAACAATATTTCTACTCAAATACCAAGAAGTCCATAGACTTTTGACTTCAAATACTAGTATACAATTTAATAACTATTCTTCAGGAAAATATGTGCCCAAATTTTTGTTTTTAAATGAATAATTATTAAAGGGGCTGGAGTTATATTTTGACAATGTCATGTGTATTTGATCCGTTGCGTGAGTGGTAAATCTGATTTAGATTTTTATTGGAGTTAAATGAAAATTAGTGTATGTAATCTGTTATCAATTTTAATTTTCACACATGGCTTAAGATGAAATATGTATTAGTTATATATTTTAGGTAATGGTAATAAAAAAATATATATTTATAATGAAAAATGTATTGCTATGAATAAGGAGAATTTAAATTCAAAAAATATTGTTGTACAAACTATTTTGTGTAATCAAAGTATTATTACTTACCACGTCAATTTCATTATGGCAATAACTCATGCAACACACTATACAACCAGACTTCATTTTATCCATGTGTTCTCGAATAACTACATTTTTATTACCAGTAGCTGTGATTACAATATCCACTTGACGAATTACTTCGTTAAGCTTAACAACTTTAAATCCATCCATACTGAAACAGTATAAAAATCATTTTTAAAAACTCATTAAAGTAATAAATGATAAATATATTTATATAGTAAATTATTAAGCCTCATATACAATTATATATATCTATTATTGAAAGATCATAAAATACAAATCTTATTTGTATCAAACTTAATAATAATAGAATCTGTATTTTACAGAATATGTTGTTATTATTTATAAAATAAAACTATAATAATGATTAAAAAAAATTCTTAATGCAAAACATTTGAAAGAAGTTGTTTAATAATGTTTACATTTATTAAGTTTATTTATTGATATTTAATAGACATTTGTGATCTACAATCCATCACAAAAAAAAACATAATTCACTAATATTTTAATGTAATATTTCAACTTTAAGTAAAATATATAAGTTGTTCATAAAATCTTTTAATTTTTAATTTTTAACATTAATTTGTTTTTTTATATATTTAAATCCTATAATACTTATGAGATTTTAATTGACAAAAATAAAATGTAAATAAAATTACAAAAAAAATGTATCTATATATATATATACATAATGAATGACTTTAATAAAAATTGCATCATATTAAGTCTTTATAAATTAAAATTACATTGAATGAATTTTAATGTATATGAGTTTTTTAATTTTGTTTTAATTTGGTACATATTAATACAATATACTAATTTTGTACATATTTTTCTCAATTATTAGTATGCATTTATTAAAAAATAATCTATATACTAAAATAAAAAATACATACCATGCTTGCAAGGCACATATTGGATCGATTTCTGTGACATAAACTATACAACCAAGCCCCTTTAAAGACTGACAACATCCTTTTCCCACTTCTCCATAACCACATAATACAATTTGTTTTGCACCAAACATTAAATCGGTACATTTTTTTAAGCTATTGCAATATAAAAAATATGTTTATAAAAATATTTTAAGATACATTAACTAATTTATAACAAAAATCAATGACGTTCATACCTTACAATCACAGATTCCCTACAACTATAACGGTTATCAAATTTAGTTTTTGTCACACAATTATTGATATTAATAGCTGGCATTAAAAGTTTTTCAGCTTTCAATAATTTATATAAACGATGAATACCAGTTGTGCTCTCTTCAACTATTCCTAACAAAAATTTAATATAATTTAATATGCGTGAATGTATTTCTTTATAATAATAAATAAAAACAACTATTTTTATTACAGTAAGTTTTTAAAAATTATGAATTTAAAATTGCATTCATTTCAATTTAATAGAACACTTTAAAATATAGGAAAGAGTTCTGGTACATAGTTTTAACTTAATTTTAATAATCAAAAAAAGACTATCATTATTACGAATAATTGTTTCATGTTATCCAAAGAATGATTTTTCCATGTATAATAACAATATAACTAACTTCTTAATTAACTAAGTCATTACTTTTTAAAACTATATTATTTTAGAAGTTAATACATTTTAATGTAAAATTATTTGTTAATTAAATTAATTTTATTTTGTAACTTGATTTCAAAGCCAGAAAAAAACTTTAGTAATTTATCATTATTTTTTGAGCGTATCTATTTTTAAAAACAATGTATCATCATCATTTAAGTCAAGCTCTACTTAATATTTTCTATCCAAATGAAACAGTAAATTGATGCTTTTACATTTACTCGAATGAAGCAAGTGAGCATTCCCAGTTATCTTGTGCCCTTTTACGAAATAAAATAATATCAAGTTTATCAATTAATGTATTTAAGACAATAGTTACATTTATTACTATTATCAAGCTATATGTGATTTTTTTATAAATTTACAATGCATTTTAAATTAAAATTTCTACAGAAAATCAATTCTTTTCAATTTAAATTAGGAACACTAATTTGATGACTTTTTGAGCATATTCTTTAGCATTTTAGTTTTAATGCAAAATATAAGAATAAATATAACCAATTAATTATAATACTATTTTACTTTAAAATTAAAATAAGCGAAATAATGTTTTTTTACATTCAATAAAGTTCTACTCTTTCTATTTGATTTTGAGAGACCTACTCTAAGATAATTTTAGTTTAAATCTACTGGAAATAAGAGTAAGGGTTATTTTGCTTGTATGTTGCCTGTCGTGATACGGAGACAATTTTTTTAAATATCTTGCATAAAATAATAATTTGATAATAAATAACAATCTAATAACTAAAATAAATTAAATTAAAAATTTGTGTAAATAGATTAAAAACCAAAACACGCAACTTCTAAAATTTTCTAATCAAATAATTATAAACCACGATCTGCGTATAGATATTTACCAATTAAATTTTTAAAGATACTAGGATATTTCGCTTGACAAAAATTAGTTGCATCTCCTCCATCATCTAAAATCATGTTAGGTTTCCAATTCTTGCCTTCAAAACATTTTTCAATACACCACCAAAAATCATCAACAGATTCACCTCGCCATGCAAATATTGGAAATCCTAAAAGTTAGTAATGCATTAATAAAAAAAAAACCAATGTTTTGAGTTTTTGTTATTGGTATTCAGTTATTCATACAAAATAATTAAAGTATTGTCTTTTTTAAAAAATGATTTTGTTTTATTTGTTTGTCATTTTTTCATAATTATAATATCAACAATGCATGGTCAAGTTAAAACAATATCAAATGTTTTCAGTTTTATAGTTTTATGATAATATCTGTAATATATTAGTCAATTTTACATACATTGATATTTACCAAATATTTGATTTCAAATGTGATGTATCAGTTTTTACAGTGCTATTTGTACAATGTAAAAGTGACGAGGATCAAAGTAAAAAGTATATCATATAACGTTAGTACAAACACAATTCTCTTATTAATTAAAAAAAATACACTATAAAAATATTTATCACCTTGAATTTATTGGATCATATTAAAAAAGGAATAAATATGTTTAGGGAATTAACAGCATTTCTGGATAGTAATGTTCTACCAGATGCCCAATTGATTACTCATTAACTAGAAACATGCAATTAAAGTGGCATGCAAGTCTTTCAAAAAATAATTATTTCATTTGTGTAAAGAAACATAATTGCATGCTTCTGTTGGAAATTTTAAATTAATAACATTTGAATGACTATTTACGTCAATCTGAGACAATCAAACAATTGACAAGCCATGGTAATATTAAAAATTGACTGAATATAATCTTTACCAGATGCTTACATATTATGTATAATATATATTAAATCAGAAGAAAATATTGGGGGAGGTTATAAACTATTGGAAAAAAATAATCATTCATTTATGATATAAGGATTATGAAATATTTTCCTGCTTTTTCTTTGTACGCAGGATATCAAGTACACAAAAAGTTAAATTAAATTTTAAAAAAATAATCATAAGTGTGATACTAAAAATTTGTAAAAATTAAAACATTTCAATAACATAAAAGAGTTAATGATATTTGAAAAATATATACATACTGATTTATTTCATAATAAGAAATTAATAACCAAGTTAATTAATTATTTAAAATTATAAGGAAAATTAAACTTAAAAGTCTTTAAACATAAGTAATATGTATGTAACAATTAAATAATAAATCCATAAGAATGAAATCAACAAAATATAAGTAATAATAAAAACAATTTCTTTTTAATTCCTAACAAATAAATATGTTACAAAATAATGACCGTAAACCTTTGTACAAAGTACAGAAATTTACAAAAAATATATATTTTTATATTCAGTTATATATAAGAAGGAACCACTAATACCCACAATCGGTGGCAAGGTAACACACTCTTTCACTCTTTAAAAATACATAGATTTATTTAGATAGCTTGATTTAAATAATTATAAAATTATAATTGTTCAAATGCTACAACTATAAAGACTACAGTAATTACCAGTTACCACATAATTCAAATAAAATTACATGCTAAGCAATACAATTAAAAACAATAATAGTTAATTAAGTAGTTATGGATTTTTTTTACAAGGAGTCTATTAATTTAGACATTAAAAGCACATTATACATAAAAATAAGTTTAAGATGTCCTAGCATTTGTGCGTTTGGTTAATACATATAAAATTAGTTCCGATGTATTTAAAATAGTGAGTATTTTTTTAAAAGTTTTGTACAATAATCTACGCAGGGCTGGTGATTTTTGGTCTGGTCCAAAGTGAAAAATTTATTAGGAGCTAGTATATATTTATAAATAATTATTAACATTAAGAAAGAGTTGTATATTATAATAATAGTTAAATTTAAGAAAGGAGATTTACAAGAAGTAGTCAGGGCCCAGATTGTAAATACAAATGGGAGTTCAGCGTGCTACTTAGTACTTAGCTTTTAGTTCCTTATAATCAATCAATTGTATGACAGTTTGTAGAATAAAATCTCCTTGGCAATCAATTTAAACATAGACAGATAAGTTATATTAACTTAATGTACAATTGACTATTAGCTGTACTGCTGTAGTCATGTAGTATTCACTAAAGTTGGTTATAATAATAATATAAATTTATCATGATATAGTTGGAAATTGCCATTCATTTACATAATTGCATGTAGTAAATATTAATTATTATTATCATTGACTTTCTCTCAAACAACAAGAATACTGTGCCTACTGAAACCTCATGTGGGAACCGGGAATATGGAGAGCAATGCTGAGAGAAAATTATATTAGAAGATAAAGTAATCCTAACGGCTCCCTCATGCAAAAGTTAAAATAAATATTTAACATTAAATAATTTGATTAAATTTATCATATAAGTATATCTTCACAAAATTATTATTTTTCATCAAATTTTATCAGGTGATAGAAATGTATCTATAGTAATTATGCATTCATCCCCACTTAATCATTACTTCAAAGGAGAAATATTGTTGGCTAGTGTTCTTAATAATTTGTATAATTCCATCTCATTCAATAAAGAGTTTTAACACATAGTACATATGCATAAATTTGTTCAATACATAATTTATAGTTAATATTTCAATCAACAAATTAAGCTTCCATTTTGCATATGTCGGATGACAGTCCAAGTGAATATAAAGCATTAAAGCTGAATTATCTTAACATTTAACCCAGGATAAGACTGATACCAAAAGGTTATAAAGTAAATATATGATACAAATTTAGAATATTGTAGAAAATGGATTATGGGAGGTTCATTAATGTGGACAAATTTAGGAGAAAGTTTTAAAAATGAAGTAATGAAGAACAAATTACACGGGTGATTGGAAAAGTCTTATAAATGGTTTAATTCACACCAGTATCAAATCCTTAGGTAACATATAGATTTTTTTTAAATATGCAACAACACTTCGTCAAAAAATCCATACATTCACCAAACAGATACAAGATTGTATAGGGTTCACACTCCAGCATAGTATCTCATGTGCCTTATTTTTCTCATATCAGTAATATAACTTGTGATGCCCATTATTACCTGCTTCCGCTAAAGCAGCAGCAACTTCATTCTAAAAAATAAATAATTGTTTAAAACATCCATAATTTGTAATCGTTTATAAGAATTATGTAAGGAATAAAAATTAATAATTAAAACCAGTTGCCGTAATAGCTGTACACTTTAAAAAAAGGTAATTTTTGCGATCTATACATCAATTATAATTCTCTGCATAGTATTCCCAAAATTAAACTGTTCAATACCACACATACAACACATTATAAGTATTAATAAACACATATTTATCTGAAATTGCATTAACATTTAGAAACACCAGTGTTACAGTACTCCTTCATTAATAAGAACTCAGTTAAATTATTGGATAATGAGAATCGATTTTGCAGTCTTGAAAAAGGTCCTATACTAAAAAGTAAGTTTTTTTATTTCCTCGATTTTTACAAATTACTCGAATAACACAAAACTCGAACAAATTTTAGACACATACCAACAGAAAAATGTAATAAACAGGCTAAAACAGCAACAACTATCAGTAACTGTTTTATAAGAGCATGGAACATTGAAAACAAAGCCACTTAAACACCTGAAATACCTATTGATAATGTACAAAGATGGAATTAATTTTTAGCTGTCATAGACTTTTTCAAACCGACATGAGTTTTAAATTAATTTATGTACATTTGAATGAAACAAAATATTTAAATTTCATTATATGTAATATATACAAAAGTAATGTAAAATTTATTTTTGAAGATTACATAAATAATAAAAGAAAAGATATATTAGAGCGTGAAACAATGTATTGAATTTAAATTTCTCTGATAATAAGAAAACATTTGTACCAATTAACATACATTTTTTTAACACAAGTAGGTTATTTTTTGATCCTGGAAAGTTTTTCTTTATAAAAGAGTATGTAAGAGTACTGTAATCATATTTAATCAAATCCACGCAAAATAAAAGTGAACATAAACCACAAAAACAAGGACATTTTTAATGAATTTAAAATAAATTTTACCTGTTAAATGCAAATCACAACTATTTTTATGCATTTTAAATTTAAAAGGTTGTTTAATTAACAATAAAATAAATTTAATTGAATATTTCAAAACAAAATGATGTAAATTTATTCCAATCTTAGTAATATACATATTTTATCTTATCTTATTATCTATATTTTAGATAATTATGAATTAATGTTGAAATAATGGCTGCATCCGAGTTGGGTCCCAAATTTAAAATTGCTACACTAGTTGGGTCCCGAATTATTTTAGGTTCTACACTAGTTGGGTCCCGGATTTTTGTAGGATACTAGTTGGTACTAACTTTAAAAATCTGGACCCAACTCGGATGCGCTGGAAATAATAATAGTGAATGAATTTTTAATTTTTAACTATCAATTAAATGTGTGTGGTATTGAAGAACGTACATAAAAACAACATTTTTATAAATACCTGTGTTGAATAAATATTGCAAGCACTCCATCTCAATTCAGCGCCTAGAGAACCCAATGTTTCAATTAATACCTATAAAATAGTATAGAAAATGTTTAATCATTGATAATTGTAAAATAAAATATTTTATCGACTAACAGCAGTTGGTGCAGTGATAGGTGTACATCCAATAATTTTGGCTCCCCGTAATGGCTTATCTTCCATCACCTGTTTCCTTAGAGACATTAAACCAGGCATTTCTAAATAAACATTTTAAATAACAGTATATGACTAATGCAATAAATTCTAAAAAAAACTCAATATAATACTGATATACATTATATTTCAGCAGTCAATTTTAATAGTTAATTTACTTATCTACTGAAATGCATACAATGTACACATCAACTATAAATAAGTAAAAGAATAAGATGGCTAGTTTTTAGTAATTGGTAAACATATAATTTTATAAAAATTACTTTAGGCTTGATAAAATAGTGCCTCACTGAGGTCTATTAGTGTATTTTAATTAAAAAACAAAACCATCTATTATAATAACATATTAATATTAATGGAACAATTAAAACAAGTAAAAATTAGAAAAGGATACAATATTAATATAATAACTGAAGCATCAAATAAAGGAACTGAAAAGCAAGACAGGAGGAATAGGGATCAACAGACAGAGGATTCATTGCATACGTTTTGCAAATGACATTTTACAACTAGCTAAGTCTCAAAATGATATGAATAAGATGCTCAACACTTAGGAAGATATATTTGATAAGTGCCAACTGAAGATCAATAGACAAAAGACAAAAACAATGTTGATAAGTAAGATCAATAACAAAAATGAAGTAAGTATCAATCTAAGAGACAGTCCTGTACAACAAGTTATGAATTTTGTTATCTGGGAAGTTTAATTACAAATAGATACCAAACAGCTGACATAAAGAGCCATGCAAGCTTTCCATAAGAACTATAGAAATACTTAGTAATAGACACCTCAAACATGAGATTTGTAATAAGTTTATTAAAACTTTAGTATGGAGTGTTTTATCTTATGGATATAAGACATGGACAATGGCACAGAATGATAAAAGCTATCTGCAAGGAATGGATATGTAGTATGGAGGAAGACCAATTGCATACAATAGAAATTAAACAAGAGTTCTAAAAGAAATAAAAGATAAAAGAAGTCTAATTATTAACATAATGGAAAGGAAAATCAAATTAATTGGACATCTTAACCGCTACAATGATTTTCTTAAAAACTAGGGCTAGAATGTTTATGATTTTGGACATTTTTTTTAGGTTGTCCAATAGCTTTTAATTTATATAGAAATGTGTTTTATGATATCTATATTTAACATATCAAAATTTTATTTTGAATATAATTACATATTTTGCCATTTTTTATTTGTAAGTGCATAATTTGTATTATTTTTTGTTTTTATGTGCATATTTTATGGGTTTCGATACAATAAGCTGATAGATACCATAATATTATATTGTATTAACGGAATATAATGTAAGTTTGATTAAGTATCTGTATTTAACAAATCATCATTAATTTACTGTTGATAATTCAATATAGATGGAGTAAAGGTAAATTTATAATAATAATTTTCGATAACCCTCTTCAATATTCACAATCAAAACTTATCTTAGGAGGACGCTACATACATATTTGTTGTGTTTGTTTTACAAGTGTGTAACGTAACAAATTTACAATTAGCAGATCACTTTTAATTCCGTTAGTTTAAAAATTAGAGTAAATTGAGTAAATTGACCTATTATGAAACTTGATGGTAAGAACATTATTTGTGTTTGTATGTGGGTTTTTTTATGATAACTTAATTTTTAAGTGAATTATGAGCATTTTTAATTTACACTTTTTATATATGTATAACTTGCTACAAAATTTAAGTATCATAAAAAAACCACATACAAACACAGATAATATTCTTAACATAAAGTTTTATAATAGGTCGATTCACTCTAATTTTTTAACTAACAGAGCTAAACGTGATCTGCTGAGCGTAAAATTGCAATGTTATGCACTAGTAAGATGGAGACAGGAAATGGTTGAGTAGCGTCCTCATAAAACATTATAAAACAATATGTTAAATAATTTGTTGTTAGTTGCCATCTAGTCTACGCCAGATGTAGAGTACCTATACTGTGCGTTTCGTGTTTTGACGTGTACCTATTTAATTTAATAGATCCCACAAAAATAATTTGTTTATTTTTGTTTTAATTGCTCTTCAATTATGATTTAAGTAAAAAACTTAAACTAAGAGGTTTTGTACAAGAATTTGGATAGCACATTTTATCTACCGATGGTTCAATTCTTTATTACAAATTATGCAAAGTTAAAGTTAGTAGCAAATGTCAATTTACTGTTGAACAGCATATGAACACCACTAAACATATTCAATTAAGTACACAAAAAGACCAATATTTAACCAATTCATTTATATTCTATTAATAATTAAATTTGTCTCTATAAATTTAATGCAGTTTTTTTCTGCATTTTTTTTTTAATGCATATTTTTCAAATTTACATACATTACCTATAGTTGTTTTTTAGTGCATATGTGCATATATATTCATACGTTTTTTAGTGCACAAACATCCTAACTCTATTAATAATATACATGAAGGAAGAATAATTGGACAAAGACTTAAAGCCAATTTTTTCCATGAAATAAAAGAGAAGATATTAAAATGATAAATGGTTCTTTTGTCAGCATAAATATAAAACATTAATGGTTTATTAATGATGCATAATGTAAAAATGTGTTATTTAATAATTTAGGACAGATATTAAGCTATAATGTCCACTGGTATCAGGTATGTAACATAAGTGATGATTAACAAAGATTCTGTAAATGGAAAATTTGATTATATAAATTAATGAAAATTAGAAATGTTTTTAATTACCTTAGCTAATATAATATAAGTATGTTGTTCATTACCTTGTTCGGCAAATTCAATTTCACGCTTTCCAAAGTCTTTGAGCCTTATATCTTTAATGCAAAAATCACTAAATCCAGAACTATTTTGTTGTTTTTTCAACCTAACTGGAGTATCATCTTCAGATAAACTAGCTGTAAAAATATATAATGTATTTAACAAAATAATTAGGTTATGCATATTTTAAGAAGCGTGGTGCCAAAGTATTTGAAATATATTATGATATTGTACATCAAAGGGCCCCTACCATCCTTCCCATATTTAAATTTAACAAATAGATGTAAATTAAAATACCTACATAATGCAATGTTTAACTATTTATTTTTATATCTTAGTTAAGCAAATGCCTGAAAATTCTGTGAAGTACCCTACAGTAGGTACCCTCATATCTAAAATATCTACTATATGACAAAATAGTAAGTTTTAGATAAATTAGGTAAACAGGACTAATCGAAAGAAGTATATTTTAATGATAATAAAACAATAACAAATAATTTTAAATAACTTTGCTTCATTAAAATAAATAAATACTAAGATATCAATGATTCATTAATTTAAAAATAAAATAGGTAGTAACTGTAACAATTTATTGTATAACTGTGTACAAATGATATAAATAGTACTGACAGTATAGACATTATTCAAACAGAACAGAAAATGTAATAAATTCATGATGGAGGAATAATGTTGTTTTATTTTAAGAGAATGTCAGCATACGGTGTGCTGCACACAAATTTTTTCTCAGTATCAAAAGCATAAATATAGGACACCATAAGAAATTTGGATTTAGCAAAACCAATTTTGTGTAATTAGCTTTAATATTCAACTGAATTGACTTAAAGTTAAAAACAAATATGTGTACATTGGCATTTTTACCATATTTAAATTGTAATACTTAACATTTATATTTTGCAAAAAACTCATTAATTGTAAAAAGATATTGTAATAATACAATATATAATGTTTTTAACTTAAGTTTGATGATAAGTCGATTCAAGTTAACTTAAAATTAGTTTTCAATTGATTCTTGATTAATTCTAAAATTTATTGAACTTAAATTTGCTATGTTTTGTTTGGGTCAAAAATAAAACGTGCTGATATCTTTTCAAAGTTAAATGGTTTCAATTTTTTGCTTTTATTATTGTTAGTAAAATAATGACAGTTCTTAAATTTAGTATTATACGCAATTTTCATAAAGATAACAAATTTGTTATGGATAATTTTTAATAAGTAGTTAAGTTCTATACATATATGTATACATTATTTACCACACCCAACATTATTTTTGTAATTTATCTGTAAGAACCTACTGCTTAATTATCTAGGTCATTTATGTATTTATTGCTACCTATTATTACTACTATAACACATATTTACTACATGGAGGTAATTTATAGATCAAGTATGTTTTATATTAATACTAATTATAGTAAATATTTTGATGAATTGTAAAAATAAAAGTTACAAATTCAGTTGTTTATAAAAGCATGGTAAGAAAATAAAGTTTCATAAAAGTAATAGGTACATCAAATATGGAAAAAAGATTATGTCATAGAAAATACTTACCAGAACTACATGAATCTGTTGAACATGTAGAGACAGACCTAGGTCTGTAGCTCTTATAAGGCATTTTTTCAGCAGTAATTTTCTAGAAAAAAAAAATGTTTGATGGTATACTTTGCTACAACTATAGAATGAAAAAAGTTTAATTCTCACCTCATTACTGACATCTGATGATGTGAATGAAGTTTCTTTGCTGTTAATAGACATATCAACAATTTTCTTTTGAAATTGCAATATTGTTTTTTTACAACAAGTTACAATAATGAAAATTAAAAATAAAAGAGATTTTGACAGAGCGTTGCCAATTGATGAATAACTATTCAAATTGTTCAGATTTGTGTGTTGAGCTAATTGTTGGGCGGAAGATGATAATTGCCCTTTTGCAATTTTTGAAATTGCAATATTGTTTTTGTACAACAAGTTACAATAATGAAAATTAAAAATAAAAGAGACTTTAACAGAGCGTTGCCAATTGATGAATAACTATTCAAATTTTTCAGATTTGTGTGTTGAGCTAATTGTTGGGCGGAAGATGATAATTGCCCTATTGTTTGGGGGTTTTTTTTTGGTTCAACTACACGATACAATACGATCATAAAACATTAATATTATTAAATCATCGACTCGTATGAACCCCCATGGATAACCTATCAAACAGCAAGAAATAAACAAAATCGCTAAGAGAAGAAATATTTTCCAAAATAAGTGCGTTATGTGTATCCTGTGAAAATAACTTTATTAATAATAATAATATAATATTACTCCACTCAACCAACCACTGACCCTCCCCCCTTCTTACTGCAAAACGAAAAATATTACTAATTATACATTTTTATACATTTTTCATTCTCGCATAAAACACACACAAACACACTCACGCACATGGACATGACGGACTAAGTGATCCCAATCCGTAATTGACAGCCGAGAATTCGAGATTCGAGTGGCGTTATAAAATAATAAACTTAACATTAATGCAGACACGCGCGAGGCTACAACTCCGCTATGGTAACGGTAAGGCTAAGGCCCTTTAAGAACATTGGTCAAGTCAATACATAAACTCAGAAAAAATTAAGCTTCCCGAAGACCCGAATAAGCGTTTGGTCACCACTGAACGAGACGTGGCTGAATGATAATAATCATTATTATTACTTATCACTCAAACACATTAACCAATGTTATCAAGTAGTTGTTTTTGTTTTACGAAAAACATTTTTATCGAACAATTTAGTACTATCGAATAGTGAAATGAACATTGAGTTTAATTTTATTAGGAATGGTAATCGTAATACCAAACAGTTCAAAGTTTTAGCCTAGTAGACTATCTGACTAGATGTGCCCAACTACGTCCTAATAAGTAATACATATAATAATTATAAGTAACTAATATGTTATATACTAATAACTGAATAGGTAAAACTACTATCGAATAGATTCGAGTTATCGATATTTTACAGTTATTAAACAATCAGATCGATAATACTGAACTCGGCTGGCGACAGCTCTGAGGATAGAGTTTCAATACGGTTTTTCGGCTTTCCCTTCTCATCGCGTTCACGGTTTTCACTAGCGCGTTATCACTACCGGTCTGGTTGGGCCACGTAAAGATTCGCGCAACGCCGAATCGGATTAGTAGTTAGGGTTTTGTGCCTGAATCGAAAATCACTATGTACTTTATAAGTTCCGATCTAAAGTTTTAAATAGGTATTGCTATTCTAAAGTCAAATTCACACCCCCAACCGTTGTTTTCCCATCATCTCGTTCAGGACAATTTCAGGATTTTCTCATAATTTAGTGGGTGAGTACTAGTGTAGGTACTACACTTGTTCACTATTATTATTTTTATTTTTACATAGGTAAAGTGTACACATTGGTATTGATAGATATAGAAACAATATAATACAGCCTTTAAAAAAATAAAACTGTTCAAGTGTTTTAATTAAGTATAGATACTATTATTATGTCTTGACGATGTTAGTGTTTTTTTTCTTTTATTAAAGTAGAAAAAAGAAAAAATATACAATATGTATAACATAAATACAATAAGTAATTTGGATAACAATTTTTACCAGACTGGACGGCTTGAGGGAAGGGAGAGTCCATTGACACTACTTCCAATATGAACTTAATTTAAATTTAATTTAATTGTATAAAATAAATGTATTTATAATATATAATTTCGGTTAATTGGTTAGAAAATCATGTGGCCATTTTCGTTTGAGACGACGGGGAGGGTTGTCAGGTAGTGTTTTAGATGCTAGCTTGGCGACTAGGGGATTAGGATGATTTAGGACATTTTTGTGAAAGTTATTATAGTTATGCAAAGCTAGTGCAGATATCGTTGGAACGTTGAGATCATGATGTAGGGATCTGTTACTTATATACCATGGAGCGTTTGTGAGGAGACAAAGGTTTATGGATTGGAAAGCTTGGAATATTTTCAGGTTAGAGATTTTTGTAGAGCCCCATAATTGGATTCCATACGTCATTGCCGGGCGTATCAATTGTTTATAAATTAACGTTTTGTTTTCAAGTGAGATTTTAGAGCGAGTAGTTGTCTTAGCTTGTGCAGACGGAGATTTAAGGATTTTCGTTTAAATTTTATATGCGTTGCCCAGGTCAGTCTTTTATCTAGATGGAAACCGAGGTATTTGACTGATGTGCCTATAGGGATTATTTTGTTATTGAGATAAACGGGGGGAATATTTTTTGGCTCTGAGTAAAGGTAATATGAGTGAATTTGCTTTCATTTATTTTATTGTCCATAAGTTGAACCAGTTTTGTAAGTTAGTTAGGTGGTCTTGGAGGTTATTTATGGCACAGTCTAAGTTAGGACTGGATGAGGTTATTGCAGTATCGTCTGCAAAAGTAGCTAAGTTGGTGTTATTTGATTGAGGTAGATCAGCTATATATATATTGAAGAATGTAGGTGCGAGAATGCTGCCTTGAGGGAAGCCTGCTCTTATAGGATGAGTATTAGAATACTCTTCCTTACATCGTACTACGAAGGAGCGGTTTGTGAGGAAAGATTTTAAGGTGAGGTATAATGGAGTGGGTAGAAAGAGAAGTTTATAAAGAAGGCCTTCGTGCCGGACACGATCAAACGCCTGCGCAACGTTGAGGAATACCCCTGAACAAAAGTTTTTTTGCTCAAGGGAAGAGGCAATGTTGTCAGCTATTCTGTGGATTTGATGGAGCGAAGAGTGATTGCTTCTAAAACCGAATTGAGCGTTAGGAATAATATTTTTTCCATTTACAATTGGATAAATTCTTTTTAGGATAATTTTTTTCAGGATTTTAGAGGACGTTGGGAGAATACTGATGGGTCTGTAGGAAGACGGGATATCGGGTGGCTTGCCCAGTTTATGAATAAGAATGATGACTGAGTGCTTCCATGTGGAAGGGATGTATGATAGGCTTAGTATGCCATTATATATATATACGTAAGTAGTAGGATTGCTTTTTTCGGCAGTTTCTTCATAATGGTATTGGTGATCAGGTCATGGCCAGGTGATTTATTATTTCGCAATTTACTAATAATGTTTTTAACTTCAGAAGGGGAAGTATATTTTGTTGGAAGACACATTGGTAGGGTGTTGATTAATGAAGTTTTGACTTGAAGGGATTGTTCTAAATTTAAAATGTCTGTATGAGGCGTAAATCTACTTTCAAGATCAGTTGCAAAAAGATATGCTTTGTCTAAGTTTGATGAAGCTAAGGATCTATCTGGGTAACGTAGGGAGGTGTTTTGTTTTTTTAGGAAGCAAGTGAGAGTATTATATTTTTTTTTGTCACTAGGAAAGTGCGTTCTTTGCCATCTACAACGGGCTTTGCGTTTTTCTGAAATTAGTTGTGTTATGTGAAGAGGTAATTTTTTAGTGACTTTAGGAGTATTAGAGAGCATTTGGGAAAAATTTCGTGCTCCATTTTGAAGGACCTTTGTAAATGATTGAACTGCATTATCCAAGTCTGCAGGTGTTTTTAGAAGGATGTTTAGTAAGATGAGGTCGTCTATAGTTTGGCTAAATTTTTCCCAGTTGGTTTTCCCTGGAGTTAATGAATGATGAGTAGTCGTTGTAGTAGACAATTCATTTAAGATTAGGAGTAAGGGTGTGTGGTCAGAAGATAAGTCTGAGAGATTTGATATGGAGTGATTTATATGACATGGAAGGGAAGTTATGAAGAAATCTAGAACATCAGGTTGTCTATTGGCATGTGAGGGCCAATATGTAGGGTTAGATGGAGAAATGATTTTTAAATTGTGATTGTGTAAAAAGTTATTGAGTATATAAGAATAGTTCAGTGGTTATAACCCCCTTTAGATTTACCCCCTAATTTTTTTTAACTCTAGGTATACAAACTACAGTAGCAATGGTATGGAAACAATAGTTCACATTTAGAAGAAAAAATAAAAAACGATTTAATTGTTTGTGAAAGATAATGATGTAAATTGTAACTTGTTAAGTACTAACCCGTGTATTGTTTAGTATGTATCTCATTCAAGTTGTCTATATCTAAAGGTGATAGGGTTCTTATCGCTGTCTGAAATGCCTTTATATCCAAACATATTTAAATCACTAATAATCATATTAGACTTCTATTTGTAACATTTAAACAGTCATATCGTACTATTGCTATTAGCTCAGTTTTTATACCTATTTGTTCTAATTTAAATAGCTATTTCTATTAGGTAAATATTTTGAGAAAATAAATTCAACTAAACTCTAATCCTTTCTGCTTGTATTATTGATGCCAACTCATTTTGAAAGATATATGACATTTTTTAACATTACAATATTTTTAATGCTTAAAATGTTATCATTGATAACTTATTTCATCTCTAACTCTCTATTTGCACAAGTTATTTAATGCACTCAAAAATATGTATTAAAATATGTACCTAGATGTACAAATATCTTTATTATTTTTAAAATTATATTTGTATAACCTGTTTAAAATATGATAACTTTACTGTGGTACATTTGTTTTTAAAATGTGAATATTTTAAACTTTTTAATTGTGGTAAATGACTATATACAATTTTTATGATTAATCTAGTAGTTGGTATATAGATATATTTTACCATTAGTATGTTAATATTTTTATTTTAATATGTAAACAATGAATTAATAAATATACAAAGCCTCTTTGTGATCTTATGAAACATTATTTTTGCATTAAAATTATAATATTTGGATTTAGATGAAACATTTTCCTGGTATAAAGTGGATGATATCAGTATTTTATAATAAATACAAATAAGCAACATCATCGTATTTATAAATATTTAATGAAATATACTATACAGTATACACTAAACAATTAAATAAGATTATCATTCTCTTTTTTCGTTTTTGTTATTAAGAGGACACCACACTTATTGTATCGGTCTTACAAACGAGTAACATAGCAAATTTACACTCAGCAGTTCACGTTTTTCTCCATTAGCTTAAAAAGTAGAGTGAATATACCTATTATGAAACTTAACGGAAAGAACATTATTTATGCTTTGTTGTAAGTATTTTTAATATAATTCAGTTTTTAAGTGAGTTATGCTCGTATAATAAATAATTAAATAAAAATGCTCATAACGTTTATAAGACTGAGACAACAATACGGGTGTTACGCCCTCTTAATCTTTATTTATTTATTGCTGTTGTCTGCTTTCATATTTAATTGTAGATACAAATCATATAAATGGTCTTTTAACATTTACATAATCGATTCTAGTTGTTTTCTTCATCTTTAAAATCTATCTTCCACATTCCATCAGGTTCTAAGTCTCTTTTATCTTTTTTGTCCCTTGCCTATTCATTTTGACTTTTTAGAGTGAGTACCTTATTATTGATGTTCTTTTTATGCTCTCCGAAGTAACTCATCATTAGAAACTCTCTATTCTACTCATAATTATACATATTATCTTCAACACATTTCAAATATTCTGTCACAATTCTCTAATGTTACTTTGTAAGTTTTAGAATCCTATGACATTATGAGGATGTAAGTGCACTGTTTGTCTTCTCTCTGGTCCACACATAACAAAAGGCAATTGTGTAGAATGATTATTTTTATGTTTTTGAGTAATCTCATTTCAATAATGAATATTAATATGTTTGAGGGTATCAATTTGGCTAAATTTTCTCTCTCAAAATAATTTAAATTTACAAAATGTTTTTTTTTTTTTGAAATTGATGTATGAAATATGCATGCATATATGTACTGATTTTCATTCAAATATATTTTTAAAATTTGTGAACAAAAATTAATTTTAAATAAATTGACTTAGTTTAAAATTGTATATAATTCATTAAATGATTAATATGAAACAAAAAAAATGTATTAAATGCCTAGTAGATATAATTTAATTGTATTTTTTATGATGTATTCAATTGCATGTTATATTTTGAACATTTACTCATCTTATTAAAAACTCATGAACAAAAATCAATAAATTATAACACATTTTATATATTTTTATAATACAATACAGTGAAACCTCTAAATACCGGACACTCTCGGTCGCTTAAATGTCGTCCGCTATTTGGAGGTGTCTGCTATTAAGAGGGGAAATACAGTGAGAACACATTTCACCCTTTCCAAAATTCCATCCGCTATTTGGAGGTGTCCGTTAAAGGAGGTTTCACTGTATTTCAAAATTGCCTTGAAAGTTACGGTTAATTACTAAAGACTTGGATAAATTTTCAAATAAAAATGCACGTCACTTTTAGCAAAGTTTAATCATTTCACATTTACAGGTTTTACATAGGACATAGAATTAATAACTTAATATTATTTTTTCATGAATATACTTTATATTTTAGAAAAATGGTAAAATATACTTAAAAATTAAAAATGCTCCAAATATGCAAAAATATGAAACATTTAATTTTGCATATCAACACATTAGGTTAAGATTCAAATCTGTGTCTTATCTATCTACTTTTTGATTTAATAAATAAAAATATGCAAATGCATACAATTCGGACCTTAGTAATGTTGTACAACCTAAAAATTCATGAAAATTATTTACTTCATTTTTAAATATTACATTTAATAGCTAATATTAATAATAAAAAACATTTATTGTTTTTAATCAATTATTTCAGATACTATTGATAATGTTCTTCCTGTTATTGCTTCCATTCTTTCGATTGTTACATGGTTTGGATGTTTCTAATTTTGTTCCAAAAGTTTCTACTGATATATCACCTTGCAAAAGTTGTAAAATATTAGTCCAATCGTTTGAAAAAGTAATGTATTTATAAATCAAAATTTTATGTATAGACGTTTAAAATTAATGTGTATTTTTAGGGTCTTGAAAAAACTAAAAATGGTCACTTTGGTGGTGGAAATACAGCGTGGGAAGAAAAAAATTTATTGTCTTATGCAAAAAGTGAAGTGAGATTTGTAGAAATTCATGATTCGTTGTGTACTGAAATATCTCAAGACCAAGATATGGTATAGAATAAATAATTCCCCAAAGTTTTGATCTATTACCTAGTTAAACATTTTTGGTTTTATAGTGTTTTCATTTGTCGAGTGAATATGAACATCATTTAAAAGAATGGTGGACAAATGGCCGTCAAGAAGACCTATACCAATGGTTTTGTGTTGATAAATTAAATGTGTGTTGCCCATCAAAACATTATGGTCCTAATTGTTTACCATGTGAAGGTTATCCAAATGTTTGTAATTCTCGTGGGACTTGCAGAGTAATAATAAATTATTTACTAGCCTTAGTTATTTAATAAATATTAGTATTATTAATGAAATTTATTCTATCTCAGGGCGATGGAACTCGAAAAGGCAATGGGTCATGCAAATGTAAAATTGGTTATGATGGTACCAACTGTGATCATTGTGCAATCAATTATTTTGTCAATCTGAAAAATGATACTTTTACTTGTGAAAAATGTCATAAATCTTGTAAAGATAGCTGTACAGATTCAGGACCAAAAGGTTAGGTTGAATATTATATTGTATAATATTGCATAAGTAATACAAGTTATACTATTAAGTATCAATAAACTTTAATCCTTTTTTTATTTTAATTAATTGATAAATAAGGATTTTGCAAACAGTTTTTTTTATAATTGTCGATAAAACAAAAAATTTAAAAATACTTGGGCTGAGGTGTTGGGCACTTGATTAGTTAGCCTAATACCTAAATTGAATAAATTTCAGATATATCAGACTATACTATTTAGATAAGTGTTCTATATCGTATTGATGTTAATTGAAAACTAATTTTTTTTTGTGTGTTACTGTACAGTCGTGATTACATAACAAATTAAAAAATAATATTACTTTAATTAGCTGTGATATCTATATCACCATCAATAAAATACTTTAGTAGAAATTTGGAGCTGATTGTACACCAAATATAGTCAATGCAATTTTTAAGCCTATAATCTATCCATTAGTTTTATCTTAAATCAATAAATTTGATATAAAATATGTATTCTTGGAGTTAAAATTCAAATTAAATACTCAAACTAGTTACCAGTTAAATTAAAACTAAATTTTTCTTTAAGTATGTATCTTAAAAAATAGTAAAATTATAGTTTCTTAGTTTCATTTTTTGATCAAAATTTCTACAACTTTTTTAATTTATATATTTACAGGTTGTGATGAATGTAAAGATGGATGGGTGTTCATTGGTGAAGGTGAAGGTTGTGTGGATGTTGATGAATGTTTGGAACAAGACGTTTGTACTTCTCAACAATTTTGTGTTAATAATGATGGCTCGTATTCTTGTTTGAGTAAGCTCCAAAATATTAACTTATTAATTTTATATCTTGTATTTAAATTCACATATTTACAGGTTGTGATCCATCATGTACAGATTGTTATGGTGATGGAAATGATATGTGCTATAATTGTGCTGCAGGATACGTTATGAAAGACAAAAAATGCATAGGTATTTTTTTATTTTATTAATATTTTGTGTTTTTTGGGAGTATTTTAAGTTGGTTGATTAGCATGTTTAAGAATCACGGTACTCAATGTTTAGAGCATGTATACTCTAATGCTTTAGTAATGATTTGTTTGCACGATTTTTCCATTGTAGATGCTAGTGAAGGCTATGAAGTCGAAGAGAAAACAGAGTAAGTTGTGTCCTTGTTCTTTTTAGATCAATGGTTAATAGTTTAGATTTTTAAATTAATGACCAGTATTACCTAAATGTGCTTGTAAATAACTCTCGTTTTAATATTAAGTGGTAGAAATAACTTGAATCAATTTTTTTTTTTCATTCATGTCTACTTAAATAGTATATTTTTATAAATTATCTATAATAATGCATATTATTTATCTAAATTTTTTTTACATAAAAGTACTACACTTAATTTTATTGATGACAAAAACAACTGAATAACTTATGAGCAAGGCCCGTAAGTTCATGCCCTAAAAAATGACTAAATAAGTAGTGCCTTAAAAGTTCAGAAATATGCATTTATATGTATTAAAAATCTAAAAATATGCGTAAAATTTTTTTCTTATTGCTTTTAACTTATAAATACTGTGCCATACAAAAATAAAAATAAACTGATAAAATATTAAGATAATCTAAACATGTTCGGCGAGATAAATAAGAATGAATTCAAGCATTAATTGATCTAACTTTTTTTTTACTTCCATGAAAAATTATTTTGCTGAATTTACATGACATAATGACGCACTAATGATTCCAAAAAATCAACTACATACCAAACAAGCCATAAAATGCACTATTAAACTTTAAATTTCAATTATCATTCTTATGAAACGGATTTGCATCTCACTTGCATGTTTTCTGATGTAGCAAAAATAACATGCAATTACATGAACTTACAAGCCCTGCTTATGAGTATAATATCTTAAACAATATTATTTTAACTAAACATCAAGTAACTACGTACAATACAACTCTTAAGGCAAAATACTTCAATAAGTTAATTGATTTTTCTTTATTAGATATTTTATTAATGATTAGGTTAAGTTTTTATGTAATTTTGTGTTCTGTATTCTATCTATTTATTTGTTCTTTGGTATTCCTCACCCTCTTTTTTTTTCTACATTTGCACAGCCTCTCCTCATAAAATGAACAAATCATCTTAAACTATTTTCCCTTGTTTTGTCTACATTTTTGCCACTTATTCTACTCCTATTAAATTGATTTCTTTTCCTATCCTCTCTATACTATCTTATGGACATTATTAAATTTTGGACCCGTACTATAGAACTAGCCTCACAACGGCTTTATAAAATTTACCTATCTCTTAACTTCCATGATATAGGAGTTTTGCAATTATTTTATATATCTATTGTAAATAATAAAAATTGAGTTTCGTTATTTAAAAAAAAAAATAAGTATTAATATTATAATGCTTAAAACAACTGTTCTGTCGTTTTTTTTTTATAAAAAGAACTAACTTACTTATATTTTATTAATAATTGTCCTCTAGACTTTCTGTAATAATATATAAATAAACACTTCTCTAAATATATATCTTACTGCATTCATTTTTAAAGTTTATTCTAAGTTGATATTATAATTTTAGTTTTAAATTATAATTACTCATTTCATTACCTTGTAATAATTCTTTTATTTTAACAACAATATCATAAAATGTAATTTTTTTTTTAGTGGACACCAAGTGGAAGAGCTCTGATCAATCTCGTTATCTAACGTATGGTGGTCTAGGAATAGCAACAATAATTATTTTCAGAATGAATACAACTATTGCAAGTATTGTCGGAGCGTTCATAGCAGTTTACATTATGGTAGCTGAATATATAATGAATGAATTATATAAGTATCCAAATAGAGATTGATATTCTAAACAATAACTTCTTTTGTTACCTGTATTAATATATTAAAAAATAAGTAGTTTTTAACATTTACTCAATTTTCATCCAAGAAAAAATAATGGATTTAGTACAGAGATTAATATGGAGATATTGGTAGTTCATTTATTGGTTAAAATATTTTTTTTAATTATAGTTAATTAGTATACACCCTTGAAATGTTTTATAAATATCTGACCAATTTATGTCAACAGAGTTATTTCTGATTATGTAATTATTAGATTTATAAGATCAAAATCTATGACCATAAACAAAACACTCAATTATAAATATTGTAAAATATAATTTATTTATTTTTTAAGACAATGACTAATACATAACTGAGTAACCATGAGACTATTATTTATAATCTTTTAAATATTCAAAATTTAAAAATTTGTTGCCATTAACTATTAAATACACTATATTATAACCTAATATTGCATTCCGTATTTCATGTATTATTTTAATTAAATGGTTAAATTAATTTTTCGGTCTAGGAAATTTAAATGTATGTAGTTTAGAGAGTACCTTATAGTATTACTTGTTAATATTGAATGTAAACTCAATTACTATATCAAATTTAGCCAAAGCCACATACTTAAATACATGATATTATATAATATAATATCTTATTATAGTTAAATCATACAATCAACGCATACAGTTCTAATCTTTTTTTATTTTAACCTCCAAAATATTGAGAGGAAAATGATGATTCAATTCTGATTTCACTAATGCTCTTTTCAAATGTATTTTTTCTTTTATTACATACATTTTATACTGTAGATGCTTATACAGCTAAATAAATGGTAATATCATTTGTAATTATTAGTTTTTTTAAAGCTTTATTGTTTAAATTAAATAATTAACTAGTATTATTTATGTTATTATCTTCACTAATTAATAAAATTACTGCTCAAAATGTTTTTTTAAATGTTTTTTTGTTAAAACTTTATATATTTTTTCATAATTTTATGATTGATTTTAATAATAATAGTTATTCTTAAGGCAATATTATTTAAATTTTGATCATTCAATAACAATATTCAAAATATCATGGAGATCAGTTTTTCTATGGTCAAAGTGTATATTGTATAATACTAAATGGCAACATTTTTATTGAATTACCAGTACCATATTACCTATAATACCAATATTATTAAAAACATTAGTCCTTTAATTATAAGTTTAACTTTTACTTTAGACGTTTAAAAAGAATATTTTCAAACACCATTTAATTTACCAATTGATTACCTAAATTAAATATTCTATAGTTATGTTTATTTATCATTACATTTGGCTTATTAATTGTTAACTGTATAATTTATATATAAAAATTAATAAGATAAGTTAATTTAATTTGTGATATTCTTTGTCCTTAAAATTTTAGTATTTTTGTTAAAAAAAATATTTTTTAATCAAACGAGGCTGACTAGTTTTATTTTATGTAATTTCTTTAACCCTTTGCCGACCAACGGGACTTTTGAGTCCGCTGTGTATTTTGTCCATTTAAACATAGGTAAAATAAATTAAGTACTATCTGACCATAGTGACTTATAAGTCACTCCATTTTTAATCAATAATGTTCCCGAAAATTTTCTGTGAAATCAATAGATAGCGTTAAATACATCACATAACAAAATAAATATAGTTTAGCCCATAAAATAAATATCGATATTTATATAAATAGCCACAGCGCGAACCAGTATAGATAAGCAATGGGTTTTATTATTATTCTTTTCGTTATAATCCCGAGAAACAGAACGTACCATTGAATATCATTATTATTGTGTATAAATATGTGTTTATTGACAATAATCACAACGGACTTTGAAGTCCCTATGGTCTATTGCGACATTTTTATAGTTTTGACGAATATTCTCAGTCAAGCACTCGCGCGCCAAGTATATTGTTTATACGCATGCTATTTTTTTCGCTCTTGAGTGTTGTTTGTTCATTTATTAATTATTATTTACTCGTTAATTTTTTTAATTTATTTAATTGGTGAAATGACTATAAAACTATAAAATGTCCTACTGTAGTTAATGATTATAATAAATACATGGGGGGAGTAGACAAAGCAGATCAATTACGAGCTCTATATAATATCAATAGAAAATCAAAAAAATGGTGGCATAGATTGTTTTGGGGTGTTATTGATATTATATTTGTCAATTCATTTGTTATTAATAACAAGCTTAGTGAATCAAAATTAACCGTTCTTCAGTTTCGAAGAGCAGTTGCCCAAGGACTAATAACACAAGGTAAATGTGGCCTAAAAAGAACAACGGATATATCTCCAGGGACTTCAAAAGGTAGACCATGTCTACAACCAAGAAGGGGCAAACAGTTGTTTTCAACAACTTCAGATGTGAGGTTAGGGAACTTAGGGGCCCACTGGTTACAATAATTTAGTAAAACAAGAGGTAGATGTGAAGTGTGCAGCAAAAATAATATAGAATCTAAACCATATACTAAATGTTCTACTTGTAATATTTTTTTTATGTTTAAATGAAAAGAAACCATGTTTTAATGAATATCATTCAAAATAATGTGTTCATTTTTAAAATTATAATTATTATTTTTTTTTTTTATACATTACTATTATGTTTATATATTTTTAATAAAAGTCTTATTATATGATAAATTATGAATTGAACATTTATAATATTAAACATAGTAACCACTCAATGTTCTTAATATTAGTCTGCTATATAAAAAAATTGACCATTTAGTTTTTGATACTATAACTATTTTCTTTAAGTTTATATTGTTGTTAATTTGAAACATGAATTATATACATACTTAAATGGTCATTATATTTTTAATTAATTAATTAATTAAATTTTAACTAATTACTTATTATTATTACTTATTTATCATAGGGAATAAGAAAATAGTAGTGTCGTAACTGACCATAGGGACTTTTAAGTATAGTCCTTAAATGACCAATGGGACTTATTTGTCCCACTCCTTAAAAAAATATTAAAAAACCTCCAATTTTAAATTTCTTAATTTCTAAATTCATCAAAAAAATAATAATTTATAAAGGTGCAAAAAAAAAATCAAATTTCTATCACCATTTAATGTTGGTCTACAAAGGGTTAAAAGAAACGCTCTAGTTGTCTAGAATTGTGATCATCACTTAATCTAGCACAGTTTAAGCACACCAATTTTATGAATGATAGTTTTACCCTGTTGTAATTAAGCAAATAAAATATAAATATTTAATAAAATATTGGATATTCTACATAATATTATTGTGTATTTATTTAATTCACTATTGTATTCTTGTCTTAAACTAAAACATACATCATTTAACTATTGAAATACCTTAATTGATAATCCATCCCTACTTACTTCAACAAGGTCTGGAGAATGTTACAATGTTTCTTTCTTCTTGAATGGAAAATAGATTTTTAGGAATTTTCATACATCATGCTTTAATATTATTCCACAAATTACAACGTGGTTTTTGAATGTAAAACAACAAATTGAAAATCTGCAGAATAGGGAAAATCCATTTTCTTTTAAAATAATAAAGCCACAATCATACACATTGTAACTAACATATATGTAATAAATAATAATAAAATAATGTTAAATATTTTTAAATATCACAATACAGCTTATATAATATTAACATTATAAATTAATAAATTAACAATATAGACTATGATGTTGGTGAACTTAGTTAACATTATTTTATATGGAAAGATGGCAAAAATATTTATGTTTTATATACATCTAAGTATAGGAATTAGGATGATAATATGGACTAATGTTACTTGAGCGGCTCAAGCGGCTTTAATGAATTAAATTTAGATGTCAAGAACTGCATCGGAAGTTCGACGGATGGTGCTAGTAACATGAGAGGCCAGTACAATGGATTTTCAGCTTGTTTAAATAAACAAAATCTAGATCAAACCCATGTATGGTGTTATGAGCACATTCTAAATTTAGTCATGATTGACACCACACAAGTGTGTTGTCAAAGTACAACATTATTTGGTTTAACTAATTCAATAGCTGTTTATTTTAGAGAATCATATTTAAGAATGAACGTATAGACAAATAATAGTAAGGCTAAATGTATCTTTCTCGTCGGTGATAAACGATGGTGGTCAAAATATCGCTGCCTCAATAAAGTTTTTGGATCATATTGACACCCACAAGAAAGTTTGTTTGTTAATATAGTGCACACACTTCATGAAATATATAATAAAAGATATATATATATATATATATATATATATATAATCAATTAAGTTTAATTAAGATGCAAGATTTAAAGCTAAAGCATTTATTGATGCACTTCTAAAATATGAAACAATAGTCAATACTAACTGCTCATATTTTTTTACAAATATTTATTACTACTTCACCTGTATAACTTTATTTACAAAGCAGAGAAATGAATGTGATTCAAGCATATACAATGGTAATACATTCTATCAGTGTTCTAAGTGAAGAATCCAGAAATTTTGATAATGTAGTAGATAATACAAATTCATTTATTGACTGGGCTGATGACAAATTTATTAAAAATAATTTAGACTATATGGTGGAAAATTGTCTTCCAGAAAAGAGGTATATAAAAAAAGCGTGTAAGTGGGTATCGCTCTGCTGTACATTGGGGGTGGGGTGGACCTCTGACTAGGTTAGGTTAAATTTGAATGCAATGATAGGTATCATTGTATACGAAAAACGATTCTGAACGGAGACGGTTTATCTGTCTAGGATATATAAAATCTTAGATTTAAAAAGAAAATTTTTTATGAATTTCTAGCTTAAAATAATTTGCGAATTTTCGTGATTTTTACGTATTTTGTTAAAATTCAAACTTTGAATGCTTTAAAAAAAAAATTATGCATAATATATATTTCTTTTATTATTCAACTGCTATTATACAAATATGATAGGTCTGATAGGTTAGGAGCATTGTATTAAATTTTCAAATCTTAGATCTAAAAAGAAAAACTTTTATGAATTTCTATCTAAGATAATTTGAAAATTGCCGTAATTTTTACGTATTACGTCAATATTTGAACTTCAAATGCTAATAAAAAAAATCGTGACTATGTATTTTTATAATTTTTTAATTACTATAAGAATAACTTATGAGGAACTTTTTAAATTTTCAAGTACTTTGATAGGGCCAAAAAATTTTTATCGACACTTCAAAAAAAAATTTTCAGAAAAATTGAAAATTTCAGTTGTCTATAAATATCTCGAAAAAAGTCAAAATATTTTGAAAATTAAATCATGTTAAGAAAATGCCAATCTAAATAACTGGTAAAATTTTCAAGTATCTACGACATATACTTTTTGAATAATTACAAATATTGAAAATCGTTTCAGGATAAATCGTTATTGTTACTACGCTATTTCGTAAAAATTTAAAATTCAAACGCACTTAAAATTTTTCCTATAACGAAGTTTCGAGTTTCTCTATAGCTATTTGAAGGAAAACTTATGGAAAACTTAGTGTTGTATTTTTAATCCTTAGTTATAAACACAACAATTTTTATGATTTTTCAACTTCAAAATTACTTGCAAATTTTCGCGTTTTCGACAGATTTCGTAAAATAGCTACAATGAGAACAACTCATAAGGAACCTTGTATTAAATTTTCAAGTTTTTTTGGTCGTCCAACATTTTTTTATTGGCGCTTCAAAAAAAAAATCGAAAATTTCAGTGGTCTATAAATAACTCAAAAAAGTCGAAAATTTGTGAAAATTAAACTTTATATATACAACACTGACATAAACATTTGGTAAAAAGTTCAAGTATTTACAGTGATTAGTTTTTGAATTACAACCATATAAAAAAATCGATTTGGTCGAAAACTGATTTTGCGTAAAAATTCCTGTTTTTCCGTCATTTTTTTTTGTGTTTTTCTCGACTTTTTTGAAAACTGTTGGAAAATGTTTACTTTTGACCTATATGCACAGTGCCGCAACAACCACAGGGGCAGCCGGGGCAATGCCCCTGCAGAGGGCCGCTAATCGTTGGCTCAAGGGGCCCCGACGTGCAGTGCGTCTATTTAAAAAAAATGTATTATAGTTTAATGTTTAAATAAAATAAAATATATTAAGTAAAAATATTATTGAAAATATTTATTTTTATGATTTATAATGCTATTTAATGTGTTGTCGAAGAGCGGGGGGCCCCTATTGATCCATAATAACATCTATATTTATATATAAAACTGTTAGTGAAAGTATTGGTAATTTAGTGACAGAATAAATTGGTAAATAATATGTATGTACTAAATACACTTATATAATTGTGGATATTAGAATATAAAATATTGATAACAATTTTGCAAATTGTACAAAAGTATGGTATTGTTTGTTTAATATTTTTAGGGGGGCTTTAACTTCAAATTATTTATTTTGAGGGAGCTAAGCCCCCGTAAGCCCCCCCCCTCACGGTCACCGCCGATGAACGTTTTAACAATTATTTCATACATTTTATTATTTTAGCTAATTCTATTTATGATGATTCTGAATATTCTGATAAAACTGTTAGTGAAAGTATTGGTAATTTAATGACAGAATCAATATTATAATACAATTTATATTTATAATAAAAAAAACAAACACTAAAAGTGTTGTTATATTTTAATAACAAGACACCAGTCACTGGGTGGTGGTGGGCCTTCGCATTTTATTTTTAGGTTTTTAAAACAAAAATACCATCATTATTTATTTTGTATTGGTAACCTATAAAAAAATATATACATAAGCCTCAGGGCCCCATACATTGACTGTGTCCGGGGCCCCAAGAATCCTAGTTGCGGCACTGTATATGCACCAAGGATCTTCACTTTTACATTGGAAACCACCCCCAAAGTTTGAAATCGAAGCATTTGTTTCGACTAGTTATGCTGTACACACAAAAAAAAAAAAAACACACATCATTGTAAAATCAATACATTCATCACTTCGTTCAGAATCTAAAAATCAATGTCTGGTGAAAAAACACATGATGAAATGCTAGTAAATTCCATCACTCGTTTTAAAACTCAAGTATTTAATGTGGTGTATGATCAGGTAGTATCAAGTTTAAATAATCGGTTTGAAAGCCATGGCGACTTGTATTAAGAAATTTCACTTTTGGATCCACGTTCTTTTAAGGAGAACTTGCCCGTGACAAGCTTCAGCTGGATGAGTTAAAAATTAGCAAATTTCAATTCGGAAATCACTGCAGGTAAATTGCATTCTGAGATGCAAGATTTTATTAGGAAATGGCCCAACTTAAACTTATTGATGTGTCAATCGAAGTTAATAACTATAATATTGATGACGAAGCCAAAGTTGTAAATACTGATCAAGATGCATATAGTAAATGCATTGGTAAAAAAGCTTGCCAAAATTACATAGCCTGTTGCTATAAAATATTATACAAATACAATTTACATTCATCTGCATATAGCTCTGTATATCTAATGTATACATTTGTATTAGCGTTATCATATACACAAGTACAGTGTGAAACTACATTTTCCAAATTAAAATATGTATTAAATCGACTTAGAAATTGTTTGACTCAATCAAAACTAGAAACATTATTAATTATGTCTGTAGAGAAAGATATTTTGATGTCTTTGGACAATGGAAGTATAATTGATAAAGTGTCCACAAAAAGTTCTAAATTGTCAGAAACACTTAATTTTTAAATTAATATTTATTAATTCTTATTTATTAGATAATGAACTATAATTCTTAGTTTTATAAGGCTTTTGTTGTGTACTCATAACATGTTTGTATGTCTAATATTATAATATATAATATTTATTCATAATCTATCTAAACTGTTTAATATAATATGTATGACTATTGATATAAATATAAATATTGTATGATATATGATTAAAATATGGATACCTATAAAGCTTACTCTAAACAGCTCAATATAAATATAAATTAATGACTAACTCAGTAGCGCAACTAGCACTAAATCTTAGGGGGGGGGGGCTATTCTTGTTTATAGCCCCACCTCAAAATTTCTAAACCAAAGGTGAAATTTTTTTTTTTGGTATGACTACGAGTAGTTTTGGGGGGCTCAGCCACCAAAGCCCTCCCCCTAGTTTTTTATTTATATAAATATGTAATAGTTTTTTTTTTTTTAAGAAAGGCTATATACTTATATATTAATATTAGTTGAAGAAATAAAAAAATGGGAAAGAAATACACTGCTACACAGTTATTGTAACATTAGCATTATTGAAAATGTTGAGCTACCCTATCTTTCTAGTTTGCTGTAATGGTTTGTGCAGTTTAATATAATAAAAATTAAAAACTGATGCCAACTAATGGCAGCACGGGTTACACATTGGCGGGCTGATGGAGCTTGATTTGATGTAGTCAGTATTTCAAAAAGAAGTAACCAAGGTAACGGCCAGGATGTTGACCATTGTCCTCTGGTCAGCAATAGTTTGATGTTGTCGTTGTGTAGTAGATTGGCAGTCAAGTGTTGATAATATGTGGGGAATTGTTGAAGAGGACACCATACCCACATGACTTGTCTCCGTCATACAAGTGTGTAGCATAGCAAATTTTACGCTCAGCAGATCACATTTATCTCCATTATTTTTAAATTTAGAGTGAATTGACCTATTATAAAAATTAAAGTCAAGATTATTATCTATGGCATCTCATGGGCATTATATTTTAATTTTAAAGCAAGTTATGAGTATTTTTAGATATACTAACAATTTACAATTATAAAATATTCATAACTCGCTTAAAATTAAAATATAATCAAAATGCCACAGATAATATCTTGCCTTTAATTTTTATCATTCACTCTAAATTTTAAAATAACGGAGATTAAACGTGGTCTGCTGAGCGTAAAATTTGGTATGCTACATACTTGTGTGACGGAAAAAGACATGTGGGTATGGTGTCCTCTTAAGAATTAGGTGAAAATTCAATGTTAAAATGTTTTAAAATGATAAAATTGTGAAAGTGTTATGGTTTTGTAATTATTTTAATTAATTTTATAAAAAATAAATAATTATAGTATAAAACTATTATTATACAATAAAAAAAATATAAATTTGTTTTAATTGAATTTATTGTCGTCATAATTTGCTAACCATATCTAGTTTTTCAATTTATTTATTTTAAGCTGCCCTAAAGTATCTGTATGTCACTGCTTTTCTGAACAACTGAATTATACCTAATTATTTACATGATTAATTGTGTTGAAATAAATTATTATAATATATTTAATTATTCATTTTTTAAATAGAAATTTTTAGTAAATCTGAACTCTTTGATAAGTTTAACTGTTATTAATTAGTGATGAAAAAGAAAACTCTAAAATAGTAATTAATCATAATTCTCCAGAATTGATGTTATCAACTAAAATTTAAAAAAATCCAATATATTCAGATGCCATTTAGAAAAAAGATTCTATTTTAAAAATATTCTTTATAAAGATGCTAAGGCATAATTTATACACACAGAAATTAAAGAACAAAAGATTTAAAAAGCTTATTTTTAATTGTACACAAGACATTTTTACAATTCATATATATCTTACAGTTAAATAATATAAGCAATTGCAAGAATTTGATATTCAATATCCCACTTTTCCTAATTTTGTATCTGTTTTTGGATCAGAAGTAACTTCTTGCATCGCAACTATACATTCATTAATACACGTTTGAAGATCGCGTAATCTATGCAACTGTGCCAACCTCAAAACCTTCATTGCGTGAAGAACAGCTGGATCTTTGGTTTCAATTGTGTGACCTTTTACTTTTTCTAAAGGAAAAGCTTCACCCTATATGAATAAATATGTATAAAGTACCTATATAATACATATTATAATATATTTTAGGTACCTTAGGTAATATCAATGATGGATTTTTGATGGCTTCTTCATTAAGCCTTTTAATGATAAATTTATGAATAGCTTCTAATGTAATTTTGTGATCTGGATGCTTGGAAATATTCAGTAAGTCAGCAAGTTTCTCAACACCTTCCTTGAAATCACTACTGTTTACTAAAAAAAAAAATTGAAATTTATGAAAGATGTTAAAAATTTAAAATAGTACTCAAATGGTTACCATCAAGATTATCAATTGGGTTATCAGATGGAACAATCATTGGAACATCAGTAGACATTTCAAGTGTTTTTTTTGTTTCAGAATCAAATTTGTTTTCTAAAATAATTAAAAACCAAAATAGTTAACTTTTTACTAGAATTTAAGACAAATTATAAATGATTACAAATATTAAGTTTTTATTCACTTTGTTTATTGTACATTAGTCGAATGGCTACGCCTAATAACCATTCCAACTGATCGATAGCTTCGGTAGTTTTAATTGGACTAGAACATGACACACAGTAGTCTTTGAATGCTGTGTCCCAAGAAGGAGAATCGATATTCTGTAACACTGTTCGTTTCTCTGGATCATAGTTATGTAATATATTTTCCTCAAGCCACAAAACTAACATCCGAAAACTTTTTTGATCTGAATTGAATAAATTAAATACAAATAGAATTAGTAACTCCTAATAATTTTCAGATTCAATATTTGTCATTATCCTACAATTATCTGCTTTGCTGTTTCTAAAGCAATATTAGTCTGGATATCTGTAAATATGAATATTAAACAAATAGTGTATATTTTACCAGTATTATGTATACACTTTGTTTCATAAAAGAACTTGCAGATTTCACACATGTAAGAATTAATTTTGTTAATAGACTAAACTTCCACGTGTCTCACAACGACCAACAATAACGTTCAAAATAAATTTCACATATCAATAATTTTGTATTGTGTGTTATCGCATGGAACATAGGATAGTTGTATGTTGTCCCCACAGAATCATGTCTATATTATACTAGATAACGAACTCCACTCATCTTGTGGAGCCCAAGTTAATATTCTTATCTGTAATCCGCCATGTTTTCGGTTGGCAAAATATTGTATAATAAATTTGTATGTTAAATATTGCTTATTTGCTATTTTGTAACGATAAAAATGTTTTTTCTAATGAATTTGTTACGAATTTCGCTACAGCCAACAAGGTTCATAATAATAACTATATTATAATTATAATGCCAGTATCTTGTGTTGCCATTGGATGTTCAAACAGATTTGAAACAGGGAAATCAATAAATTTTTTTCGGTGATATATTCATATTATATAGTATTCATATTAATTTATATAGTTTGGTTTATTATTTATAAGCAACTAATTATGAATATATTTTCTATAGATTTCCTATTAAAAATGAGGAATTAACTCAGTTGTGGGTAAATGCTATTAGGACGAAAAATTTCAAACCAACTCAGTAGAGTTGTATTTGTAGTATGCATTTCACAGAGAATGATTTTATAATTAGGCCAGATGCTGAGCGACCATTATTGAAAATCAATGCTCTACCTTCCGTTTTTCCTTCATTTCCAAAATATTATCAAAATAAAAATAAAAAACCAAGAAAGCCACTTACTCTTCGAACTAATGAAGTCCCTATTCCAGCAGGTACCTATTTTATTAATTTTTTTTCATTAGTTATGAATTGAATATCTGCAACCATAGTAGAAGGCTTATACTATGCCTACAACTTAATGCAATTCATAGACTGTCTTCGACTATCTTATATAACAATTATATGTGAATCTAATTCAATTTGTTTTATTTTAGATGAGTCGAATGTCGATAACACATATCTTAATGTTGATAATACACCTACATTTACTGATGTAGAAGTACAAACATCAAATACTTATACTACAGAAGTTAAGTTAAAGCAGAGAATTAAATCATCATGCCGGTATTTTACTTTTATTGTATGTGATAATAAAAGTATAAAACATTACATTATTCATATTTATTATTTAAATATGCTATGTACCGGACGCATGCCATAGCTTTAAACTGGTTCAAAATACTTTAGCTACTTATAAAATACTTAAAAGTGATGATGGTCTAATAAATCGGGAATACATATAAAAGTTATAAAATGGTTTTTTCATTGTTTTGCAATTGTATAATTATAACTTTTATATTAGAAAATGTATTTGCACACACATTGTATCTTTATACTTCACTATTTTAATTTATTTTCCCAAATTGCTTTGCTTGCTTCTTTAGCTCAAGAAAATATTGGTTTAAATTTAGCTAATAAATTGACAGCTAATGAAATGGAAAAAAAATATCATGAAAGTCAAGTTAGCTGCTCAAACTTTAAGCTCATCTGTTGCTGATGCACTTGATTTTTTTCGAAGTTCTAATGATATTGCTTTTAACAATTATAATTCTTGAAAACTTCTGCTTTTAATTAGTAATTCCTTGTGGGGCATTTTTTTTGTTACTATAAAAAAATTGAATAATAGATTATCTTTTTGTATACTAGTCTTAATCTTAACTAATGTTTATGCCTGACTTGCTTACTTGAAATCAATTTTTGCATTCACACTTTCCTTTTATTTATGAATTATAATTTTTAATCTATAATCTAATTGATTTATAATGCCAATATTTTCTGATTATAAAATAAACGATTGAACGCAAGGTATTATAACTAAATATTTTCAAACAAAATTTTTTACTAGATTATATTTTTAGGTGCAGAAACAGTAACATTTATCAGAACTATTGACAGGACATTTGATTTTTTGAACACCCATAATCCATTTGGTAAAGGATTCAAAAAACCACTCTATAAAAATGGTATTGGTAATATGAAAAAAACTATTGTACAGTTAGTTGATTATTTATTAATTTTAACCAATATAAATATAATTTGTGATACTTGTGATTTTTTATGCATACTCACCCTATTTTTTTACTTCAATAATACATATTATAATCAATTTTTCGAGATTTTAAATACGCTTGAAGATTTTTAAATACTTGAGATTTTTATGACATTTAAGAACAATGTTGTTACAATACAATACTATTTTTATAATAGGAATACTGAATACTCTATTTTTACTTTTAATTATTTAGCAGATATTTTAAATGGTGGTGAGCTTTTTTACCAAGTAAAAATTAGTCAAGTAAATGTTGTTATTTTTATTATGGGGCCCCTTAATAAAACTGATCCATGGGCCTTTGGTGTGCCAGTCTGACACTGGATGTATCTTTAATAAACCATACCAAGTTGGTAATTCATTAAAATGTTAATAATTTTTGAATAGTAATACAGATCTGTATATAGTGTAGTATAGAAGTCTGTGGCTAGTAAATAGTGTTTTGCCAACCAAAAACATGGCAGCCGTTTTATCAGTGTACTTCACTTTTCGTAATATAAAAATCGCCCAGTTCAGATTCTGGTATAATATAGACATCTGTGGTTGTCCCTAGCTATTGTATAGAATTACTAAATCGTATATTATAATTAAATAAAAAATCTGAAAACAATACAATTTTAAAAGATTTAAAGATATTAAATACTCATTGGTGAGTCAAAAATGTTTAATGGTGATAGAGATGTAATAAGACATAAGTAATAGTCGGGGTTAGGAAAATGAAGCTAATTCTAAACCTATGTGCTAAAAATATGCACTAAAAAATTATATATATATACAAAAATAGAAACTTCACAAGAAAATTAAGTACGACAAAGAATAACTACGACACGTTCAATTGAAAAAAACAACTAGTTTAGTAAGTATGAGTAACACTAGTCGGGTGGTACTTCTTAATGGTGGTGGTATTGCTTCTCATGGGCAGTGAAAGAGTACTGAGGGGCAGAGAGCTCATTTTGGATTCTGAGGAGGCAATATGGCTTATATGACCAATTTATTCACAAAATCCAATGACATCAATTTGCAACTTCAAGGCAACAAGCTTAATCTCATATCAATTAATATATATTATTTCTGCCTTCTAAAAAACACAATCTTTATGGAAGCAGAATATTTTGGTCGCAATGAGTTTAGCTAATTTCCAGTCCTGTTGAATCTACACAAGAACAGTGAAATCTAGATTGATGACACACAAATTTACTGTCAACATCTTCAGTATTTGGATAAAGATTTTTCACAACGTTTTGAAGATATTTTGTCCATGGAAGTTCCTCAATCAACAACTTATAACACATTTATTAAAATGTTATTACATAAAATATGAACAATTTTGATTAAAAAATGCGTCAAAGTGCAAGAATATTTCAAATAGTCAAAAAACAGCACTAAATTTTAAAAAATCTTAAAATATGCTACATTCTCCCTTTGGCTACTGTAACTGTTAGTACATAGAAATATGCATTAAGAGAACCCAGTGGCGTACGCAAGGGGGGGGGGGGGGCTAAAGGGCTGAAGTCCCCCCCCCATTGCCCGTATTATTGTATTATTTTTATTTTTAAATCTACCGACGATTTAATATAGGACATATCTAAATGTGTATTTCCCCATTTATTACAACCAGTAATAGTCCGTACTAAGATACCATATATTAGTATATTGTATATTATTACTATAATTAATATCTTTAATTGTGATGACGACCACAATCCATAGATATGTAGATATCTATAATCTATGATTACAACTGAACATACTATGTTACCAACAATCTGAACAACGTCAATCTATAAAAATAGCCAACATTCCGATTTCCGATAATTTTTTGACTTTTGTTATTATACTTATCAGTTATCTATGTAATTTTGGAAGTTCTACAACAATTTTCAAAAACGTCACCTAAGTGATTACAATTATTAGATTGGACTAAATAAAAATGTTTAAACAACAAAATGGGCAAAAAAATACATTTAGTCCAGTCTAATAAGTTTAAAATATATTTACACTATTTACAGTCATTGTAGTTTTTATTAAATCATAACCTTATACCGGAGACTAATAATTTCTAATATTAGATGTATTACCGAATTAATAATTATAAGAATACTTATTTATACTTATATTTTTGTAAATCTTCATTATTAATTTTTAAGGAGGTATTAGAGTTGTTCTGTATACCATATTTATGTTTCACAACATATATATGATCTAATAAATCAGAGGTAAAAAATAAAAATATTTACATATCTAAAAGGGTGTTTCTAATTCAAGGATATCACTAGGTAAATCCATTTTAAAGCCCCCCCCCCCCAATGTAAAATCCTGCGTACGCCACTGAGAGGACGTGATATCCGCTTGTGTTGTTTCAGTCTTACAAGTGTATAACATAGTACATTGTACAGTCAGTAGATCACGTTTAGCTCTGTTAGTTTAAAAATTAGAGAGAATTCACCTCTTATAAAATTTAAAGGTAAGAGTATTATTTAGACGGCTTGATGGGCTTATTACTATATTTAAATTTTCAAGCAAGTTATAAGTATTTTAAAATTGTAAATTTTTTGTTCATCTTAAGATACTTATAACTTGATTTAAAATTAAAATATAGTAAGAAACCCATTACATAGTCTACATTCTTACCTTTAAATTTTATAAGAGGTTTTATTCACTAACTTTTAAACTAACGGAGCTAAGCGTGATCTGTTGAGCGTAAAATTTTTCTACGCTATACACTTGTAAGACAGAGACAACACAAGCGGATATCACGTCTTCTCAATAAAAATTTAGGTCATGTTCACTTAACACATTGACTGCCATGCACCCGCCGGCGGTCTCAAGAATATTTATCATGGGTACGCCAAAGACATTTTTCAGTGTAATTTTAAATTTGTATTTGTATATTATATATACTATTGAATTTGAAAAAAAATTAAGGTACTTTCCTGTTACCAGACGGCTATTATCGCAACTACCACCCAAGACTACCTCCGTTATCGCGACTACCGCTGTTTTTTTTCGAAACATCATAATCCTGTTATCTAAGACTACCTTATTTTTATTTTTATTAAAAGAATGTTCTACATGCGGGGGCGATCTTAATTAATTTTTTTTAAATCTGTAGGTATTGCGGAGATGGCCACATTCGAATTGTATCTATATATATAAAGAAAAAGAAAATATCGAAATCATTTGTAATATATTTTTCACGGCGCACACCAGAGGTGCTATAGCCAGACTAGTCAGACTTGGCGTAAATGTAAAAATTATAAATACAAAAATAAAATAATTAAAAATTATGGCCATATATTCAAATTATGTAATATAAATAAAAAAAAAAGAAATAATATTAATGTTGTCACCAAACACGATCAAAAATGGTAAAATGATATTATATAATATTAAATATTAAATGTAAAAATAATAAATCCACAAATAAAATAGTGAAGAATGATGGACACACATACAAATTAATAAATCGAATTATTAAATTAATAAATTTCATTAAAAAAAAACTCATTATTTTATATTTATATAATGTATTTGTGACGTTAAAACGCAGCCTGTGGATATCATTCAGCTAATTGTGATAGTCGCAATAACAGAGGTAGTCTTGGGTGGTAGTTGCGAAAATAGCCATAGTCTCCTATAACAGGAAAGTACCATTTTGGTAGTCTTAGATAACAGGATTGTGATGTTGTCAAAAAATAAGGTAGTCTCACATAACAGGAAAGTACCAAAATTAAAAATAAAAAATAAAGTTAAAATTATGTTTATTACATCAAAAAAATTGCAATTATTCCCACTACACCACAGCATATTTTCAAGATCATTATTGTAGCGCCACGGAAAAGTTAATAATAGAAATCCAAATTAATTTACGGCAGCCCGCGGCCGTATGGCCTCCTACGAATGATATGGTGCGGCAGTCGGCGGTCTAAAAATTATCAATACCTAATTATTATTAAACAGATGCAGTCGGCCGCATGGCAGTCAACGTGTTAAAAAGTTTCAGTTAAGAGGATATCTCATCTGCATGTGTTGTATCCATATTACATACAAATAGCCTTTCAAATTTAAGCACAATAATTTAGTATTTAGTTTTGTCAAGTATAAAATAAATGACTATACAATATATCTAACGATTAATAAAAACTTCTTGCAATTCAACACAAAATCTTTGTTTCACATCAAATAACAAATTTAATGAAAATAATAACTAGAGTTAGGATGTTAATGACTTTTGCACATTTCTTCTTTTAGTCGTATACATTGCAGACCCAGAAATAAATAAATTTTTTATGACAGAATCAGATACATTCAATTTTATTTTGCATAATATATAGATTTTTATGAATGAATGCATATTTTGAAGAAAAAAATAACTTAAATATAATGTATTAATTAACGTAAATTAGAATATGAAATTGTAGTTTATACTAATAACTTGTGTTTATTTCTTACATCTTATCTTTATAATAATTCTACAACTCTTGGTGTATTATTCATGTTTACGCCTCATAATCGCAATAGTGGTGTTTCCGATAGGACATAATGACTTACATTATAAAATATTTAATGTGTAGTATGCCACTACTGGATAGACATTAGTGTTTGTATCTAACTTATTATAGCCTAACCTGTTAGTACAAAAATAATTCTATATTAATTTATTGTAAGAACCTTCATATTTTTAATGATTCGTTTTTTTGTCAATCTTATATTTTATGTATTTAAATTTAAATTTATAAAAAAAGTTGTATATTAATAATTAAGAATACATTTTTAATTAGTAATACAATTTTAAAATGACATTTAATTTTTCTAAGGCCATACTTGTACACATTTTTTAATGTTTTTGAGGTCATAAACATCCTAACCTTAATAATAACTAATGTATTATCAGAATAAAAATAATTAACACAATTATTAAGTATTAACAAAGATAGGTACTATAATTTACCATTTGCATCAAACACTGCAGCCAACGGATAACCTACTGCTTTCACCTTGTTGATAGACATTCCAAAACAGAGCTCAGTCAATTTAACGCTATAAGAATCGAATCACAATACAAACTTTAAGGTTTTACAAATCAATGATTTGTTTAAATCAACCATTTAATGGAACAAATTGGAAATGATGTACTCGATAACAGCTAAGTAGTAACTAGTAACTATCTATTAAGTTTTAGCCTATGAAGTGATAATATTTTATCATGATTAAAATTTTCCAACGATTATTATCATTTATCAGAAACTCATAACACCTCCGACCTCCGTTGTGGAGGCCAATAATGTCGGTGAGTGGAGATCATAATATTATAATTTATAGGTAATCGTTGGTTGTTTGGCAGAAGGGTACTATTACTCTATGAGATACATGAGTAAAACCATTGATACTATAATATACTATATACATCTATACTCAATGGTAAAACCTATTTGTCAATAACTCAAAACCATTTAAGTTGTCACCAAATACCAAAAACTCCGTATAGGTAACAATTGATTTTTTCAAAGATGAAGTACATAACAAAAATGTAATTTGTATAATATAAATTATTATGTTTTTTTTATTATTTATTGTGTACCTAACGATTGCAAGTAATAAACACGCATGCAAAAGATTCAAGGGAGGTGAGAAGTACCTAGATCGCAGATTGGGCCCCCAAATGTATTGAAAAAGTATGTTCACGTCATCTTCCTAGTTGTACCTAAATAGAGAGCCCCTTTTTTAATTAGCCGACCAAGTAATCTGTTCTCAGGCCGCCACTGATTGCACGCACCATACACATCAGTTTAATATGTTTAATAGCCAAATGCTATCGTAGGTATTGCTTATACGAAACCTAATTCCAAACTAAAAAAAAAAAAAAACACTGAAAGTTTATATTCATAGTGCCTACTAGTTCATTGTAACTGCTATTGTTAAAATATATTGAGAGCCTTGTATTAAATTTTCAAGCATTTTTAACCAACAAATAAATTTTTATCAATATTAATTTAAAAAAAACTAATAATGATCGAAAATTTCAAAGGCCTATGATTAGTTTAACTTAAGTCGAAAATTTTTGAAAATTGCATGGTAGATAGAATATACTTATATAAACATTCGGTGAAAATTTCATGTACCTATATGGTCATTTGTTTTAAAATTACATCAAAAACCAAAATCGATTTTGTCGAAAAATGAGTGTGCGTAAAATTTCCCATTTTTCCCTTAATTTTTAGTTTGTTTTTCTCGATTATTTAGAAAAGTATAAAAAATTTTCACTTTTGACCCCCCCCCCCAAGTACCAACTAGATTCACTTTCTGATCGAACGAGGTACTGAAGTAAAAAATCGAAGCACTTTTACTGCCCCAAAACGTGATGACAGACACAAAAGAAAAAAACACACATCATGGTAAAATCAACACATTCATCGCTCCGCTCAGAATCTAAAATTCAAACAAGCTGTGAAATAAATAAACGCTTTGACAGTTTTGCCCGTGAATACAATTAAAAAAGGTTAAAAACCTAATCTAACCTAACCTATGATTGAACTGGTATTATTTAATAATATATACAACTATTACCTATATAAAATTATTAGTACTATTTGTTCTAAGTATATCTATGTATATTGTATGATACATTATAATATTATATTACAATGACAATGTAGTCACGAAGACAATATACTAACTTAATTTGATGCAACGTATACGTCAATGGAATTCACAAAGCAACATTTACAGAATTTGAACTACGTACTATTTGAGACGCCAACCACCAATTTTCTCACCACATTCATGGAGTTTATATAATGCATCAAATTTGAGTGATACATTTTAACATTAAATATTAACATACAATAACACGAAATAATATGAAATTCAAAATTAAAATTAAAAAAAGCAGATAAGTGGGTATCGTTCTGCTGTACATTGGGGGGTGGGGTGGACCTCTGACTAAGGTAGGTTAAATTTGAATGCAATGATAGGTATTACTGTATACGAAAAACGATTCTGAACGGAGACGGATTATCTGTTATAGATAGTTAAAAATTTTCAAATCTTAGATTTAAAAAGAAAATTTTTTATGGATTTCTAGCTTAAAATAATTTGCAAATTTTCTTGATTTTTACGTATGTTGTCAAAATTTAAATTTAAATGCTTGTAAAAATAAAATGTGACTATGCATTTCTTTTATTTTTCAACTGCTATTGTAAAAATATATTATGAGCCTTGTATTAAATTCTCAAATCTTAGAATTAAAAAGAAAAACTTTTATGAATTTCTATCTAAGATAATTTGAACATTGACGTAATTTTTATGTATTTAGTCGAAATTTGAACTGTAAATGCTTATAAAAAAATGTTGTGACTATATATTTATTTTATTTTTCAACTGCTATTGTAAAAATATGTTAGGAGCCTTGTATTAAATTTTCAAGTCTTAGATATCTAAGGAAAATACTTTATGAATTTCTATCTAAGACAGTTTGAAAATTGCCGTAATTTTTACGTATTAAGTCAATATTTGAACTTCAAATGCTAATAAAAAAAAATTGTGCCTATGTATTCTTATAATTTTTTAATTACTATAAGAATTACTTATGAGAAACTTTGTATTAAATTTTCAAGTATTTTGATAGGGCCAAAAAAATTTTATCGACGCTTCAAAAAATTTCAATGAAAATTTCAGTTGTCTATAAATATCTCAAAAAAAGTCAAAATATTTTGAAAATTAAATCATGTAAAGAAAATGCCAATCTAAATAACTTGTGAAATTTTCAAGTATCTAATACGACTTATACTTTTTGAATAATATTAAACATATTTAAAATCGTTTCAGGATAAATCGTTATCGTTATGCTATTTCGTAAAAATTTTAAATTCAAGCGCACTTAAAATTTTTCCTATAATGATGCTTCGAGTTTTCTCTATAGCTACTAAAAGGAAAACTTATGGAAAACTTAGTGTTGTATTTTTAATCCTTAGTTATAAACACAACAATATTTATGATTTTTCAACTTCAAAATTACTTGCAAATTTTCGCGTTTTCGACAGATTTCGTAAAATTTTGAACTATAAACGCTTATTAAAAAAAATGGTGTCTTACGATTTTTAATTTTTTTTAGCTACAATATGAAAAACTCATGAGGAACCGTGTATTAAATTTTCAAGTTTTTTTGGTCGTCCAACATTTTTTTACCGACACTTCAAAAAAAATTCTCAAAAAAATTGAAAATTTCAGTGGTCTATAAGTAACTCAAAAAAAGTCGAAAATTTTTGAAAATTAAACTGTATATAGATATCACTAACAAAAACATTTGGTGATAATTTCAAGTATTCATAGTGATTAGTTTTTTAATTACAACCATATAAAAAAATCCATTTAGTCGAAAACTGATTTTGCGTAAAAATTCCCGTTTTTCTGTCATTTTTGTTTTTTGTTTTTCTCGATTTTTTTGTAAACTGTTGGAAAATATTTAGTTTTGACCTCTATAATGCACCAAGGATCTTCACTTTTACATCGGAAACCACCCCAAAGTTTGAAATCGAAGCATTATTTCGACTAGTTATGCTGTAAACAGACACAAAAAAAAAAACACACACCATTGTTAAATCAATACATTCATCATTTCGTTCTAAAAGGCGGGTAAGTCGTGGATGTCGCTCTGCTGTACAGTAGGTTACAGGTGGGTTACTGTAAGTGATGGAATTAAATTTGAATCCAATGATATTTATATCATTGTATACGAAAAACGATTCTGAGCGAAGACGGCTTTATCTGTCTAGAATATATTATAGATTATTAAAAATTATCAAATCTTAGATTTAAAAAGTAAATTTTTTATGAATTTCTAGTTTAAAATAATTTGCAAATTTTCGTGATTTTTACCTATGTCGTCAAAAATTCAAACTTTGAATGCATGTAAAAAAAAATTGTGGCTATATATTTAATTTATTTTTCAACTTCTATTGTAAAAATATATTATGAGCCTTGTATTAAATTTTCAAGATCTTCTACCCAAAAAATAAATTTTTATCGATATTAATTTTAAAAAAACTAATAATGATCGAAAATTTCAAATGCCTATGATTAGTTCAACTTAAGTCGAAAATTTTTGAAAATTGCATGGTGAATAGAATATACTTATATAAACATTCGGTGAAAATTGTATGTGATCTCACAGCAATTATGAGCGACAACACCGACAATTAATGAATTTTACAACAATATCTCTGACAAAGAACATAGAAAATGTTTTCTTTTGTTTTTAATAATCTTATGAGACTTATATAAGCTATAATCAATAAAGAAAATAATATTGAATTTGTCAATAACAGTTTTAATATTAACTTTCCAAAAGATGAACTTTTGAATCATTTTTATACCTAGTCAACACTTTTAAAACTTTCGTATTTCGCATTGTTATTCTTACGCATCGTAAAAACAACCACACATAATTATTTACCTATTCATTTTTATTTTTTTTATTTATTTATATCTATTATTATAGAAGTATTATATTATTTAAAATAGAAAAAGAACGTTTTGTGCTAAAAAATATTTTGTATTTAACTTTTTAACCATTCTTACTTTGTTCAGTGTCACGTGTCACGGGGATAGTATTAAGTATAATATTAGTGCTAATATTATAAAAAACATTTAATGTAATTTGTATTATTAGTATTTGAATAAATTATATTATAATATAAGAACTTTTATGCTAAAAACATATTTTGTATTTAATTTTTAAGCCATGTCCAATATTGTCCACGCTCGAGTGTATAAGATTACGATGGAAGCCAAATTGTCAGGTTTCTTGTGTGGACAAATTGTCAGGGGACTAATTATTTTAAATCCTGCAAGATTGGTTCACAATATTAAATATTATATTTAATTATTCTACCATTTCTACTAATATCATTGTCTCATTACTAAGTATGAAAAAGAAAAAAAATTGTTTCCCCAGTAGAATATATTAAATTACATTTATCAAAAAACAAATAATTTTCGTTATTTTTAGCTCACTTTCTGAAAATGGGGCGTATAATGTGTCTCAAAGATATTTAATCTATCGAAGGGACAGGGCAGAAACTGAAATGTAAAAAAAACATTTAAGATAGGTATTCAAGAAATTGGAGTGTATAGAGTATAGATACGCGTATTGATTTTATTTTAAGTGTTCAAAAAGCAGTGGCGTAAAAATGGGGGGGGGGGATAAATCCCCCCCAGGGTCAAAAAAAAAATTCCATAAATGTCTTGAGAATGTCATCTCATGTATATAAAATTAAGGATTTTGTAAGTTTTAATGGAATCACAAAAATATTAATTTTTCGTCCGAGGAGGTAGAGATACAAATAAATGTTTATTATTTACATAAAAACTATTTTTGTGTAGATATTAAATATTGTTTATCATTATATTATAGTAAATTGTCTCTGTGCTGCGCCCGTGTGTGTGTCTATTTTTGTAATGGCATACCCGCATGGCGCATACGGCCTCATCGAAATATTATTTTAATTTATAACTTTATCCCTTATCTTTTGTTTATTAATATATATATTATTATAATAATATACACGATTGTCCAAACGTCCGATGTTCAGTGTCGTAATCTAATTGTTCAGTGTACTCATGACACTATGACAGTGTTTAGTGTACAGTCGTGACTCGTATCAGCAATACTGCAATAATTATCTAAAAAGTTTAGGTGAGTAAATTTTATGATTTAATTTTTTTATTGGTGAATTAGACGACCCAATGTAACCAAGAATATACAAATACGTAGGTAAACCGTAAACGTATTAACAGTGTTCTAAATACTTATACCTACGTAAAACTGTAAAAGTGTTTTAGTATCTGAGTATTGATCTGGAATCTATGCCGTAGGTATGCAAATACTTTTAAAATATTAGCAACTCTTCCGGTGTCGTCTGCTTCAAATGAAAAATAATATTTTCTACCCTCAAGCGAATTAAAACTTATTAGAGGAACTCCACATCTGAGGTATATATATCTTCATATGATAAAAGTATTAGACATTAATAACTGTTGAAATATACAATTTATATTAGTACTTAATTCAAATTTAATAAAACTTACTTTTTTAAAACAGGGAAGGCTTAACGGCTTAGCTATGCTATCCATAAATCGTCATTACCAAATAACTGCAGATGAAGTTCTTATTGAATTATCAAACAAGAACGACGTTTGGAATTTTTGTTGTAGTATAATATTTAATATGTCTATTTTTTAAGTTGTTTTACATTTTTTAATAAAAGTATTATTACAAAAATAAGTGTGAACTCTTTTAACAACAATGGTCTTTGTCTTTGATAAAATATATTGCATTGGATGGAGCACTCTGATAAACATGTATAAATAATATTATTTAATCCCCCCCCCCATAAGACAATTGAATGTACGCCATACACGAAAGGATTATCTGTCGGATTTGTCCCTTGGCCGACCAAATCGCTCAAGTTGATATGTACATATATGGGATATACTAGGTACTGTTCCGTAGCAAAAAATATTTCTAACACGACAAAAGATCTAGTGACACAACATAACCGCAGGGAAATTGACAGTTTTGAACATACACATACATATCTAGTCGTTACATTCCAAAGGGGCGGTATAATTCGGCAGATTTGGAATGACGGTAAATGGGTATCAAAAGTTCTGTACCGCGACGGACTAGAACTGACGACCTGATCGGCAGTTTTGGAATGCCATTCCAAAACTGACGGGAAAACCTTTCGTGTATGGGCTGCTAATATATACGTTTATAAGTTAATATAAATTAATATACGTACAATATACAAACGATACGTACCGGCCTTAGATTTCGATACGAGTTGGTACTTAACTACAGGGCCGTAGCTGGAACAAATTTTCGGGGTGGGGGAGGGTTAAATCAAATGATATTTTCATTTTAAGTAATTAAAAAAACACTTATTTAAAAAAAAAATCATATTTTTCTATGATAATGCATTATATTTATTTTAAAGTAAATGTATACAATAACAATATTAGAAATTAAATTTATTAGTTGTAAAATATCTCGTGGGAGGGGGGAGGGGGTGCAGTAGAAACCGTGGTACGAGCGGTTCAATGCACCGGGGCCCCGCATTTCAAATTTTAATATGGGGCCTATACTTAAATAAAATAATATAAAGGCGGATACACACTGGAGCGTTTAGGTGTAATGTTACGTAATTTATAGAGAAGGCCAGTGACGTACGGCTAATATAGTAATTATTGAGCGTGATGTGAATTACCAGGACAACTTAAAACCCCCAATAATCTCTCCACTGAATAACCATTACATAGCATCAGTTAAATAAAAGTGAGATATTTGCTTCACACTTCCTGCCAAAATCATACCCAGGGAAGTACTCGATCCCTGCTCACTACAATGTTTTTGTCAGGATAATGATTTATAAGTATTATTAATTATTATTATTGCTATGAAAATTATCGCCGCCTATGGTGTAACAAATAGTCCGAATGCTTAGAATGCTTAATTTTTACATTTTACTTATAATATTTATTTTAATCATTTAATCATGTCATCCGTTAATAAAAATCATCTTAGCAGTAATGAAAAACGAAAAAAACAAAAAGAAAATCAAGAAAAAATATTGAAATTACCAATAATAAATAACTTTTTTTTGTTTAACTTTTTCGGTTGATGCTTATTGTAATTATTGTGTACAGATTGTAAATTGTCTTTCTTAATAAAAAAAAAACTTTTTCGGTTAATTTTAAAAAAGGTAAGTAGGTATACTGTTAAGTTATATAGAGACAGCTAGATGAGTTGATAATAAGTTAATAAGTTAGATCTTAGATAGGCTATTAAGATTAATAAGTGGGTGTCTTTATTATTATTTTTAACTAGTGAGAAATGGATATTTATCTTGAAATGTTGGATTACTGTATTATTACACAGGTGTCAGGTACCATGGCTAAATTTAGCAATGATAGGTACAATGTTATGTAATAGGTTACTCAATAGTCAAACTAGTTAATAGGTACAAAATATTTAAAAAATACTTAATACTTAATAGGTACATCACACTTATTTTAAGTTTAAACTCATTACCTATTGATTAGGTAGGTACCATAGTATTATATTAATAATCACAATCATATCACCAGGTAGGAACATATTGTTATATTTAATATTAATTTGAATTTAATTGTATCAATATGTATTAATTAAATTTAAATATTTTTGAATGTATTATAGAAGACAAGAAAAAAATGTTTTGTGTTGAAATCAATAAAAAATTATATACTGGAACTGATTTGTATTGCTTTTTATACCTAATTGTTTAAATTAAATATTAATGAAAAATAATGGGCCATGAGCACTCATAGGAGGGGGAGGGGTTCTAGGATGTTATTAGCACAATAGCACTTTCAGGTTTCAAATTAGCACTCCCAGTTCCCATTTATTAGCATATTATAATAATATAATATAATTATTTTTAAATATTTTGAATACATATTACATTATGTACAGTATAATTGCTTAATATTTTAAATAAATAAAGGGTAGCGATTATATTAACATTTATATAATTATAACTTTATTATTATCTACTAGTTATTAATTTGTCTATACAAGTATAGAAGTGTAACTAGGTATTTAAAGTTTTAATTAATTATATTTGTATTATAGTTAAAAAATAAGAATATTAATAAATAAAAATTTAAAATTATACTTTAATGCAGTTTATTATATTATTAGAGGGGTGTTGACTATGAGCCCCTATGGATCTGTGTACCATCAATTATTCCAGCACCCTCTACAATCACATCCATTGTGTGGTTATGTAAAGGGCCCACAGATTAAATTTAATACATTTGCACTGGGGCCTATCTAGTTCTAGCTACGGCACTATCGATACGCATCGAATTCTTCTTCTTGAAAATCTTGATTACCTTTTTAAAATAGGTAACTACATTATATTGACTATAGTTATAGTATTATTATTTTATATCCTTCGAGATAATATAATATAAAATTATACCTTAAAAAAATATCATATCGAATCCTACACAAATAATATTATCGTTTTCTATTTGTACCTCCATCACCATCGTTGTTTGTACCGCTTTTACCATAACCACAATACAATACCCATACAATATTATTGCGCGTCATTGTCGTTTTGTTCGTCTGTCGTCATGCGTATGATAAAGCGCATTAATTCTTATCAACGAATGTGTGCGTAGTTGTTAGTCGGGGAATAGATTATATGTGTATGTATATAATAAACTACACATATTGTATTTTATTCACAAAAGTCGGCAGCATGACCTCATGACAAGCACGTTGATTTGTTTTTTTTTCTGATTTCGCATTTCTTGATATTTTGTTCTCTCCTGTAGTTCCTAAATGGACTACTGGTTCCTCTTGTTGTATTGTTAATCTTCACTCGACAGTTATCTGTCAGTCGCACTTATAATGCTCTTGATTATCATTTTGCCTACATTTTCCGCTACCGTCTGAAACGCGCTCGCGTCGTCAATAATAATATTATTTACCGCCATCGTGTCGTCGTCATTATTATTATTATTACTATTATTCGTGTAGTAGTAGTACAGCATCATCACTCAGCAGCAGTTGATCTCGTGAAATCGATGCCGCCAATCAAACAATAGCCGAATTTACGTGCTATTTGTGCGGAATATACCTGTTTTGTCTACGCTTACTTGTCTAGTGGTAACAATATAATATTGCTACCGATTTTATTGTAACCAGTATCAATTTCGAAGCTATGAATTTTCCACGTGTCCCAGTCACTTGAAGTACGCTGACAATGGACAAAAACGTCGTGGTCGAGGATGACATCAGCTCATTGATTGGACATTTTGCAAAGGAGACATTCAAATGCACCAACAGTGATTCGTTTGTAAGCACACAAACATTACCTACACTAATAGTGTAATAACACTTAAGTCTAATAATATTGTTACACAGCCTATAGTCGTCATTGATTTTGTATATGATAGTGATTTGACAATTTAAAGACAAAAGTACATCAGATTTATAACATCTTCATAGTATTAAATTATTGGTTTTTGGAAGTGTGCCATATCATATTGAAGAAAAATGTTTTAATCTTACAATTACCCTTTTTGTTCATTGTCTTTATCATTTCATTATATCTATTGCTTTGTTTTGGTTAGCATTAGTATGTCTAAGAAATTGCTAGGTATTCAAAGTATGAAATGTTTCGTTTGATTTATGTTGTTACACGATCTGACCACAATGTTTTATCTCGGAACACTTAAAATAATTTTTCTTACCAGTATACTTCAATATGACCTTTAATATGACCTGATATCAAACATTAGCCAACACTAATATATATTTTTATCATAGCTTGTATAGGTAATTTTATATTTAATAACTTGATTGCATATATTTGATAAGCAATATTTAATTACCATACCTAAATAACATATTTTATTTGCAATTTAATTCATTATGATTTAATATGCGAGAAAAAAAAAAATAAAAACCTATAACATACCTAATTATGGGAATAATAATATAACATAGTTAGGTACCTACTAATTTTTAATTTATTAATTTAAATATAAGTCTTGATTTAAAGTATACGAATATTCAAATTTACCATTCTATTGTGTATCCATTTTTGGTCAAAAGATCATGTACTATGGATATAGCCATCAAGCTAATTCTTGATGCCATAATGAATACATGATTTATGAAAACCTAAAACCCCATACTATTTGTGCACATACATTGAATTCAGATTGGTTATTGTGATTGAATTATCAGTCATTCATACATGCGCAGTAATAACCATGGCTCTAGCTTTTCAGTCATTTCAGCATCAAATTAAATCTACAGCCGTAACAGGTACATCCATAGTACATGATCTACGATACTTACTGTATTATTTACTATATGCTTAATTATCTTGAAATTGTTGGGTATAGGCATAGACTGGCCCTTTCTACACCAAATGTATTGATAGTCACCTCTGACATGCCACAGTGATGCAGCTTATTTAGTATAAATATAAAGTATATGTTTGGTTCCACGACATCCGCGTCATTAGATCCGGTGCAAAAATATCCTGTACACAAATTAACCGCATTAAAAATGTCCGGTATTTTTAAATAATTGTGATTATTCAATAATAAATTAAAATTATTGACTGTAAAAATATAACTGTTTTTCATTTTTGCAATGATAAATAAATAATATAAAATCAAATCTATTGAGTCAAAAAATAATTATAATAAAAATATAAATGTAATTGTTTTTCTATGACAAATAAATTCTATGAAATCAAAATTATTGACAGTCAAATAAAAATAATATTATAATAAAAAATATAAATGTAAGTATAATAATTGTTAGGTTAATATGATAAATATGTATAATTTATGATTAAAAATTTAAATTATGAGCAATACCTTTTAAGTAATTTAATATATCACCTCTTTGGTAATTTAATACAACATTTTCTATTTGCTGGTCCAAATCTTTATATTATTTTCTTTTTGATGCATGGCTTTCTCTTAAGTTAATTTTTTCTATTTTAGCTTCTACCATGTTTTGTTCAGTTTTAATAAAATGAATAAATTTCCATATTGTTGTATGATGAACCCCTATGGAAGAATTAAATGCATTATGCCACCCCTCTACTACATTATTTGTTCTTGGTCGTTTCATTAAAACATTTTCATATACTTACATTCCATATATTTAATACCTGATTCACTGTCTGTTGTAGTATGACATCGGCCTTCACAAGAAAATTTTTCATAGTCCTTGCAACGCCACACAATTTTTTCATCGTATTTTTGATGTATATTATGTAAATAATGTAGGTAATAATAAAAGTTTTTTGCCTTTTTGACTCTTAACAAATGTGAGTGGCATATTTAATTTTATTAAAAGTAAAACTTGAGTCAATAAACGTTTTATAAAACCTTACAAGTTTTTATGTGCTCTATACAACACGAAAACCAAAAAAACTGATTATCACCGGTTATCATTGTCCAGGGATATTTTTGATGCCGCTTATTTTGTCGGGGGGTTATTATCTACCGGATATTATTTATTCGGATCAAATGACGTGTCACGTATATGTTTTGTATCGTATCAGAATAACTCATGCAACCTTTATTGACACATTCAATACGCGAAGAGAGCCGGTATATCAGTAAAAGTTATATACCTAAATCTAATAATTTCAAGAAAATTTCTTATCTATTTCAATAATATGAACTGTGATAAAGATTTATGCATCTTGATTTATATCCTTTTAATTAATTTTTAAAATTATTATTTTATTAGTTTTAAATATCTATTTAATTGGTTTCTAGGGTTTTGATGTTATGGAAAAATGTCTAAATCTGTTGCGTCTGGACTACAAATTTATGGTAAGATGTAAAATACTCTATTAAACAATATTTTCAATATTTTTAATATTGTTACATATTAATATGTTACCTATTGGTGTTCTAAAATTGTAAAATAATGCACTAAAACTGTAGTTACTACAGCATGTATAGGCATATATTATATGGCATAATTGTATGTACTTTGTACTTAGTGGAAACGTCATACAGACATTGGTAATTGCTCTCAAGGTGACACTACTTTGTGGCGTCGTCTTTGGTTTTGAGAATACCTATGTTGTTTTAGTTATAATTTGGTACTTTGATGATTTTGAGTTTTGTTTATTTTTGGTCACTTGGACTTAATCGATTTTATTGGTCGAATAGTATTTTAAATTCAAGATAATATAAAGTTTTATTGTTTGCATAATTACTTTGAAGAAGAAACTATGTATATGTGCTAGTTTGATGTAACTGCATTACATAGTACATGTTTATTAGATTACTATTATATTATATTTTCATAAAATTGTGCTCATACACCTGTTAGTTTCATCAATAGTTGTTTAACTGCAGCTAAAAATGGTTATAGGGATACCTAAGTGTAAGGTTTATAACTACTTATTATAAATATGGTTTATAACTTAAAGCCTTAAAAAAATTTAAAAGCACTTATCCCCCCCCCCAAAAAACAAAAAAACAAAACATTAGTACATTTAATGTACCCGTAATAATAATAATAATAATTTAAATTAAGATCAAACTGGTAAAATATTATAATTTATAGCACATGAAGTCATGAATATAAAAAAAAAGAATATATAGATCCAAAAAATAAAGAATGTATCTGTTGCGAGATATGTATGTGTGACATCTTTAAAATAACAATTCTTGTAACTATTTGTTTTCATTTATTGATCACTGATCTTGTAATTGTGCAATATTTTTATAACCTACATAACATTATCAATTATTATCTATGAATTCTTGATCACAATTTGTAAATTATGGTGATTGTTGCTGAAAATTCTTAAATAAGTACAAATATGCAAAATAAAATTTTGTATTTAAATTTTCTGCTTTGAAATTTATTTCTATATCACTTAGCCATGTGTTACTTATGATGGATATGCAAATACTTTTAGACCTAAACTCTGATTATCCTTATATTTATAAAAGAACATTCCTTTTTTATGTTCCAATCTTCTGATGATACTATTGAATTTTTTCACAGTGTAGTTCCAAATACTTTCCTGAGTATCGTAATGTCATACGATTTTTCATTTTTTTGTCTGATAGGGAGAGGAGAGAGATAATTAGAATCATTTGTAAAGATTACTAATTAATTTAAATTATGAAAACTGTATCACATATTATTACATAGCTAGCTAGGCTTCAAACAGTGTAATAATAACGAAAAACCAATGTATATATCAATCGATGATCTGTTTTTAATTTGCAGAACATTATATACTAGGTTCACAAACTCGATTTGTTGAAAATGAATGGTCTGGTTGCCTGATAACCACATTTTAATTTAAAAAAATATAATTTTTTCTCTACTAAAAAGTGCGATAAACATATACCTACAATCTACATAGTATTATTAATTTTTCTGTTGTTAGTCAAAAGATAGAATTAATAATACAAAAAGATTTTACTTGATATTTGATATCCTATAAAATAAAAATATTTAAATAATATTATTTAAGATACAAGCGAAGCCAAGTTATTTAGCTAGTAATACATTTAATCATAATATTAACAGTGATAGTATTTTGTATACTGTATCCCTCTCTTCCCATTGATTTTATTGTGTCTTATTGTTTAATAATAAATACTATAAAAGCATCCATAATTAGTTTGAATCTTCTCCCCCACCGTTGTTTACTCCTGGATGTGATACTAAATATTGTATTTTATATTTATTTTCATTTTTATTTAGTCATAATTAAAATTTAAGATAATTGTCTGTCCGTTGAAAAAGATTTCTTTGTATATATAATAGTATAACAGTTTATAAATAATGAATTACTATACTTACTTACTGATTGCTAATGATAAAATTATTTTTGCATCTACCTCATATACTTATGTTGTGTTCATTTTCAAAGAAACAAAATATTTAAAACTGCCATCTGAAATTAAAAGATGGTCAAAATTGTATGATACATTATAATATTATATAGGTATAAAACTGCTATAAAATCGATAACAGTTGTTATTTATTTCTGTGAATATAAACCCCAGTAAAATTAGAAATACTCTTTAAATACCTACATATATGGATTTGATAAAAATAGGCTAAAGTCGTTTATAAAACATGAAGTTAGAAAAAATTGTATATTAACTAACTTATTCTTATAGATACATATTAATTTAACTGAGTTAGCAAAAATCATAAACTTGCCCATCTTTATTGATTTCATATAAAATTATAGATTTGAATAAAAATATTGAACACAATTTGATAAATTTATTAACATCCTATTTATTGTTTAACTTAAATAAATATATCATTACTAACTAAAACAAAATAAATATGACACTTGTTTTAATAATGTATTATATTTGTTTATTCGTCTGAACTGTTTTTTAGATTATTGATAACAGTAAAGGTCGTATTAATGAGCAATATCCACATAAAATACCAATTTTACAACATGAAAGGTTTCCAAGAGGTCCAAGAACTTCATCTAGTTCTGTTGATGACGTTTCACCAAAAGGAAATTCCACTCGAAAAAGAAACAGTTTAGGTGCTCCTTCACCTAGTAATCATTCATCTCCTGAACCATTTGTGCGATCTCAATCACCAAGACTTAATAGCCCCCAAAAAACTAGTGAAGTAGTTGGTACTGATGTTGTATTAATTGATACATTGATTAATGAAGCCAAATTTGCACGATGTCGCAACCGATTTGTTGTGCCGGTTATATTATACCAAGGAAAATATATTTGCAGGTTAAATAGTTTTTTTTTTTAAACTCTTAATGTTGTTATTAGTATATTAGTTTATTGATTTAATGTAATTTGTAAGGTCTTCAACAATAGCAAGAATGACTGAAATAGGTCTGGGAACTGCAACAGCGAAAGGTCTATCTTTTGAGGAATTTCGGCAATTGGACAAAAAAAGAAAATGTGATGTAGAATTACTTAATGCTTGGAAAGTAGGAACTATAATTGATTTAATGGTTGAAAATGAAAAGCAGAAATATTTATTTGCGTAAGTGTTCATTTAACAATATTTTTGGTATGTTATTTAAAGGGAATTTGATCCCAGCTTTGTTTTCTAATAAAATATTTAGTATTCTTTTAACACATTTATTGACATGTGCATGCACATGAATGAGTGGGAGTTCTACTCTCTTTTTTACGCTACATTCATATACTTACTTTACATATATCAAATTCCTTAAAAGTGGTTGGTATTAAATCCCCCCAAATATATTTATCATTATTATTATATATAATTAATATAAAATGTTTAATCATCATTTTTTTAAAATTCATATGTTAAGTGTAACATCTTCCGAAAAAGTAGATGATACTCAAAAATATGCCGTGTTCCGTATTATACCTACACCATACCCTGGATGTGAATTTTTCCATGATTTTAAGAAAAACAATTATAACTCTGAAGGATTAATGTTTGATTGGTCTGATCCATCTATTGATTCAACACTTAATGTGAAACCTAATCCTGCTGTTGATCAGTTGGATATTCAATGGAGTAAATACAAGGTTACATTTTATTAAATATTTTTATATTTTAGATCAATATTAATAATGTTTTTCATTTAACTATTTTTATTATTTAAGTTGGTTGTCACAATATCATATTTTATGCACAACATACTTACCCATAATGCCTATCTGATGGTACCAAAAGTTCCCAATCATGCCTAATGTATCAAATCTGTTTCTCTCAAAAACTTGCTATTTCCCTGCAAAGTTGATATAGAGCTTCATATAATATACACCAATGTCTTTATAGATTATATTTGTTTCTCATAATTAAAGAATTATGTCTGGCAATATAAACTTTAAATCTATTTACTTTCACAAAAAATCGATTTTTATTTTTTATTTATTGAAAAATAGTTAATAATTTAATAAAAATAAGTTAAGTAAGTATACTAAAATATTAAATTTTCACTAAAAAATAAAAATCTTTCTAATTGAATAAAATAAAGAATTTAATTAGAGACCATAATTAGATCAGATAAATCTGTGTATGTCATTTGTGATATAGTTTGGTAAATTTATATTAGGTAATAAAACTCTTTGATTTATAGGTGTTTATAAGTTTTTCAATATTATATTACTTATCATAGTGTTGTTAAAATTATATTTTTTGCTTTTTAAATAGAGCAGATATTCTTGTGTTATTGAATTATTTTTTTTTTAGAAAAAAGTATTTGGACATGGGTACCTTTACAATAATGATATGTAAATTAGAATATTATCCATAATTTTTAATTATGATTAATTAAAAAATAAATGAATAAATACATAATTTTAATTACTATCATATTTTGATTACCTTACAAATGAACTTTTGACATGTATATATGCCTTATGGCTGGAGGTCATTCCTGAAATATGTGTGTAACGCTGAGAATGTTACCATGAGACCAGTTCAATAGCTGCAAGACATATATACATGTGCTGGTGTATCAGCATGCAGTATGGATCCCTGTATGGTTGTGTGAGGTACCGATGACTAATATAACTACATTACCGTAGAAACCAAATTGTTTTTAATATATAGATGTGAAGTTCAAAATAAATTGAACAAATTGTAAAAAGAATTAATTTTGTGTATGACTCTAATAAAATCTGTGGAGAATATTTATGTTATGGTTTTCTAAATTGTTGATGACATTTAAATTATTAAAATGTTTGTATAATGTAGTATGATTGTACCAAAGAATATTATATGAAATATGATCAAATTTGATGTTATAGGAGTGGGATTTACGGCAACTGACTGAAAACTACTTAAGTTTGATGTTAAAATATGTTTGGTGTTCATCAAAAGGAATATTAATCCATTGCATCAGTGGCTGGGATCGTACACCTATGTTTATTTCACTATTAAGAATGTCGTTATGGGCTGATGGTGTTATCCATAAATCATTATCTCCTAGCCAGATTCTTTATTTAACACTTGGTTATGACTGGTATTTATTCGGACATAACCTTGAAAATCGTCTTGAAAAAGGAGAAGATATAATGCATTTTTGTTTTCATTTCCTTAAGTACATATTTAGTGATGATTTCAAGACACCTTCTAAGCCGTAAGCTTAACAATTTATAGTGATTAATTAGTATTAGTGAAAAACTAATGTTTTTTATTCTGTATAATATTAGTTCTGCAGTTACGGCACCAAGTAGTCCAAAATATTCCTCACACATGAGTGAATTTGATTTAACTGATTTGGATCAATTAGATATTCGTTCACGCAATAATAGTAATGGAAGGTATGTACTCATATTTGAATTTTTTTTTCACCATAATAATTTTATATTTATTTTATAGTAATGAAGATTTAACAAATGGTAAGTCCTATGATACATTGGATGATAATAATTCGCAATTTGATTTTGAACAATCAGCAACAAATAAACTAAAATCAATAAAAAAACCGGCAGAGAAGTTTTTTATAAAAGAAACAATATATGAAATGGAAGACATCGAGGACATTGATGATGATGATTTTATTATGTCTGATGAAGTAGAAACGAAACGGTATAAATGCTCATCACCTCGCAGGCGGCATCGTTCAGTTAGGTCTCCAGAATTAGATTTTGATTTTGATGATTGTGAAATCCCATCCAATTTAGATAGAACTATGCCGGTTGATATGCCTACTTCACATAAACATATAAGAACCTATTCAAATTCAAGTGAGACTGATGAGTGAGTATGCATAATAATAAATTTAAAATATTGTTTTTTACTTATATTTGTTATGTTATCAGGTGGTCAATGGTAACTCAAACTGGTAGCTTGAATGGTAATGATATGTCTGAAAATAGATTTCGACCTATTTCATCGTAAGTATTGTTTTAAACTATAAACTATTTGAAATTTCATATTTATTTGATTTAAATGTTGTAGACGAGAAAACAGATTATCTGCTGTCAGAGAATTATTCCATAAATGTTACAGTACATATGGCTACAAAACAGACGGCCCAGAAGGTATTCTTAGCAAATTATTGTTTTGATAGCAGATCATATGTATATTTAAATTAAATTTAAAATTCAACAGAACTATTAGTAAGATATATTGTGAAAAAGGTCAAATAGCTTTTTGTATAACATGAATAATATTCTACATCAATAATACTTTTTTCAGTTTATCTGAGAAAACTCATTTAATGCTTTTATCCCAAATTAATTTGTATTATAATATTAGGTGCATTGGGGGAAAAAAAAAACAAAAAATTACTCTATCTTAATCCACCTAGAGCTCAAAATGCATTACTCAATCTCAGTAAATTCTTCATATGGATAGATCAGTTCTTTCTATTATTTCTATATTAACATTCCCAATAAATTAAAATTAAACACTGTATAATATGCATGTATTTGTTTAATTGAAATAATTGTTATTTTACTTCTCGTGACTGACCTGCCCAATAAATAATTCAATGTAAAGAAAAACATTTTAATCTTTGTTTTATGTAAATATTTGACAATACAGGGAAAATGTGTCATACTATTTTCAAACATAATTAATCTTAATTTATTTTAGGTGCATATTTTTTTATGTATCTTTATTTTATGTATAACCATAAAATTGTATTTACATTGCAATAACTTGTAAGGTAAATAAAGCAGTATATTAAAATTTAATATACTTAAACTAAAAGATATGTGGTTTTAAAATCAGTACTTGGTTTAACATTTGCAATATCAAGATTGTGTTTCATATTTTCTAGTGTTGTGAGTTTGGAAACTTAAATTTAATCTGTGATTATGGTACACTAGGCTTACATTTTACTTACATTTAACTATCAGGTGGATGGAGACTTAATATATTGCTTAAAATTTGTTTTAAATTCATCATAACAATTATAATTTGATTATAGCCCAAATAGTGAAAACAATTCTAACATGAACATAATTTAAGCTCCTGTGATGTGAGAACCCTTAGCATCATTTCTTTTTTGTATATATTCATTCAAAACTGATTATTACTTGGTACCTTTTAAAAACTTAGTTTTGTAATCTATTTGATTAATAATGTATCGAGTAAAACCGATGTTCCATTATGTTTAAAGTAATATTAATATAGACAAATTAGTTTCATATCTTTAACAGGCTCTTGTTCAATCTTTGGTATACAATTTTATTTATATAAATTAACCATAGTAATTTATTTATTCTTCAAATAGCTGTGATTAAAATTAGTTTTACTCTCTTTTAATACATGGGAAATAATTTTCTGTATTTGTTTAATTTTAAGACATATGTTCTTAATTAAGGATATAGTATAATGTTTAGATGTATGCAACTCTGCATAAAAGTGTTAGCTCTAAAAGCATTAATTGTTGTACCAATTATCATGGAGTCTTATCAAATATTAGAAAATATAGTATAGCTAGTTAAAAATATACCTTAAAGATCAATTGAATATTAACCAAATAAATAATATAGATTAAACTTAGTAATTTTTTATACTTAGGATCTATCATGTAATACAGAATATAATGAATTTATTATAATTATACTCATAAAATGGTTGAATATTTATAGATACAAACTCTTTTTCCGAATAGCCTTGACCAATTTCTAGCTCTAAACCATTATTACCTGTTCTTGGATCGTTCAATGTTGTATTTAAGAAATATCTATTTAGATCAATTTTCAATTAGAGATGCCTCAAGTCGATTTATTCCACAGGAGACTATTTTTTGGTTCATTAGAGAAAGAATGTGTCCTTTGATCAATACTTGTCTGTGTTCGCGCAGCCTTACCAGATAATACCACACTTCGCTATAACGTGCCACTGTCCATTCTGATCGTTTATAATACAATTTCACTGAGAATATTCAAGTGTGAGGGGTATTGTGTCACAAGACGTTCAACGTCTGTTGCATACACTAAACGAGTTCTTTCTCTTGTGAGGGCTGTAGTTTTTCACCACGTGTATTGTACCCATCTAATAAATGTATAAAACAACAATTTGGCGTTCAATGTGATTAGTCTATTGTGATAATTTCAGGGGGGTGAGCACAAGATTATAAATAAGCAGGCATATCAGCTAGATGACCTTGCAAATGAAACATTCTTCTGACTTCGGAGTAATTGCTAATTATTATTTTTAATAGTATAATGATAATATACATTTTCCAATTGATATTGTTCTTTACATGTTTGGAAAATATGACACAATAATCCCGAATATCACATTTTTGATGACTTATTTGTTTATATAGTCAAGGGCACTTTGTTAGCTTCTGAAATGCTTTATTTCTTAAATGTAGTGATGGAATCAAGTTGTGTCATTCCAGTAAAGCAAGTTTTTGACACATTCATCTTAACTTTGTCTTAAAATCATATGAGGTGTAACAAAGCTGAAGGATTTTAGTTGGATAAATTAAAATTAAATATGTTTAAAAAAAATTATATTAATAGTTGAAACATAAAATTAAAATTAAACATCTCTTGATTTTTATATTTTTACAGAATTAAAATTGGTCTATTTAAAGTCTCGCCATTTTGTGATGTATTTAGGACTTCATATAATGCTTATTGACCAACTACATTTACATTGAATTTTAAATATTGTCACAGTTAAAAATTAATTATGATATCAATAAAATTATTTTCACTCAAGTTTTGTGAAATAATACTACAATAAATGATAATTTATAGCTTGTTGCTATGATTTTAAAAGACATTGGAATTAAATAATACTATATGGTATATGAAAAATCTGTATTATGTTTACGCCATATAAGTTTGTTGTACAGAAAATATGAAACATAATTTTGATGTTCAATATGTTAATTATTTATGAAAAATATATATCTACTAATAATGTTACCACATTTCTTTACATTTTAAATTATTGTAGTTTTTAGAGCTAATGTTAAAGATATTACTTTTAATTAATGAAATAGTCTGAAATAGAATACATATTTTAATAATGGTATACTTGTGTTTATTTTATGTTATGGTTAATTCATAATTTAAGTAAATGCGCACACAAATAAGTTAATAACTAACTTATGATTAAAAACCATTGAAATAACTTTGTCATTTGTGATTTATGGATATAGAGTTTGATTAATATATATATGTGTGTGTGTGTATGTATATTTTGTATTCTATTATTGTAATATGCTATAATAACATTAGGCTATATTAATAATCAAGTTTTCTTAATTGATATATTTCTATACTTCATGTTTTAAATTTAAATGTGTGTAAACCAATTTTCATGTTTTACAAAGATTAACTACTTACCCAACCATTAATGGAAGGTAATTTTTATGTGATGTAGAGGTATTTATTTCTATTAATTTTTTTTAATACCATGTACAGATTAAATAGTTAATTTACTTATTGTAAGTATTTTGTTTGATATCAATGATGTTTCTTCTATTTATTATTAAGCAAAATTCCGAGTACATATATTTATTAAAATCTATCAGTTCATGCAAATTATTTCTCATGCATAACTTTTTAATGAGGTTACATCAAACAGTTGTACACTATTTCATAAGTGCACAAAAATAATTTTTAATTTTTCTTGAAATAATCATTTAAACTTCCTTTAAAAATAAAACGGATGTATGATATCCTCTTAAAGCAAAATCAATTATTAAACAAATCAATTTAGTTTAGGGTTTTTATTTTGTTATTTGTATTTATGCAATAAGGCTTTGTAGTCTGATAAACATGATAGACCACACATTCAACAATCAATATCAATAATATTTTTATATTTTTTCTTAAGAGGACGCTACACCCGCATACGTTGTCTCCGTCTTACAAGTGCGTAACATAGCAAATTTTATGCTCAGCAGATCACGTTTAGCTCCGTTAGTTTAAAATTTAGAGTAAATTGACCTCTTACAAAAATTAAAGGTAACATTATTATCGAGGGCATGACGTAGGCTTTTTATTATATTTTAATTTTAAAGTGAGTTATGTGTATTTTAAGATATACAAACAATTTTAAATTTTAAAATACTTGCACTTGTAAGACGGAGACAACATATGTGGGTGTAGCGTCCTCTTAAATATATGTTGTTGAGTGCACTAAAAAAATACTGGTATTTTCAATCTATTGTAACATTAAATACTTATTTTATTATCTCAGCCATTACAAATAAGTTAAATTTGACTTAAATTAATTGTATTTAATTTAAGTTACTTAAATAAATGTTTATGTCAGTAAACTGAAATATGAAATCATGCCATTTTGTAGACTATTTAAAAAAAAAAGATATGACCTATTTGCTATTTGTAATAATAGATTAAAGAAAATGAAAAAAAAATGCATTTTATATTATTCGAAATGATTAAACAATGCTTTTGATTAGGTTAGAAATTGTTAAAACTATTGTTTCCCAACAAATTGCAATTTAAACATAGTTAAATTACGTTCATATAATATTAACTAACACGAGTTCAGATAAAATAATGCAATTTGGTCAAAAAATGTCCATTGGATGTTTTTATTTTTTGTAAATTACTCCAAAATTATAATTAATAATAATTAATTTTTAAATATTAGGTATGTGAAGAAATAATGTAATTTAATCATACATTGTTTTTATCACCATTGCATGATGAATTTATTTTTGTTTATTTTGAATATGCAAGACAATATTTATGACAGCAATATTGGTCAATAAAATAGCCTGTAACCTTTCCTGCCTAAATGTGAATTTGACTTTAACAAGTATGTGTTAAGTTAAGTTATAAGAAAAAAAAATTATAATAGGCTGTTTAAACATTTTTATAATTAATATATTGTTAAGTTCCAAAATTTACATGACTGTTTACTACTGTAGCTTATTCTATGATAATATTATCTAATTTAAAAATATCTTTTTATACAAATAAATATGTTATAATATGTAAGATATGATTATAATTTTTTTTTGTGGGGGGGGGGGGGGGATTTGGAAATTTATAATAAGTAAATAATGTACATAATGTTAATTTACTAAATCTGTATATGGTCTTAAACTACACATTTAATTTATTGTGACTAATTAATTTTTAAATTTACCTATTTGTGATATTCAAATAGCATTGAAATCTAATAAAATCGCAATAAATGCAGACACCAAAATCATTTAAAATTGGACTTATATAACTGTGTTCATAGAATTAAGTACTTAATATTTTTAATAATGTAATATTAGCCTAATGATTGGAAGTCAATGTACACCTCTTGTCATTGTTTATGTATGTGCATACTGTCGGGGTTTAGTTATAACTGGTAAATGGAAAATTGATTAATAATTATGTTAAAATTGTTATTATAGAACTTATTTTTTATGTTATAAAATGTATTGATTTTTGTAACATTTCATGATAATTAATCTTTTAAAATAATAATAATCGAGTTTTATTTATTTCTGAATGTGATTTTTGATTTTTAGCTTTTCATTAATTCTTCAATGATGATATTTATGGGGCCATGAGAAAAGATAAATGCAGGGCTGCTATCATTACTAAAATTTAAAAAAGTGACATTTTTTGGTATAAAAGTTACTTGATTTTTTCATGAAATATCATATTATCACTTTTAATTGGATACTAACCAGATTTAAAATTGAATGATATGTTCAACTTCACTATATTATTACTTTGTATGAATAAAACAAGTTTCTGTTTAGAAAAAACTAGGTGCCTAAGTCTCATCTTGTAATGAATCATTATATTGTCATTAATTAATATTATATAATTAAATCAGTTTTCCTCGACCTTACAACTTAGTTATTTATTTGACTTACAATTAATAATAAAAGAAACATTATTTATATTTTAACAGAAAAAAATGATATTGTTTACAAACATAATTATAAAGTTACAATTTTTAAATTAAATTAATAACAATTATTAATTAGTCAGTTATTAATAAATCTATCTTGGATTTTTTGTTCAATTTTGTTATTTTATTATTCTTTCTTTTTTCAATTTTTTTTTTGAATACACTGTCTCAGTTTCTTTTTCACATTCTTCATTCCTTAATTAAGTAGCAGTTTCGATCATACTCTGAGCAATTTTCATTTCAACTTCATAATTTTTTACAATCGCTTTTTTTAATCTTATATTAGCATCATATAGCAATTATCAGCTGCTTTTTTATGATGATCCTGATGTTTTTGTGCAGACTTAAGCTGGTCTTACAATTTAATGATATTTTTTTCACAATTATTTATCTCTTCAAGATTTTTTTTCCATCTATTTTCTTCTTTTTTAATTTTTGCCTGTTAGAGTCTTCAAGTTCTTTTTTTTTTGGCTATCTAGCATTGTCATATACTTTTGCTTAGCTAACTGTGCAGCAATTAAAAACTTCTTGTCAATATGCTCTAAATCACGTCGATTGTGAAAATTTTTTATGCCTTGTTTTATATTGAGTCGAGCATTTAACATGCGACAGGACATAGCTCTTTTATCTTCAGTTTAAACATTACCAGACACAGAAAATTGCTGTTCTATATCAGCACTGCTATGAGATAATGTTAATGCTGCCTTTATAACTTTTGTAATAAAAGGATATTTTTGGTCACCAAAATTATATTTTATCTCAAATATATTATTCCTGTAGTAATCATTTCGATTATTAAGTGGCATAGTTGTTTTTTCTAATCTCAACAATCTCCATTCATCAATTAATAAACTAGTCAAATTTAAATTCAGAAATTTTGACTATGTATCTCTTCTATTCACCTTTAGTTCATTTGGTTGTAAACAACAAAAATATTTTATTTTAGTTGCATGATTGAAAGAACTTTTTTCTAAAATGTGACAACCAGCTGCTTTGTAACGAGTCTGCGCATTCTTCAAAAACATTATTTTATTTTTTTCATCAAATGTTGCTAATATTTCTGAAACATTATCAGGCAATTTAATTGAGCTTATTGGTTTTAGATTTTCATTTATAAATAGTGAATCATTGTTCCATGTTCCATATTTCATTTCTATGTTTTGGGTACATATATTTTAAAGTAATGCATTAATGCTTCCCAATGTTCTAATATTCTTTCATCTGCTGCACCTATTGTGAGCCACCACAAAGAACAGTGTTTTATAAATTGGTGCCCTGGAATTCTTTTTTCAATTTGAATGACTGAATAATCTTCCCATTGCTTGGGCCACCCTATAAAAAAATAATAAACAAGTATAACAAATTCTGATACATCAGATCCATAACTGTCAAGACTTTTAAGAAAAACACTGTGTACTATATGGATATTGCATGAACCAATATCAATTAGTCCATGACCTCTAATAGATTTTATTCCTTCATTTACAAGTTGAAACCCTTTTTTATTAACATTTGGTTCATCTGAGCCTAACATTAGTAATTTTTCTTTGGGAAGGTCTGCATTGTCTAATGCCAACAACAAATATCCTTTAATCTTTACCACTGTGGCAGAAGCAATAAAAAAAGTTTCTAAATGGCTTACAACAATCTCTTTCTTTGTGTTACACCAATAACGCACATCGACTTGTAACTCTTTCTTACTTCCAGAGTTGGTGGTTTCATCATACATACGCGTATAATATGTTGAATGGTTTTGAATTCCATCTAAAACAATCTGTCTAAAATGAAGACTTAAAGCATCTGTAATTAGGTAAGACATCTTTGAGCGACTTAGACTAAATTTATTAGGAACTGCTTTTGGAAACATAGCTTTAAATAATTCATTTAGTTCATCACATGAACTGCCTGTCATATTGCACAATACACTCTTCATGGTCCACATAAGTTCAGCTTTAGAAGCATCATCTTGCTTGCAGTATACTCCAAGTTCTGGATTACCAGAAGGAATAACATTTGTTGACTCATTAAACTCTGTCGTTGTAGAGCTTGATGATTTTGACACTAGACTAAGGTGTAACCGTTTTAAATTCAACTTACTTTTACAATTTGTGTTTGTCAGTTATGGAGTGCTGAAACAGAGCTTGATATTTTTTTTTGTCACATTGAATATTGTTTGAGCAATACAAAATATTTGTGTTTTGTCAACTTGCTTAGCCCATTCTGATATCTTGTAACCAATACTTTCAGTTTTCTAAAACCACACTTTATTCACAGTACACTATCCCACTTCACTGGAGGTTATCTTTTTAGTTTAAAGAAAGAAGTGAAAAAACATTTATTTACAAAAATAATGATAATAGATAATAACGAATAAGACTATTATATTAATATGTTACTAGCATATAGTAATATAGCATATTAATTTAATATTCTATTATTAGTTTTGTTGTACCATCTATGGTTCATACACAATCTTATTTCCAGTGTAACCAACATACAAACAAAATTTAGGCATGTTAACAATATATGATATGATATTTCATAGACCTATAAAGTAAAAGATTGGACACCGATTTTACACTAAAATATTACGTACTACGTACATATTATGCAATTGGTGTAAAATGGGTGAAATTAGTAAGATTTTAATAAAATTGTTATGATTGTTTTGTATTCAGTTTTGTAATATGAATATCTAGATAGGAGCAAAAAATATCTCCTAATGTTACACAAAATAGGGATGATAAGTGACTATTTTTATGAAAATGCAAAAAGTGACATCTTATCAATAAAGTGATAAAAATGACTTAGTAGCAGCCCTGTTAACGTCAGACTTTGAATACTTTAATTACTCGTGAAATGTTTTATGTATGATTCAACATCCTCGTTTTCTTAATTTGTTTTATACTTAAATTCATATTTATACAGTTATAAAATTATAAATTAGTAGTTGAATACATTTTTAATTTGTTTTTCAGTATATAAATTAATGAGTCATAAAATAAAATAAAATAAAACCAAACTTATAGTTGAATAATAATTTAATATGTTAAGGAATAATATGACATTCTTATATATCGTTACATTTTAATACTAAATATAAATATATAATGCCCTAAACGCTACACAATATGATCTCGAATACTACAGAGTATGTGAGTGCAAGCGACAGTTGATCAATTGTGGAAGACGTGTGTGAATAGTTTCTTTGAGGAGATCAGAAACATATAAATATAATATAAATAATTTGAATGTTGTAGAATATGCTTGATTTTATTGTTATTTTTGATATGTATATGAAAATTATTTGCTACAAAGTAAAATACCCATATAACAAAAGCGCTCAGTACTAAATGATTTTTCCGTTAAAAAGAGATTATAATATATACGGGATACTGAATTGTTCAAAGGAGATTTCTGAAGGTTCTTTTGTTATAAGGAAATTTTACTGTATATATTGTTTCTATTAATTGAATTCAATCTGGCAATTTATACATAAGAACAAACTAAAGATTTCTTTTGAAGCAATCATAAAAAATTTAATCCCAATTACACGTTAAATCCTATGTATTTATTTACAAGATTTTTGTTCAATGTTTTTGTAGCATTTATCGCATTTAACATAACAGCACCATACAAATTTGCAATTGCAGTGTTCTTCTTCCTTTACAACCTGAAAAATATTAACACATTTTTATTCCACATTCATAATTATTAGTCATATTTATTACCTTAGTGATATAACCACGACCACAACACAGTTTATTACAAGAATCCGGTCCAGTTGATGTAATATTGCATCTACGCCCTTCTGTACCAAGTACTCCGTTTTCAAAGTCTTGCTTACAATAGTTTGGAGACTTTTGTATATGCACCAATTCCTTTGATTCGATTAACATTCGTCTATTTAGTCTCTTTAAAGCTCTAGGCTCTCTCTTCTTATGCATTGTACTGTTTTTCTTTTGTGAATCATTCACTATATGATTTATCTATCACAAATAATGGAAGTTATCAACAAACATAAGAATTATTTTTTTTTTAAATATCACATTATAAAACATACAAGTATAGCCTTTCCATATTTCTGTTTTAGTTCATTCCCAATTTCATTGAATGATGGCATAAATTTCCAACAGGTTTTTAGTTCACACGATCCTGACACACCATGACAACGACAATGCATTTTCATTAATGACATAACAATCTGAAAATTGTATAACTGATTAACTTTTAATTGTAGATTAATAGTACAAAACAAATTGTAGTTTTTCTGACTTATAAAAAAGAGACCAACCACTAAGGACATTTTGTAATGAAATCTTACTAACTAATCAGTGCCTAGTTTTTAACCTAACCCTCAAAACTTGATATCACCCATTACTTATTATAATACAGATAAAAATAATTTGTTATTATTAACTATTGTGATTTTTATAAATAAGTTCTGTTTAATGCTACCAAGGATATTATATGCTGAATCATTTAAAAAAAAAAAAAATCAACTGCCTGTATTACCTGTCTGCCTACTTCATTGTTGTGCAAGTTCATTTTGAGTCGATTAGACCAGATTCTCTTTTGTTTTGTAGTTTTAAAATTATCTGGGCGATTGGGTTCAGACCCATCAACAAATTTTCGAGAGAATTGCAATCCAAAACGTAAATTATCACTGAAATTTAAATATATATATATAATAAGCATTATACAGTGTGATCAGATTTTCAGGTAATATTAAATTTCCCTGCTGAAATATGTTGGAAATTGACGTTTTCAAAATTCAAGGTCAAATCTTAAGTGGCTCGCATTTAAGCCGGGTCCACACGATGATAGTTACTCTCGCGATAGTTGCTATCGTGATAGTACTATCGAATACTATCGCCGTGTGAACATAGCAATAGTAACTGTCGAACCATCGTGAGAGCAGCTCTCACACTATCATACATGCATGATAGTTGAGAGCTACTATCACGATAGCGACTCTTGCGAGAGTAACTATCATCGTGTGGACCCGACTTTAATAATTATTAAAGAGTCATAGTTGTTCAGTAAAAAAACTTAAAAAAAAATATTGTATGAATAATAGATATTGTTATTTGTAAAGTTAGGTATAGAAGAATATACATCTAGATTTAAAACATTTAAAAATATTTCTATAAATGTACATTTTTATACCAATACTAATTAAAGATGTCCTAATACAATGTAACATGTTTTAATGTTACCTGAGAAAATGATCACTGTACATACATTTATTTAACCATAAAATTATTACATTAATCTAATAATATTTACCTGCAACCTCCCCATTTCCATCCTTCTGGTGTCGTTTGGCCATGTTGCATAGAGTCACAACTGCATTCAGTTAATTTACCAGAACTGCATGCATTTGTAATTGAATACACTACACCTGCACTGGTGATGGCATATATGAAAGCAGTCTCTTTACTACCTACACAAGTAAATAATAATAATTACTAATTATGAAATTTTCTGTCTTAAAATACATTCATTTTGTATAAGTCTTATAATGTTAATACATTTGTTTTTATTATTATATCTATCATCTAATGTGACAATTTGTTTTGTAGACAACTGATATTCCATGGGTGTGCTCTTACGGAGTGAGGCGTGGTAAAATTTGTGTTTACATAAGCATATAACATTATAATATAGTCGTGGATATCATGGTAATTTACTGTTGTTGTGATAGTGGAATAAAATTAAGCACATTTGTGTGCAACACCTCACTAATTTTATTCACATCAGCTTGTGATGCTCAGCTCCACAGAAAAACTGATACATTTATAGTGAGTCACTTTCAAAATTAAAAACCGTGAATTGCCCCCTCAATTATTTAGTCAGTATAGTTCATAAACTGTTTACTGTGTTTAGTAATGGGACATTATTAATATTAATTTTATTCTTATTGACAGTAGTTATTGATTTACAATAAAAATGTATGTTGAAGTATTAATAAACAAATAGGGACATTGTCTAAGTAATAAGAAATTAATGCTAACCTATGATGTTAAATGAATTATTGTTACATCTATTCCTCTATTTAGATGATGGTTTTGTTTTCACTCTGAAGCTTCTGTGTAAGCATATAGGCTACCAAAGAATATGTTAAATGGTATTAATATTTTAACAATTGTTCAAATATTGCTGTATTTTTCGATTATTTAAAAAAAATATTTAGAAAGTTTTTCTTTGACTTTGAAAGTATGTATTAACTAAATCCAACTTTCAACTAGAAATCTCCCATAAAGTTTATGATCAGTGTATTAATATTATTAAAGTATCTTTAGACACACACACAAAAATAAAAAATAAAAAACAACATTGTAAAATCAGGGGTAAAATCAATACATTCATTGTTTCATTTAAAATCTTAAAGATAATTTTACCTATATTATATAATTTTAATTGTATTAGATTAATAATTATTAAAGTCATTAAAAGTTTATAATATTTAATTGCTTGCAATTTTAATATATTAGTAACAAAGTATATTAATATGGCAATTATTTATTGATAATTATTGTTAAAAAAAGTTGTATTTTAAGATATTTAATATAAAATAAAAATAAAAGGAAAAGTGATTTGATTAATATGTTAGTATTTAATTTATCCGGAAAAAACAAATCAATACACAAAATGAGTTTTAATTGTATGGGTTTGATGCTAATTTTATTATAGTTATAATAATTAATCAAACATTATAAAATTATTAATTACAAACCTTTGTCTAGTGTAGGTCCAAATACACTTTGTTCGTTTTCCATAACTGAACAATTCCATCGTTCATGGCGAAATTGAAGCTGACACTGTTCAATGGCTTTTTTAGCTCCATCAGAAACTGAGTATATAGCATTTGGATGTTTCATGCACACATCAACTTGTTTTAATGCTAAACCAGGTAAAGCACTACAAACAGCTCTGGCTTGAACTATTTCTGGATCCTCAATCTCTGAGCCTGGTGATGCTTGTTGTTGTTGAAGAGGCGGAGGTATTCCTATTATACCTAAATACCTATAATTTAAAAATTAGTACATAGTTAAGATATTTTATAAAAGTAATATAAATAAATAATTTCTACAAAAAGGGACTAATTATTAACTCTAAGGGTTAATTTGTGTATGTATTTATATGGAAGTAGATACCGATTTCGAGGTATTTTTATACATACACATTATGTATAACTACAAGCCATTACCTGAAAAATATATAAATTTACAAAAAATACACTACAAATAAAAATTTAATGATGATAATATAAGCTGTTGCGAGTTACTTATGAAAGGAAACCTAGTTCACTGTACCTTTAGAGGCTAAAACAACTGTTTGTGTATTAATTAATTACACATGTTTTAATAAAATGTACTAGAATATTCAAACATAAAATACAATTCAGTGAAAATAATCAATTTATTCAAAAATATTAAAAGCATTCAATAGGTAGTTATAAAAATAAATAATTTAAAAAATGCTAAACGCCACAATAGTAAAAATGAAAAACACTCAAACTACATAACACAATATTTAGCAAACACAATAATGACTACAATCACTTTCCAATGGAGACTAGCTAATAAAATGACTTACATCCAATTTGGACTTGCAGATAATGCAAATGGCAGAATAAACACAATCACTTGAATGAAACTCATCAAATTTCTCATACTGGCCAATGTTACAGATAATATAAGAATCGAAGTACTCTATATGAATTGTAGAGAATTTGTATAGATTAACCGAATAACATTGTCATCCTAGTATAAACTATGACATACGAGTAGGGTCATCAAAAAACCAAACAGTCACCAAGCTGGGACACCTAGATGACAGTTGTGGATGTGTGTAACCTACGGACGTATATAAGCCGATCGTTGAAATTGTTTGGAATGCATTCATGGTACCAAACGATTACATGGCGCACTTACTGCGTTTGTGTGAGCGACCATCAACATTGTAGTTGTACTAGGACTGGCCGTTATGGAGATCAAACGGCGCGTAAGTCGGTGGGTGACGGGATGTCGGATGCGGACCGCGACTAGATGTTATTCTCCAGGTCCCCGCAGAGCGAAAAGCAAACGACGAACCGTGAACTGTTTGAACTCAGCAGTAGCGACAAGAGAAAGCAGCAACTAAGTGCTCGATAAACGATATTATTATTATTATTATTATTATCACCGAGTTGTTATTATTATTAATTACTAACGAACTGGGGTGCAAGGTTTATGATAAAAAACATAAGCTAATAAAATAGATGATATTGTTTGGGCGATGATAACATTGATAACTGATTGGTTACGCGCAAGATTTTCGTAATAGACGAACGGTCCACAACGGCGTAACGTCGGTGCCAACGGGTTGCTACTACTGCTACGATAATGTACTACCACGATAACATATTGCTCCGAACATATTATTATTACTCCGAGTATAAAATGTTACGTATACAACTAGTCCGATATTATAATACCACAATAACATAATATGCTCCGTACGTCCGAACAATGAACGTACTACTCCGAATATTATAAAATGTTACGGATACAACTAGTCCGATATTATACTAGTAGTATAATACTACTACTATAATATAAATTATTATAATGCTCATTGATCCACATATAAAATGTTATGAATACAACTACCACGACCAGTGGTGTGCTCACATATGGACACTATAAATATAATAATAATTTTATGTACTTAAAATTTACATAAAACTATAAAACTTTATTAGGAAAAAATCTAGTTAACCGTTTACGTGTGTTTTTAAATTGTTTTGTTTTAACGAACCTACCTATGTAGTTAAGCATGCTCAAAATAATGGGGAAGTCTAAATTTGGTGGTCAGACTTCATAGGCGTGTCATAGGCTTTAAGTTCATACGGTGCAAACCATTTGCGCCCATCTTTAGATCATATACAATGGATGGAGCCATGACCTATAGATTACACATATTGGCGATGGTAATCGGTCAAAATATCCAAATGTATCCGTTTTTACGTAAATTAGTAAATTACACATTATAGAAATATAAATATATTATATAATATATAAATTAGGTTAGTAGTAATAATATCACAAAATATACTGCACACACATTAGTCAAATAGTCAAATAATATAAAATAAAATGTAAAACAATTTGTTTTTGTGAATACAGTATACACATAATAAAATATTAAATAATTTGCTAAAAAAATGACTACCTACACTATTTTCTAAAAATTTAGAAAAAAAAACTCATACATCATTATAAAATCAATACATTCATCGCTCCGCTAAGAATTTAAAATTTTTAAAAAAAATTAGCTCGTAAAATTAGTTAAACCTATATATCTACACTGCATCACTAATAGTAAAATGTAAAAATGTAAAATGTAAAATAATTTGTTTTTATGAACACACAATAAAATAATACCTACACTATTTTCTAAAAATTTAGAAAAACGTTTTTAAAAATGGAACATTTTATTTTAATTTCTAATATAATTAGCAATAGCATTTAAAAAATTTGGAATGTCCCTACTTCCATCATTGTACTCTTCGCAAAGATTTATTAACATATATTTTCTTTTTTTTTTTCAATGGTGGTCCAATAGTACCCAGTTGACGCTGTGCGACTTTGGTTTCGTCTGCTGCATTTTCATGCCGCATCTTAGTAATCAATGTCCAAATTGTTGGATGTTTGTGATTCACCTTAATTAATATTAAACAAATTATATTGAATATTTTAATTGAATAAATAAATTGAAATAATAAATAAGTACTTACTAAGTTTGAAAACCGATAATTCCATCCCTCACATACATTGTTAGTCCGATCTCCGTTGTTTAATGTCGCGTCTCTTACATTCCAAACAGATGGTGGAAAATGAGGAGATGTTTTTCGCAATTTTATACGTGTCTCCGATTGCCCGTTCTCAACTCTTTTATACGACCCTACATAATTATGTGCGTTCAAAATACCCGACCAAATCTGTAGGTTCTTCCGGCATGACACTTTTTAAATAATTTAAACGATAAGATACCTACATAATATTATACAATGGCATCTCGTGAAATTTCCAGGTTGAATTATATTATTACATTTTTACCTTTATCGTAGGACGTAGGCGCGTCGGATCCATGAGCTGAGCTTGGCGAGCTTTGTTAATATTATATATATTGTAGTTAATATATACTATATAAATATATCAACAACAATTAATAACTCAACTCAGGGGTTTGTCAAATGAATGTGCAGTATAATTTGTGATATTATTACTATTAATGTAATTTTAGTAATATTAGTAATTACTATTAGTAATTAGTAATTTGAGCTAATTTCATTAGTAAGTAAAGTGTAATCTACTAATTTACATAAAAACGGATACATTTGGATATTTTGTCCGTGGATATTTTGTCCTAGATTCATTGGCGATGATGTACATGTTCGCGACGAGTTGCCAATAATATGACCTCTATTGCGCATGCGCCGCTAGCTACTAGTCGCATATTTAGCTCAAACCATTTATTCGTATTTCTTATCAAAAGACAATAATCTATTATATGTCATATTACATTATATAGATATCAACTTATTACCAATTCAATAAATTCAATTTAATTAATTAATTAAAATGTTTATTATTAATTAATAATTAGTAGTATAATAGTTAAACTATTAAAAAGTATTTAAAATAAATTGACAATCTTTTTAAATTAGTTAAAATAAATGAATACCTAATTAATAATAATAAATGTAAAAGTAAAACCACATATTCATACTATAAAATAATAAAAATAATATTTTTATGAATTATATTATAAATATATTTTAAAAATTAGATACATTATTATCAGCTATTGATTTTTAACCCTTTCAGACCCAACTTAACTTCTACCACAATAAAAAATTTTTTTTTGCATATTCCTTTTACTATGGACTCTAATAAAAATAAAATGTTAAAAAAAAAAAAAAAATTTAATTGTTGACGGACTTAGGAGTATGTCCTCTATAAGTGACATTGGTTCACTATGGTAACAAAAAATATTAAAATCTAAACAATTATTAATAAGTATAATGCGTAATATAATATAATAAAAATAAATACATTTATACTTATAAAAACAACTTTAATTAAAAACAAAATAAAAACAAATCTTTGTGTGTATTACCTGTGATAAAAAAAAATAATAATATTCTATATATTACCCATATATAAAAATAATAAAAAAAACTTTCGTTAACATTTTACTGATGAAAATTATAAAAACAATTACTTGTACCATCAAGATATAAGTGGATATTACATTTTATGCAAAATATGTGCGTTTTTCTTTTACATCCAGGGTTTTTGCATCTTGAAGTGTGGCCTTTTGTATCAAACTCGGGAAAATGATCAAATTTATCCTTTCGCACATCATCTGTTGGCTGACTAGAATCGACTTTTCGTACTTTGGGTATCGTTAAAACTTCATTATTATCTCCTGTATCTGCACGAGGTCTTCCCCTACGTTTTATTGGTACATTTTGGCCTACTTTTATGAGATTTTCCGCAAGTGCCATTCGGAAATGTAGCAGATCTTTTATTTTATTTTTATTTATGTTATAATAGTCAGCGTCTTTTTTATATTGTATCCAACAGTTAACAACTATTAGATCGAAAGCATGTACAATCATTCGTAGAGTCCATTTTTTTGAACGTATAAATGTTCGATAATAACTGATGAGTTGGTCTACTTTATCGACACCACCCATTGATGTGTTGTATGCTGTTATTATTTCCGGCCTTTCAATATTGACGTACATTTTTAATTTTTTATCCCAACGTCTTACAGTGTCCAACTGCCCGGACCCTATATAATTGGAAACTAAGGTAACAGACCTTGTATCATACCATTTCACCATACATAAATTGCAATTCTCCATATCAGTTGAAATTTCAAAGGCTGTACCTCTCCCCATTTTGGCTAATTGTTTATCGGTTAATAAGGGTGGATTTGCAAATCTATTAGTACGAATAGTACCAACAGAGTATATTTGGTTGGCTTGCAACTGTTCAAATAAATTAAACGTTGAAAAAAAATTATCAAAAAAAAGGAAATGCCTATTTTTTTCAAGGTGTTTTGTTAAATGTAATACTACACTAGCGCCTAGACCAAATTGTTTTTGTGTACTTGTATCTATTTCAGTGGTAGCCCCTTGATAAAGCAGTATATTGTAAACCATACCACTTTCACCACATAACAAAAATGCTTTTATACCCCACGGGCAGGGTTTACCTTTTACATATTGCTTCATTTGCAAATGTCCTTTATAGGGAACCATTTGTTCATCGACACTTAACCTTCTTTCAACCGGCAAACTATTACATTTTTTATTAATTGCGTCGTATAAAGGACGAACTTTTATAAATTTATCTATATTATTTTTTGGAATTTCTGTATTATCGATTAAATGAAAATTTCTACGTAATGTGAAAAATCGATCTCTGGACATATTTTCAATAATAATATTCACAGCAGTAGCATTCTCCCAATATAAACGAACACGCGGATACTTTAGACAACCCATTATCAAATGAATCCCAATGAACTTTTTTATTTCATTACAATTGGTGGGTTTATATCTAGTTTGCGAATTTTGTATGGCATATAAATTTGTATAGTACACAATTTTTTCAAATATATCATCATTCAAATATTCATAAAAATAATCAGTTATAGAAGGCATTTCTGGTGGATAATTTCTTTCTTCTAAATCTTTCAATTTTAATTCAGGTGGACAAAAAGGAACTCTATCCCATTTTATATTTTTTTTTTTCAGTTACATTAAAATTAATACTAGTCTGGTTAGAAATTATCTCACTTTCTGTTTCATTCAGCTCGTCTTGGTCATCCCATTGTTCAAAATCATTTAATAATTGTTGCAGTTCTTCTTTATCGAAATGATCTTCCATTTCTTCGTCCGAAAACTCTAATTCTGATATATTACCATCACCCAATAAATCAAAAATTTCATGTTCACGTAACCCTCTAGCCATTTTGAATAAAATAAATAATAAAATACTAATAATACTAAATACGAGGCGTAATAACAATAATATTGTTATACGGGCGTACGGTAGTACGACAAGATAACGAAGTGTCAAGTGACGATTATGAAATACGAACGTTGTGACCCAATGTCCATTTTAAGAGACACGTTAAAAGCATACGATAGACCGGGTTTTAATAAACGGAACAAAGTGGGGATTGTACCAAAACAATTCAACGGTTGTTATAAATAGAAAAAAAAATAAAACAAGTCATTATCATTATCGGTTATTAATCTAGTAATATTTATATATACCGATTACATAGAATCGGTTACGACAGAATAATACCAGATAATAATGTGAATATTTATAGAAATACGTATAACACGTCATTTATGAAATTATTTTCGGATTCTATGGTATTTTTCCTACAAACTCATTATACAATTGACTAAAATGCATCGTCATAGTAATTGTAATAAATAATATTTTGCCATGTCTCTTAAAGAGGACATGGGGTCTGAAAGGGTTAAATAATATTAGTTTTGTATAATTTCTCCTTATGTTTTTCCCTGTAATTTGTTGAGTGTGTAATTTTACATAGTGGTGCATCCTTAATTCTATATAATATTCAAGTATAAGTTTAATTAATTTTATCCTATGGTTGTCAAAAATGTCTTGAGTAAGAATATGATCCATCATTGTTTGTGTGTTAAATATTGAAGAGTCTGTACTAAGTTCATTTAATGATTGTACACTTAATTTATGCTTTATATTTTTATCTGATAATAAAATGCTTGTATTAAGTCTCAATATGCATTCGGCAGTTAAACATATTTTATTTACATCTAACGATGAATTTATTAATTTACCCTTTGATTTTATTTTTAATAATAATGATGTATCTAAATCTATTTCTTGTGATAAATGTAAGTCACATATTTTGCAAAGATTTTCCTTTTTTTTTTAATTTTAGAAACAATAAAACCAGAAGTGTATTTAACAATATCAACCACATATTCTTCCAGTACTGGTAGGTGCTTATAATAATCATGATCAACTTCATCAAAATATAAGGCTACATTTTCATTGGTGTCTGTATTTACATCACAAATTGCATCTGCGTCCTTTCTCATTGCAGTGCCTACAAAAAAAAATACTACAGGTATCGAGTACTGAACAATTTCCATATTCTGATGATTTTATTTCATGTCTTACTAGAAGACGTTTGTATGCTGTTTTAAATTGAACTGAATTTGGATTATTGTTGTATCCTCCGCGACTTCGCATTGCACTAAAAAAAAACTTCCAAATGGTCTTGGCTTAGTTTACACCCACGTATGTAAATCATCTCATAACGCTTAACCACCTCAAACAAATGTATCAAATTAGTGATGCATAAATCAATCCTAAAAATCCTGTTTTTCGTTGACTTTTTAATAAAAGTTCACCTTCAGGCTGACTTGTACTTCCTTCATAACGAAGATTTTCCACATATGATTTTTATTTATCCAAAAATTGTTTTATGTGAGGCAATGTCTTATTGTTAATTGGAGGTAATAATTTCCTTTTGCTAATTTATTACGGCAATTTGTGATATCAAATGCATCATTGAAAACTTTACAAAATATAGCTGTTGGATTGGTTTCCTTTAGTAAATTAAGGTGTTCACAGAATTTCAAACTTGAGCTTAATGTTTGAGCTGCAAGGTGAACATTCATTTTATTTTCATGGTATTGGACGGGTTTTTTTAAAATTTATTAGCAGAATGTAGGCCTTTACTTTTTTAGATTTCTAATAAATCTACTATATGGCTCCATTTAATTTTTTTATTTTCTTGATCAACAATGATTTTTTTGTCACCTAAAGTATTCCTTACTAGCTTGATCATATGTGCAGCATCCCAAAATATATATATATATCGGTTGGTCAATCTCAGAACATTTGGGAATACCTGGATTTTTTATCCAGGGTTTAAAATTTGGAGAGTAATAATCAAAATTAGCACCTAATGAGGTACACATTGTCATATTACAAGATGCTCCATCTAAAGTTATAGAGTGACATTTTGCCCCTGTGTCATTAAATAACTCTAAACATTTTTTTTTAAACAAATTTCCTCTTTCAGAACCAGAAAGACTATGGATCAAGAAATATCCTAAAGGAACTTTCCAGTGACCATTTAAGCATACTGCAAGAAATACTAAGGCACTTGTAGCTTCTTCAAAATTATCTTGGTTATTTTTATCAACGCTTGTTCCCAAGTCAACACAACCATACACTATCATTTAAATATTAATCGCGATCAAGATGTCATCAGTGACGGTTCTAGCAGAACAAATTGCATCCGCTGTGTTTCTCCAGGAACCTATCTGGAATCCGAAACACAAAGGCCACGGAAATAGGACTATTATCCAAAGATGTTGGTCCAATATCTCAAAAGATTTAAATGTTGAAAGTAAGTTAATTAAAATAGTAGTTATCTACTAATAAGTCCAACAAAATATATAAAAGAAAATTAAATATCTATTCAATTTAATCTATTCTGTGGTGACACCAGACAAACGATATGATTTGATCGGTCCTATACTTATACAGGGTGATTCTTTTATCAAACAACACTCATTATTTCAAAAACTATTGAATTTTTTCAAATTTTTTTTTTCAAAATTTTGGAACCATCTTGTTCCAGAACTATATATTTTTTAAATATTTTCACCCTTATATTTATCAGGTTAACCATTATCAACTTTTGATTTTCAAATGACAACCTATACTTAAAATTTGTTAATTTAAAAAGGCTATTTTTTCAATGAATTTTCACGTTTAAATTTTCATTTTTCGTCAATTCGTTTACAAGATATAGCCTCCCAAAGTTGGGTGGTTTTGGGTGGTGTTTGTGTGTTATAGGTGTATGTAGGTGGTATTTACACACAAACACCATATAAGTGTTGTTTGATAAAAGAATCATCCTGTAGACTGTACAATAGCTATTTTCGCATATTGCCGTATACTGCTGTATACATAATTTATATATAGTCATATAATAATTTTATACATAATTATTTAAAATAAAAATTAGTTCATAGTTGGTCGAAATCTTATTAAATAATTTAGTTTAATAGAACATAACCGATTGCAACTTATGTTCAAAAAATATTTATACTGACTGAAATTTACTAAGGTACAATTTAGGTAATATGTAATATCTAGTAATTTTATTGTAGTATATTAGTAGAAATAATTCTTACAATAAAATATGATATTCTGGAATTTATGCTATTTATATGAATACATTTCAGTTGATTTATTAAAAAATATGAGGGATTATTATCGAGTAGAACTTAAGAAGAATCCTCCCGGACGTTCGGGTGACGGTGCTGATGACGTTACGTCTTCCTCTTGACACTATTCACATGTTTAAGCTATTTGAAAGACACGATGCAAACTCGCCCTAGAGCTACAAATTTAACATTTAATCCAGCACTGAGTACGACTTACGAAAATGATTCTGTCGAAGTAGAATCAATTGATGCCACTGACAATTTTTCTCAATTTGACGTCGATGAAAATAGTGGTGGAGAAACAGTTTCAGGTGTTGGTGCAAGTATTCGACCAGATAATAACATCATAACAAATCCAATCAATAACAATACGCAAAAAACCCGTAAAGCAGCGATGAAAAATTTTAGACAAGAATTGTTAGACTTAGAGGCAAAAAAAATTAAATTATTGGAAAATGAAGATAAATGCGATGAAGACTTAATGTTCTTAAAAAGCCTACTACCGGATTTAAAATCTCTACCAAGAGCACAAAAAATAAGAACAAAAATTAAATTGCAAGAAGTTTTATACAACGCAATTACGGCAGTTGAACCTACAGTTTCTACTCATACATTTACTACACCTGAAGCATCAACGCAATCATCAATTTCCGCTGAAGAAAACACTCATTGGCAACCATGGCATCCTCCAGAACTAGATGAAGCAGTACGAAAACTCACAATGAGAGAAATATCAAGAAGGTGATAATGTATACGACTCAAATCAAAAATAACCAGTTATAGTACTTAGTAATATTCTTATGGTGAGGAAACCAATTTAAAATTTTTTTTTAATTATATTATGTCAATAAATATGTTCTTTGAACGCTTATATTGTTAATTTTATTTTGATACTAATTAAATAAGTAAGTATGATGTAGCAATTAGCCAGATATGAATACGACTTTAGAGTAAAATTTAGGTACTCATTTACTATAGGTATACCATGGGTTAATAGGTGTTTAAAATATATTTTGGAAATATATTTTAAGCCAAATTAACTTATAATTATTTTTTTAAATAAAGAAATAAGTACTATAATACTGCGATTTAACATTATACATTTTAAAAATAACAATAAATTAGAGTTCTAGTCAAAAAAACAAATTATTTAGACTTTATTATAGTATTTATTCATTTTTTTTTTTTAGTGAAAAACAATGAATTGAACAAAAGTTTTCAAATTTATGTGAGACACTCCACACTCAGTATAATACTATTCATTTAATTATATTTATTTAAGCAACTTACCTCAATGTAAGAAATAACCTTTCTCCTACAGGTATTGCTTTTCGGAAGTTAGTGTCTTGTTTTTCGATTTCGCTTCTTATAGCTTCCAAAATAATATAAAAAGTCGGTTCACTCATGCGACAGTACTCAAAAAACTTGATTGGATGATTTTTTAATTTACTAAATAGCGTATGAAATTCTCCTTCAGAAAGCCTATGTTTATTTATTTCATGGACCCATAAACGGTCCTTAACTAAATTTACTTTAACATCAATTAAAGCAGCACTTTCAGCCAGCAACATTTTTCGGGACGTCATCTTGGTCGACGATCGAATGAGCAAATAAAAAATAAAACGAACACGAGCCAGATAGAAATGTAGAAACGCATGTAAAATCGCTAAAGTGTCCCCATCAAAATCGCTAGTGGACATCGCGCGTGTAAAATCGCAGAAACGCTCGAAACGCAAAAACGCAAATCGCTCCTAGTGGGGCCGCAGCTTTTGTCTTTTTCTTTTTCCGCTAACATCATTAATTCGAGTATGAGTAGCATAATGCACCCTTAAATTACCCACTCCTCCGTTTGGTGTTTTATATATCTTGCTACATAGATTGCATTTATATTTTGGGAGTTACACCCCGGGAGCAATTATATTCAATCATTTATTTACTTTGCTAGAATTTATTTATTTCGACAAATGAAACATGTCTGTTCATAACTGGACTATTTAACACATTTCAATGACAAATGTCTTCATTATTAATTTATAAAGAAAAAAAATTCTAGCAAAGTAAATAAATGATTGAGATAGAATCAATTAATTTATTCATGATATCACATCTTTATAATGCTGAAGTCTTACGCCGTGTCCTACGTGAATCCGGCGAGTGCGGCGAGTGCGTCCGATGCGAACGAATTCGCATCGCACGCATCGGACGTTTTTCGAACGCCGCACTCGTGGCAAATGTGAGTCCGAGTAGTCCGACATCACAGTGCACGGCGATACATACTTGAGTAAAATAAGCGTGGATAGTTTTAAAAACTATCATTTAATATAATTTTACAATTAATATTTGCATTGATAACTACTATGAATTTAAGTATACAACAAAAAGTAGTACAAAGTGAAAGTACTGTACTTAAATACTTATTGTACAAAAAGTATAAAAAAAATAAAAGATCAATGGCAAACACATTTATTTACAATGATCGACTTACGTTTGGTGAATTCTACCATTTGTACCCTCAATTACGAAGTGACAATGGTTTGTTTCGAGCATATACAAGAATGACATCAAAAACGTTTGATTATATTTTAGAAATAATTACACCTCAATTTGATCTTCAAACAACAAATTTTCAAGAACCTATTTCAGTAGAAGAAAGATAGCTTGTTGTAATGAGGTAATTTATTTACTTGTTTATTGGTAAGCTTAATTAGAAAAAAAAATGTAATATTTGATACATTAGTATAATATGCAAATGAAAAATTATTCTTTTGTATAAAATAGAATGAAAATAAAATATAACCTTCTTCGGTGTATAATAAGAGTGATGGGCACAACTGACTAGTTTGGACTATCGATGGACCATCGAAAAACTACCGAGTGATTTTTCAAGTGAATAGATATTAATATTCATCGATAGTTTACGATTATTGTATTGTATTAGAAGCGCATATAGCATTACATCTTAGGGGGGGGGGGGCTATTATTGTCTATAGCCCCACGTCTACCAAGGTAACATATTTTTTCTTGGGGGTGGGGGGGGGGCTGAGCCCACAAAGTATCACCTAGTTACGCCTAATACAATATGTATAGAATCGTATTATGACTTATGAGAAGAGAATTACAATGAGGGTAGTTATATATAATATTTTAGGTAACTAAGTGATTGGGAAAATCTTAGGAGTTAGGATTGAATAGTGTAAATACTGCACTGTCGCTTGCTGTGTACTGTATAGTAATTGGAATGTTTATATGCTAAAAAATATAACATTTTAACTTTATCGTTTTTACATCACTAAAAAGTACACATTTAATCCAAATCAGTTGGCTAGAGCTTTAATTAAAGAAAAGAAACTAAATATTTATTTTTTTTAAACTTTATCTTATTTTTTAAAATTCTTATTGACATGCAATCAAAATTTCAAAGGGTTCCAATATGCTACAGCAATTAAAAATATCCGTTCAGAGACCAGGACTAGGTTTAGTTGGTACATGTTGAAATACTTGTATGCAATGGGTGCAGCAAGCAGGCTGTTATTGTCCACCCCATATTTTATACTTACCTTATCTTAGCTATAAATATGTATAAAATAGTTAAAAACTGCAAATGTATGGGCCTGGATAAATACTTAAAATCTTGTTCCAGACATTTTTATACATAAATATTATAACCAAGGATCTAACCTTATATGACCTTCCAGAGGTAAAATGTGTTGAATCTTCAAACCAGTTGAATATTGTTTCTGCGAAATAGAAAAATAAATATATTTCAACTTTAAACTATAACAAAATTATATATTTCTTTTAATTTTAATTATAAATTATATTCTTTTTATACCTTTTTAAATACCTAATCACTTCCTTTAGTTAACAAATTTTAACAAATTAAAGATAAAACCTACGTCATGTTTTTGTTTAAAAAAATTAACTAGTCTACATTTTTAGGCAATAATCTATTGCGCCGAGCGCTTAGAATTTGCCCTACTTTGGAAAAAATGCGTTCTGCTGGCACTGAGGTTGCTGGAACAATTGAATACTTAAGCGCAATGTCACTCAGTGGCGCTAATACGACCTTGTGTTCATTCCAAAACATAGCCACATTGCTCTTCAAACCTTGATGAGGCATACTTATGTACTGCCTCATTAAGGATGAGCACTACTTGTTGTTGTTGTTTGTGACTGAACATTAGTCACTCTTAATTGCAAAAAATTCCACACATTATCGACTTCTTCAGTTTGATCCACTTCGTGTTGTTCAGTTTGTACTGTAAATAAGTATAATATGATTATTTTATATGAGTGTCTATTTTTAAATTGCAATTTTTCTATAAAAAGATTTAATCACATTTTAGACTTATAATATTTTTATTGAAAGTTATTAATGATGAAACACATTTGGTATATATTTTCATTTTATAAGCTATTTATTTTTTCATAATATGTAACTAAAATAATGTGAGTTAGATAATTCTATCTAATTTTATCTTATGGATTTTATTACAAATAATTTAAATTTATTATTTACCAGTGTTTGATATATTTCTAATTAAAGCAGCTGTTTCAGCAATCAAACATGACTGTTTCATTAGCGTTCTGTTTCACCCTAAATGCAACTTTTTTGCACCTTGGGTCCAACAATGTGGTTCTAGAAAAATGCGGTGTTAAGCATTGCTTTTCAATGCTTTCAAAACGCTTAGCAGTGTTTTCAATCAATCTCTGCTTTAGAAAATTTCCCAGTTGCGTTATTGGATTTTTGACCCTAATGAAAGTTGCAAACCCATGAAGCATGTACTACAATTATAAACAGTTTGTTTCGATTGTTCTAATGGCAGTTGTTGATGCGAACTACAAATTTGTAATGATAGATGTTGGAGCGTATGGCAAGGACAGTGATGGTGGTGTTCTGTCCAATTCAACATTTTATCAACATATTGAGAATGGTTCTCTGAAACTACCAAAAGAAAGCAAATTGCCAAATTCAAATGTCTTAGCACCATTTGTTTTCATTGGGGATGAAGCTTTTCCCCTTCGAAATTATTTGATGAGACCATTTCCACGCAAACAGGCTCAAGATAACGCAAAAGCATACTGTAATTACAGACTTAGTAGAGCTAGAATGACAGTTGAGTGTGCATTTGGTATTATTTCATCAAAATTTAGAATTCTTTTGAAATCAATTGAAACCAAAGTGGAAAACGCAGACCACATAGTCAAGGCAATTTGTATTTTACATAGTATAATTATCGATTTAAAAAAAGAAAATATAACTTCAACACAACATAATAATTCAAACGACATTGATATTACGCCATATGGAAACCAGATGATGGAACTAAATAGAGGTGGCAGATCTAATAATCGTGCTACACGTACTGCTATATCAATAAGAAACAACTTTGTAAATTTTTTTATGGAAAATACAATTTAAAAAGCAATTTATGAATATAGTATTTAGCAAAATGTAATTGTATTATGAGCTGATTATAATTAATAATGCTGGTAATAACTAATAAGTAACAACCGATACCACCTACTATTTATTTAAAATTGTATTTAGTATATTTAAATGAATAAATTAAAAAATAACTGATGTGTATTTGGTGTGTATTTAAGGATCTATATTTAAATTGTTCAATAATAGGTAATTAATTGTCACAATAATAGGAAAATTAAATAATAATATATACATAATATAATAGTTAGGAAGGGTACCGTAAAACCGGGTGAATAGAAACACTTTTCAACTTCAAAAGCTAATAACTTTGGAATGGAAATAACAAAACAGCATATTAATACCTTAAAATTTGGGTCTTTAAACACACAATACAATCATTAAAAATTAAAAGAACTAAATTTCAAAATCGATTATATATATATTTTTAAGTATGCTGTTTCTATTCATACTCATGTATGGGTGAATAGAAACAAATATATAAATGTAATATGATTTGTTATTCACCCTGTTTGATTGTGAATAGAAACAGTTTTTGAAGTTTTAAAAAAAAAAAAACAATGTTTTTACAATACAAATTATATTTTTTTTTTTTTTTTACATAACATAACAAAACAAAATAATTATTTACTTTTTAAATATTATAACAAATTATATTTTTCTCTGATAAATATTCAAATAATAAGCCAAGCAGTCTTTTCGTTGCCTTATACAAATTTATAATAACTAGTCTTTTAGTTCATACTTACATAAAATTAACAAAAATTATAAAATTACATTTATAAGTAACAAAAAAAATAAATTTAGTCTGAATATTTTAAATAATAATCAACAGTCTTTATGTTGCATACAATTAAAATTTTTAAATATTAGGAATAATTTAATCATAATGACTTGTAATTCAACTTAAATTTATACAAACCTCTCTTATAAACTTCAGGATTAGTCAATTTACCAATTATTTGGTCAAAATGGAAATTACATTCATCTCTGACATTTGGAAAACCATAAATAAATCCATAGTGGTCTCTAGAATTAATATGTCTCAAAAAAGTTCCATCAAAGTTCTTCTGTTTTATGTTACAATTTATAACTCTACCAATATAATATTTATACACAATATTGCTGTTTGAGGCTTTACTTGTCGTAGTTTCAAAACTTACTAGTAACCAATCATCCTTTTTGATTTCATTTGGTCCATTTATTGGAAAAACATGGTCAAATTGTTTATTATGTTTAACCAATTGTTGATAATTTAAAGAACATTCAGAATCATTATCATCTTCATCTGTATCAGAAACAACAGCATGTGTAACATCATTAACTTCATCATTAGGTTCATCTGATTGGTCCATAGTTAATGATTCAGAATTTGAATCATCATTGTTTTCATCAGAATCATTCGTGGCTTCAACACTTTGACCTGGCAGAACGTTCAATTTTTTCCTTTTTTGGCGAATCACTTTTGTTTCGCTACTCCTCATAGTTTTAAGAAAATCTCTAATTGAACTATTCACATCTTCAGTTGTATTTTCATAATTGTCCTCACTAGGCAACATATTTAAAACTTTATCTCGATTTAACGGATAAATGCCACATTTTTCAAACCCAGCTTTTAAATTGTCAGTAGATTTCTCGTTAATGGTTTTCATTAATATATTAAGAAGCCTAGGAAAGCGGTCTTTTGGTACACTACATTCATCCCTTCCTTCTCCTTTTTTCCAAGTTTCAAGAATCTTCCTCCAGTGACATTTTAAAGGTCTAAAGAATGCCACATCTAGAGGTTGCGTAAGATGTGTAGAATTAGCTGGTAAAAACACAAATGAAATATTATATTCTTGACACAATTTAATTGCATCTGTGGATATATGGCTTGATAAATTGTCTCCTATTAAAATTTTTCTACCAGGCAATTTTCTCAAATAAGGAATGGCAATACTTCTTATCCAATCATCAAACGCATAGCTATCAAACCATCCTGACTTACTAGATGCATACCTAGAACCTTTTGGACCGTTCATTCTCCAACTATTGGATATTGTTTTAGCTTTGTAAACTGTATAAGGTGGTAAAAGGGTTCCATCAGCTGATCCAGCAAACATAATTGAATTTGAAGTCTTACTATGGTTCATTATACGTTCTGGATATTTAGTACCTCGTTTTGTAATAATTTTTTTGCGCCCAGGATCGTCGGTTAGGTTTGTCTCATCATAGTTTAAAATATTACTAGGAGGTACCCCATCTAAAGAAATTGCAAGTTTATCAAAATAGTCAGATATTGTGATTCTTGATATACCTGCACGAGATCGTTTTATGTTTTGGCACATTCTTACAGCTAAAATGTCTTTGTTCCTTTTCAAAAAACTATTGACCCAATCTCGTCCTGGCATATTTCCATTTTTAAACTTATTAATTTTTTTGCCCCTACGATCTAGATACCCTTTAACTAATAGTCTAACATCAAATTTATCAAATGGATATCCCCATTCAGAACACAGTAAAATACCTGCAATTATTAAATCCTCTTCCTGTTTTGTGAGTGAAGTTTGTCCGCCTTGTTTTTTCATATGTGGATTCTTTACATGTCTGTATATAACAGAATGGTGAATACCATATACTTTTGCAGCCTCTCGGTACGACATTTTTTTTTGCTTAATACACATAACAGCATTTGCTAGATCACATTTATTTGGAACTTTATAACGGTTGCTCCGAGGTTCTGGATTGTATTGATTGGGCATGTTTCTATTCACCCTAAAATTAAAAAATCTAAGTTCAACAATTTATTATAAATTGTATAATAGTTATAACGAGTTTATACTTACGTTACATTAATTTACACAAGTATGTTTGTCCGTGTAAAATAGATTGAGTGGATTTAAAAATTGTTTTGATACTATTCAGTGATAACGAATTTGCGCTTCATTTTTGGAGCCAAAATATTCTTATCAAAATAAATATTTTAAAGATAATAATTTTGGTTTGGAGGTAAAAGTAAATACTGTGTACCGTTTGTTAACAACATTACCAATTATTTCATGGAAGAAAAATCCACATAAATAAAAATCATATCAAAATACCAATTATTAAAAGTTATTACCAAAAAGTGTTTCTATTCACCCGGTTTTACGGTAAGTAGCTAACGAAAAAAAAAGTTCAACTTGTTTTATTTTTACAAGCATAAATTATAGGAAAAAATATTCATATTTTGTATCAGATAAGCATTTGATTTAAAATTAGTTTTTTAAATTTCAATTGACGCATCATCGGGATATATTACAATAAGTAGATGTATATGAAAAACAATGGGGCATGTGCGTCAAAATATAAAAAATTCTGAATTTTTTTGGTTTTTTTTAGAAATAAAATGTTTATTATATCTCAAAATAAACAATAAACATAAAAAAAATGTATGTAACTTTATCGAACAAATACAAATTCAATAAACAAAACAAAAATTAAAAAATATTTTCACCTGCAAAAAGTTATTATTTAAATTTTATGATTGTATAAATTACAACATAATAATTATCATCTAGGTAACCATTATGTTTTTGAATGTACTTACATATGTACCTATGTACTGACGCACTTGCCCCGATATTCAGTAATACACTAACCCCGGTATAGGTTTTTGTACGGGTTAAGTGCGTCATCAAACTATTTAATTAAAGTATTCAATCAAAATGGCATCAAAAACATATAGTAAATTTATTTTCAGTTAATACTTAATTGAAATTTCCCGTTTAAACTATAAATTTGATACCTAACTGAACATTTTAGTTTACTATGTCACATCACAAAAGTTGATATCGAAAACGAAATTTCTTTAATCAAACCTACATCATCAAGTATTTATACCACAGTTTTGCCATATATAAAAACATGTTCGGAGTAATATTTCATACCATTTGTAAGTAACTTCTGCCACAATATATGCATCCGTTGTCAGATACATTGCAATAACGTAGTTACCCTTCCTAATCCTATTTATTAAATAATTACGTATATAATATATGATAATTATATATTATAATTAATAATCTCTGTACCACATTTCATTGCAATCGGTCCAGCCGTTTAGGAATGCAAGGACAGACGGATAAAAACTAATTTATGTATATATATATATATATACGAATATAATTCATATTTTAAATATTCATTCTTAAAATGTATTTATTTATTTTACACTCACTATCCAAATTCGTTTTTTTAGCCACTATACTCCACTCCTTATCACAAAATAGTCTATCTCTGTACTTTTTGTTGCGTTTGTTCCATAATGCACTTAGCTTTTGCACTTCAGATATCAAAAGTTCACAACTTTCCATGTTAAAAAAGTAAATAGTACAATCGTCGAACGCACTGAACGCAACTTTGTGTGGCGACAAAAACAAAATGATTTGTTTTTCAAATTGTCCGGTGCGTACGAACGAATTCGATCGCAGGCATGTGCGGCGACTGCGGCGGTACATTGGAAACGTGGACATGTCACCACAGGTTTGTTTATTTAGGTTGCCGCATCGCACGCACCGCAATGCGTTTGCCGCACTCGCCGGATTCACGTTGGACACGGCGTTATAGATGACTAGTTTTTTTTACTTGGCAATTTTTTACACGGAGTTCGACGAAGTGTTTTTGTTGGGATATATGTTACGGGCTATGTGGAATACCGGGCAATGTGGTCCTGCCCGGGCAATTGAAGCACGATGTATTTTTTTACAAACTAATAATATTGACTGAATAAACCACGATGTTTTTTTTTTTTTGTAATAGTTTATAGTATTTAAAAGTTTAATACTATTATTAATTTTATTAAATCTTATCATATAATGAATATTTTAAAACAATAATAATAATAATAATAATAATTGTTAAATAATTTAACCTATTTAAGAATCATAAATCTTCTATACGGATATGGCCATATCGGAATGATAAAATTAATAGGTGTCTTGATAAAGTCAGTCAACGATATATACGTATTATGAGCAATAATTTATATTTTCGACTAACCAGTCGAGTTTTTGAACTGTACGCGACACTATACTTTATTATTTTTATTATTTTGTACGTGTTTTAAAAATGGGATCTAAATTTTATGAACATTTGAACAAAGTTATCGAAACGAAAAAAACTAACAAATACTTTTATTAATAAATCTAAATATTATGAAATAACAAATTATTTAAAACCACTGAAGCTAGAAAAGAAAACAAATTAAAAATTAATGAAGAAATATGACGTAATGACAGTACAGTAGGAGAAAAATTAATTATACCAATAACTGTAGAAGGTAATTGTGTAAAATTATATGCTTTTAATGAAGAGTTATTTAAAATTGTACATAAAGTACATTTATCTATTGGGCGTGGTGGTAGAAATCGCATGGAATACGAAATAAATAAAAAAATTAAAAATATTATTAGGGAAACAATAACGTCAAACTTAATTTTTTACGAAACATGTGAGAGAAAAGGAAATACAGCGAAAAATGATTGGTGTTTAAACCAATTATTTTCTCGGAAACGAATTTAAGGTGTCAAATAGAGCTTATTGATATGCAAGCGCAACCAGACGAAGATTATACATTTATATGTGTTTACCATGATCATTCAACAAAATTTATCATACTTAGGTCTCTAAGACATACAAGTGCCGAAGCTGTTGCTAATGTTTTGTTGGATATATTTACCCTTTTTGGAGCACCTGCTATATTACAAAGCGACAACGGACGTCAATTCGTAAATAAAATAATATCTGAACTTTGCACTATGTGGAAGGATTTAAAAATAGTTCACGGGAAGCCAAGACTCTCTCAAAGACAAGGTTCAGTCGAAAGAACAAACCAAGATAATAATCGAAAATATGCTTGCAACATGGCTCCAAGATAATAAAACAAACAAATGGAGTAATGGCTTAATTTGTACAGTTAATGAAAAATCGTGCTTACCACCATGGTACAAAACATTCACCATATGAAGCGATGTTTGGTACACCGCCTAAAATTGGTTTATCGTCGACATTACTTCTGCAAACATGATTGCAAAATTAAAAACCGAAAAAGAACTTCAGGTTGCCTTCGAGTCAATACAGATTCTTTCTAACGACAACGAAAATAAAGAAGTGACTTGTGAAATAGAAGAAAATTATGAAGATCAAAAAATTGAAAAACAAACAAAAACATACAAACATCAATTAGACAAAACATGAAAGAGTCATTAAATAATCTGAAAATTCAATCCAAAAAAATTACCGAAAATTCTAAAAAACGATTTTGCCAAGGCAGTATTGGAGAGTCAGTTTGAGTTAAAATTCTTGATGTAGATAGAGCACGGAGTGATCTTAGATGTGTTATTGGAGTGATTCTTCTTCTTCTTCTAAAGGCATTTCTACTCTCTAAGAGTTTTTGCCGCCATTACTACACTTCGCCACCTGTCTCTATCTTGAACTGTCTCCTTCCAATTCTTGACTCCAAGAATTTTTAAATCATCTTCTACCACGTCTATCCATCTTTTTCTCGGTCTACCTCTTGGTCTTTTACCTATTGGCTTCCATTCCAATGTCACTCTAACTATTTCATTCTCTCGCCTTCTCATTATGTGTCCTAGCCATTGTATCCTTTGGCTTTTAATGAAGCTTGTTACTGTTGTTAGTTCCAACATATCGTACAACTCTCTGTTGTACCTCCTCCGCCAATTCCCCGTTGTTTCATCAAAGACAGGTCCACATATTTTCCTCCATATTCTATGTTCAAAAGTCCTTAGTTTTCTCTCCGTTTGTTTGGTTGTCGTCCAAGCTTCGCAACCATATGTTAGCGTCGGTCTTATAATGGCTACGTATAATCTTGCTTTCGTCTTCCTTGATAACATTTTGGACGTGAAAAATTTTGTCAGTGCGTAGAACGTTCTCTGAGCTTTGTTTATCCGAATACTTATTTCCTTTGACCAATCATTCTTTGTACTTAATGTAGCTCCCAGATATTTGAAATCGCTAACGGAGTGATTATGTCAAGTAATAATAATATTAAACTATATATTATCTTACTATTGATAGTAATAAATAAATAATAATAAAATTCCTATATTTCAGTGAAAGATAACTTTTACGAAATCGGTACGACTGAAGGAAAACTGCAACAACTGTACAGCAGAAACCAATTTACGATTTGTAAAGAAAATTTTTTACAAATCGAAGACGTACTGGCAAATTTAATTTCATTGCAAGAAGCAGCCCGCTCCTTTTCTAATTTAGGAGGACAGGGGTATGATCGGTGTACTTGTACACAGGGTTGCCAAACAAATAAATGTAAGTGTAGAAAATCAGATAGATTATGCAATTCCAATTGTCATGCTTCTAAATCGTGTGCAAATAAATAGGTAATATAATAAAATTTCACTTTTTTCTTTTCTGTTTACACTTATTGTATCAGGTTAGGTGAATGAGGTTAGGTTAGATGAAAGGAGATGTACTGATTTACGATCCTTCCATTTGAACATGGTCAACCCTCTATTACTAGTTGCCCAGACAAAATCTCTTCGCTGTAACTTATTATCATTTGCTAAAGTTGGAAGATATTTTCGGTTGAATCTGACCGTTCCACAAGCATAAATAGTTTTTTTTCTAGAAGTTGTTCTTAAGGGGATTCCACCCGGCTGTGATTTCTACCAAAATATACCTATATTTTGCCAACTGTACTGATTGTTCTAATTATCGGAAACAAATTCCGAAAACGTATTTGAATTCGTCATGAAGTTTACTTGAAAACGACTTTTCAACTTTTTTGAAATTAATCGGTTAAACCCATCAAATTTTAATCCAAAATTTTAAAATAATAGTAATATTGAGCTAAAAAAATCTATTTAAAAATCTAAGAAAGTCGTTTTCAAGTAAACTTCATGACGAATTCAAATATGTTTTCAGAATTTGTTTCCGATCACTAGAAAAATCTGTACAATTGGCAAAAGATTGATACTTTTAGAAAAAAAAAAATAGTATATATTGTTCGTCGAGCGCGCGACGGTGCGTATTTGACATGTGACTGCGCGTGCGAAAGTGTCCTTTTCCATGAACCTGTACGGCGTCGCCCGCCCGAGTAAACCAAATATAATAATAGTTCCGGCACGATGACGTCTCGCCTGCTATACAAATGAAAATATCCATAAACTTATAAATAACATATTATATTATGCAATTGATATTATCGGAGTATCTCTATTTCCTGCACACTGCACATAATATTATTTATTATCGTCTAGCGGCTACGTATAATATCTGCTACGGTAATTATTGCCAGTTGCCTACTATATTGGCTTTTAATAAATTGTAATTCGTAAACGTTTTACCTTATTCTTCTTATGATGGAAAATGTTTTACGAATTAAAAAACGAAGAAGGAAATATTTATCCAAAAAACATAAAGGAAATGTAGATAAACTAAAAAAATGGAGAGAAAATCTTAAAACTGATAGTGACACGGTAAGTCAAAATAATTTACACCATATATAAATGTATACAATTTTATTATGTGCATGTGATTTTAATTTTGTACGTATTATTATAATATAGGAAGAAATAAATAATTTGTCGGCATCGGAGAACCATCCTAATACTATCGATGATATTATAACAGAACCGGATAATGCCCAAATGTACATCAGTCTCCAATTTATTATAATTATTGTTTTCTAGACATTATATGATTTATAGTATTTAAAATACATCACCTGTATAGGCAGACCTCCTGTAGAATATTGAGGGGGCTCAAATGGAATAAATATAATAAATTAATAGGTACCTACCTACAGAATAATAATAAAAAAAATCATCTATACAACATTTTGTAATCTGTAAAAAACTACGTTATTGCTAATACTGCTTGTATATAGTATGATCGAGATCCAATCGAGTACTCGACACCTACTATATACAGCATAAAGACTTTCCCGGTTTTCTTTATAACTCAAATGTGTATATTTAATAATAGTATACAGCGATGAGTTTCTAGTATAGATTAATACATTTGAATTACAAAAAAAGCGGGAAAGTGGATGTCGCTCTGCTGTACAGAAGGTAACAAGTGGGTCATGGATAGTATTAAATTTTAATTCAACAATATAATATCATTGTATTCGAAAAACGATTCTGAGCGGGGACGGTATTTCAGTATAAGACATTTTATATTATGTTTGTATATTTTTTAGATGTTTTTATTACAGAATGAACTACTTATGTGAAACCATTATTGTTTGAAATTTTCAATCCTTAGCTATAAAAGTTAAACATTCTATACATTTTTAACAACTAAATAATTTGTAAATTTTCAATTTAATAAATTTGTTCAAAATTTGAACTTTAAACGGTCATAAAAAAAAGGTGTGTATGTATTCTTAATATTTTTCAACTGCTATTATATCAACATCAACCTATGAGGAACCTTGAATACATTTTTCGAGCTTTTTGACTTAACGAAGACAATTTTATTGACATTTATAAAATAAAAAAATTCCAAATGTCTATAAATAATTTAAAAAGAAACGAAACATTTTGGAAATTTTATCATATATAGGAAATGATAAAATGAATATTTCATCAAAATTTCAAGTACCTACAAGGTTAAAAGTTTTTAACAAAATAAGAAAATCGGTGTATGAGAAATCAAGTGAATATTCACTGTTGTAAAAATTTGAACTTCAGACGCTCATAAAAATTTAATTTGACTTTCCAGTAGACATTTTTTTTTTTTTTTGATAAAGGTAGATCAACTTATGAGAAATCTTATTAAATCTTATTTTCAAATCTCCGCTCAGAATATAAAAATTAAAAAACTATTATTTTTCGTTTAAAAGTTACAGTTTCGTCAAAATTTGTCTTGATTTTGATGAAGTTCGTGAAAAATTCGTGAATTTTGATATTTGCTAGTGAGTACAACCAAAGATAACCTTTACAAAGCCCCACCAAGAAAACACAAGTCAATAATATAGTTGTAAAATCAATACATCCCTCGCTCCGCTCAGAATTTATAATTGGTTTTATTACTTATTTATTATTAAAAATACAATAACTGATAAGTATTTAAATTGTTTGCTTGCAACGGATTGCAAACCTAACCAAATCATCGTTGTCCTATACTCCTATGCCAATAAAAAAATATGAAAGACACATAGACACATTTTTTTTTGTTTTAAAAGCATTATTGCAGTTCATATTGTATTGAACATTGTATAATTTAGAAAAAACAGATTTTTTTCTGTATTTTTCTAACATTTATTTTATTAGTAATTTTGATCCCTTATAACGCCGTTATGGTTATTTAAGGGTTAATGATGATAGTATGGTACAAGACTTTTATCCATTGTCACCAGAAACTTCAACAAATATATTCGAACCAACATTTAGCCTAAGTACCGTGATCTCAGAAAACGATTCGACCTCAAGGTAAGAAATTTATTATACTATGCAATACGCTTTTTTTTTGTTTTATCTCTCTCTGACCCACGCGCAACATGGCAAAGTTTACGTTCACAATAGATTATAATCATAAGAATTTTTTAAATTAGAGTGAAATGTCCTCTTATACAATTTAAAGATAAGAATATAAGATATTATTATCTAGGGCATCTCATAGGCTTTTTATTATATTTTAATTTTAAAGCGAGTTATGAGTATTTTATAAAATCAAAATATAATAAAAAGCTATGCTATGCCCTAGCTAGATAATAATCTTATCTTCAAATTTTTTAAGAGGTAATTTCAGTCTAACTTTGGAAGTTGTTATGATTATTTAAATTATAATTTATAATCATTATTATGAACGTAAAATTTGATATGTTGCGCGTGGGTCGGAGAGAAAAAATAAATAGTGCTCTGACATCGTCTTGAACAGCTAAACATTATTTAGTATACCTATACATATAAAAACGTTAGCCTGTATTTGTATTATTAATAAGTATTTTGAATTTAAAATTGTTTTTAGAGTTGAACATGATGTATTAAATGGCCGAAGAATAGTTGACATTAGTTATATTTTTAAATCAATTTCATCAGTATGTCATACACCATTTGATTGTTCATTTAAAAATATAATTTTTTCTCATGAAATTCGTAAAGGATTTTTTGCTGAATTTCATTTTGATTGTTCTATGTGTCGTAAAAAGAAATTATTTATTCTGAACCCCCAATTTTAAATGAGAAATTAACGGTAAACACTGCAGCTGTCACTGCCATGTTAAATACAGGGCAAGGGCATTCCCAATTGGATCAATTTTCAGCCATTTTAGATATGCCTTGTATGTCTAATAAAACATATCAGAAAGAACATGAATTCGTGGCAAATAAAACACAATTAACTACATGGGAATCGATCGAAGAGGCTGGCAAAGAAGAAGCACGATTAGCTATTGAAAATGGTGAAGTAAATAGTAATGGTATACCCTTGATAACTGTCGTTGCTGATGGCGCGTGGTCAAAAAGATCCTATAAACAGAACTACAATGCATTATCTGGAGTTGTACGTTTTTATTTTAATAATTTTATAAAATATTAAAAAAGGCGGGCAAGACTATAATTTTAATATTTTAATATTTACTAATTTTTAGGCTTGCATTGTCGGTTATAGAACAAAAAAAGTATTATTTATTGGAGTACGGAACAAATACTGTTCGGTATGTATGAAAGCTAAGGCAATAAACAAAGATCCTCCAAATCATATTTGCTATAAAAACTGGAACAACACTAGCACTTCTATGGAGTCAGATATAATTGTAGAAGGTTTTCGACAAAGCATTCCTACACATAATATAATTTATCATAAACTCATAGGAGATGGAGACTCTAGTGTACTAAAAAAAAATATGTTGTCAAAACCGTATGGATTTGATACGGAAGTACAAAAAATTGAGTGTACTAACCATATTTTAAGAAATTATTTAAATCGCATAGTGGATATAGCATCTAGGAGAAAAAGTTCAAGCGGCGTTGTCGTCCCTGGTGAGCTACGAAAAATGTTAAAGGAACGACGTTTAAAACTGAGGTAATTTTTTTTAATCATTGAAAAAAAAATAGAATAATATGCTGCTTTTCCCAGTCTTGTATTTATTTACTAGTCTTGTCTTTATTTTATATTCACAATACAAATTATACTACAGGTCCGGAATTACATACGCAATTAAATATAGATCGAAATTAGACGTCCCTTTAAATTACAAGATCATTTTATTAAGGGAAGATATAGAAAATGGGCCTTATCATGTTTTTGGTTCTCATGACAAGTGTGCTAAGTGGGTTTTTCGTAATGTGCTTATTTAAACATAAAAAAAGGTTATAGACAAACTTTATTATAATAATTAATGATTTTTTTTAGTTATTTTAGTGATGGACCTAAACCCGGGGAAAGAAATATAATCTCCGAAATGGAAAATTGTGGACTTTGGCAAGATATTTTGGGAGCAAGAAATTTAGTTGCACATCATTCTGATAGTCTCATTCATTTTGTAAACAACAACCAGTGTTGAGACCAGATAAGTAAAAATTATCTAGATATAGATAAAAGATTATTGCTCTAATATTATCTAGATTAAGATAAGATAGCATATATTTAAATTATCTCAGATAAGATAAAATACAAACAAAATTTATCTAGATAAAAAAAAAGATGAACATTTAAATGTTTAAAATAGTTTAATTTAACCAACAATTAAATTTATATTTTATCGTGGAAAATTAATATATCTACTAATAATTGAAATCTTAAGATTAAGAATACAGATATTTAAACATAACATAAATAATGACCATCAATATTCCACAATTTTCTTTATATATGTTTACCCATTGGCCATTTGTCATTCTTACTTACATAATTTCAAAGATTAATATAAGTATAGTTTGTGTTTTAAAATGAATTAAAAGTTGAACAATGAGACTTATTAAATTAAGTACTCTATCTTATAGTACCATAAAAATTAATCAATTTTGAAGTTTAAATTGTTAATAAATAACTACTTCCATAAACCATTTTTAAAACATTTATATTGTATTTAATGACAATACAAAATAAAATGTATGCATAAGAAACATTTTAAATTTTAAGCATTATAATTCAAAACATAATTCTTCCAAACAAAAATCTCTTTTTATTAATAACATAAAAATTCCAAATTAAAATTTTACATAATGCATAATAATAATGAATATTTTTAAATAATTAATAAGTGTAATATTATATTTTATACATAATCAGTTATTACTTTTCAACTTTAAAATAAAAAAAAAAATAATAATAATAATATATACATGTACATATACAAATGTTGGGATTTTTCGATTTACTTATATTATCTAGATAATTACTAAAAAGATAACGATTTTTTTATCTTAAAATAATCCTTAGATACCTATCCACATTTTCATCTAGATAAGATAAAATATAAATAAATATTATCTAGATGAAATATCTAGATAAATTTATCTAGATAAGTCTCAACACTGACAACAACTGCGTGGAAAGTTATAATAGCGTTGTTGCTAAATACGTAGGTGGTAAACGTGTTAATTATTCTTTTAGAGGCAAGTGTTAAAAATAATGATGGGTTTAAAAAAATATAAACGTAAATGTATACTTAATATTATTAGTTATTACTATATTAAATATAGGCTCTTACCAAGCCCGTTGCGATACGGCTGTCAATGCGTTCAACCTCGGCCCTTCGTATATTAGCCATTTCCATAAAAAAGCTACTTTTCATAGTCCAGGATTGTTCACGAAAAAATATATTAAGAGGATACAAAAAAAGAAAAATTATATTAAACGAAGAAAATTAAATCAACCTGGGTGCATATCTATTACATTTTGTGTTTATATAACTATAACTATAATTAATATTGTCTATTGTAATTTTTATAAATTTTTATATTTGTTTAATATTTTTTTTCAAGATATAAAGTTAAAAAGAATATATTTCCACACGGACCTGACGAAGACTATGGAGCAGTAGAACAGCCTTCTGAAATAGTTGATATGCCAATTGAAGAGTATGAAATTAAAAAAACCGAGTTTCTAAAAAAATTAAAACTCACAAATGAAGAAATAAAATTATTGGAAAGAAGTACTATTAATCAATCACAAAGCGATGAATGGCGAAGGCAAAGAAAAATGAGACTCACAGCTTCAAACTTTGGAAAAGTTGCCAGATTGAGATCAACCACTTCTTGCGAAAATACAGTCAAATTTATTTTATACGACTTATTTCGTGGTAATGCTGCAACAAAGTAGGCCAATTATGCATTACACTCACCCATTTTTTTCTTTATTCTTTATATTATGTATAAAATATTTATTATATGGGTTACTTATACTATTTTCTCAGTCATAATAATAATGTTTTTAGATATGGAATTCAGAATGAACCTTTGGCAAAAAAAAATTTGGAGTTAAAGCTTGGGTCAGTAATATTACCCTGTGGGCTCTTTGTTGATAATGATTTGCCTTTTTTGGCTGCTAGTCCAGATGATTTGATAAGTTATGATTCTATTGTTGAAATTAAATGTCCATCATCCATAAAAGATTATACGCCGGAAGAGGCCTTTTATGAAAAAAAAATGTATGACGTATAATGATGGAAATTTACAGCTGAAAACATCACATGCATACTTCTATCAAATTCAGGGACAACTACATATAACTAATAGGAAGTTTTGTTATTTTTGTATATGGACACCTAAAGGTAAAAATTATTATAAATGAAGCTTAAATTTATAAGTTAAAAGAAAATGTATACAATTAGCCATTTGTTATATAAAATTATAATAATAACACTCATACCAATTAATAGGACTTACAGTAGAGAAAATTGAAAGGGATGACAAGTTCTGGATGGATATAGAACCAAAGTTGAAGAAGTTTTACATGGAATGTTTACTTCCGGAAATAATTGATTCGCGACTTGACCGAGGACTTCCACTTAGAACTGCAGGCTTATAATATTATAATTAGATACCTATTATAATAATGTATAATAGTACAATAAATTGAATAAAATAAAAAAGTTTTTGCAATGATGAGTATTTTTTTGACTCTCAAATAAATACAATTTAGGTAGTATACAGGTAGGTAATAGGTAATTACATAAAAATATAAACGAAAAAAATTAAGTCTAAAAGGCGAATAAAATAATCATAAAAATTACTTTATTATTTGAAATAAACGCTTGTTATTATTGTATTATTAATAACTTACAAGTTACAATAGTTATATATTTATTTTACCTATCTTTATATTTAATTACGAAAATGCCTGCGATCAATATTCGTTGGGTAAAAAATAAAAATTTAAAATTACGTCAGGCAGCGAATGATATACTATCTAGTATCTATAATAATAATTATTATTGATGTACATGTACTATGTATATTTATTATATTTTTATACAGGACAGGTAGTGTAATTACGGGACGCCGTCATAATCGAAGATAAGAAATATCATAATGTTGCGGGCTGTAGTAGTCATGTGGGCGGGCGGGGGCACTAACACTAATGATGGTTTACTACAAACACAAATACACGCCACGCACGCACGCACTATGGAAATGGCATTAAAATTGCCTATACTTAGCTCCTTAAAAACGGTCGGTATCGAATCCCCTTAAAGGATGTTACTCAAAAAGAAATAATCCATATAAACGACAGGATTTTTATATTCAAGACCTTCATACAAATCAGGACGACTCTAGCACCAAGACCCAATTCAACAGAATTTCCCTGTATACACTTGAAATTTTAGGTTATATCCAGATTTGTCACATACCATCCATATTTTATAGCCCCTTTTAATTGGTTTGTCTTTCATGAACTTCTGCCTTTAAATTTCACCATTGCCTCGTCAATAGCTACTTCCCTATGGGGCTTATATAATTTATTAAAGTGTTCACCAATATAGTTTAGAATTGGTCGAATTTCATAAAGTTTGTCATAATTTGACTGTCCTCTCTTTGGCTGTACTTGATTGTTATTAAAATGAATGTAATTGAGTAACCAACTGTAAGTAGTAACTGTAGTAACATTTTTCTGTATTTAGAGATTCGATTTTAATATTGTCAAAAAATTTGTATTAATTTACCTATTTACTAGGTTATGAGAGAATATATTTACCATTTTACCACATTGTACATATATTAATATATTATACTATATGTATTATATATGCTTAAAAAGATTTGTCTAGATTTTAAAATAAATATTGCATAATATGATAATACATATACTTACATTTTCATTCATTAACTTTAATACTTCATCATCAGATGAATCATCACTCTCAACACCAGTATGTTGACTTGCATTAAATATATTCTGTATACACAAAATAAAATAATTTTCTTTTAATAATTAGAAAAAGAGTCAAAATTAAATGGAAACCTTACTTTTTGTTCAGAATCTGTACCCTTTGAACTAGTACTAGGTTGAGGTTGACTTATATCTTTATTTACTGGTTCAGAACTCTAGAATATTATATACGATATGAATATTTTGAGTATTGTTTATACTTTACAAACATTAAATACAGGATTTTAATATTGTCATGCATTTACATTAACTAAGTAGGTAAAGTAATTAAAACAATTAAAATACTCACCATTTCGTTGGTCTTATCTTTTTTAATAAAAAACCGATCCATATTTTAAAACTGTATGTAAAATAATATATAAGCAAACAAATAAATAGTAAATACATAATCACACTCAATCACAGTAAACGTAAACTGTAAACAAGATTTACATGGAAATTGGAAAATCGACAACGGAACTATCAACTGAACTCGGATTGCAGAACAAGGAAGGTGTCATGTCATATCATGATAATATTATTAACTATTTTATCATGGAAACGCCAGCGCAGACATATAATAATTTGTAAAAAATTTAATATAGGTACGCCGTGTACAACCACAGAATATAACAATACTATATACAACCAACACCAGACACATTGGGAACAAGAAATATTTTTTTTTAAATTTTTATCAGTCTTATCAGTTATCAGTTTATCACGTACTTGGCGACTTGGCGTTATTCTATGACTTGACCAGGGGGTGTTCACTTGGATGTGCGTGGTTAGGCCACTGAGTTTACACACATCGGTCACGGTGAGCGTTGGTGTCGCATCTCGCATATCATACAAAATACAAACGTCTTATCTATGTCTCAATGATTAATGAAAATTGAGTTTCACTGTTTGAGTATTGTTTTAATGTCTAACTTCTAACTGGTAAAGTGGTAACTACCAACTAGCTAAGCCAAACAGCTTGTTTGACTTAAACAATCGCAAATCTTTTTCAATTTTTTATTATGGGAAGAGCTGCATACACATGTTTGTGTGAATGGATGCACCAATAAAGGTATGTTTTGTTATTAATTGTTGTTATTGCAAGCTATTCAAAATCTGAAAAAGATATTAACAGTGGTATTGGGTATAAGGTGGTATTTCATACAGGTTCTCTAATCCAAGAACACATTCAGATCAACTGAAAAAGTGGATTCAACTTATTGGATCTGATCAATTTAATCAATTGTCATTAAATGAAATTCATTATAAAAAAAGAATATGTTCAATCCATTTTAGTGGTGATTGTTATAGTCCTGGAACAAAAATCTTAAATCTAATGTGGTTCCTTCATTAAACCTAAGTAACTATTATTATTTAATGTTAACTTCTTGAAAATAATGTAAAAATCAGGCGCCCGGACCGGGAATCAAACCCAGATCTCTCGGTTGCCGGGCGATTGCTCTACCACTGAGCTATCCAGGCCTCTGACCTTATTTTCGGGAACCTCTTAACGGAGATTTTCACATTAATAATAATAAATCAATAGATGTTATGATATTATTTTTGTTTCTCTAGTGGTTATTGATGACATTGATGACATTTATCCTACTGTTACTAACGAAAATCCAAGTATTAAAGATATTGATGAAACTATTCACCCTGTTAATTCTATTGGTAAATAAAAAAAAATTAATTGGTAGCAATAATTCATAAAAAGTCATCGAAAATTTATTTTATTTACTTTAAATACTAATTTAGTTTTGAACAATACACCTTGTACATCTACAAGTAGTGAATCACATCTTCATACTACTAATGATCATCAAACATTTTTTGGATTAAGTGGTTTTAAATTACTGGAAAGTGTTGAGAAAAATGTCATATTACGTATGTAATGTATTAACAATTAAAAATGCTTTTTCTCTGTATTATATGACATTATGTTATAACATATTTAAGCTTAAATTGTGTTTGTCTTTTAATTATAGCTGCTACAAGTATTATGCATGAGAATGATGATGTAGTTAGAAAATCAAATTTAAAGAAAAAGTCTCAAAATAATGGTTATTATTTGCTTTTAATTTATAGAACTGATGTACACTTAATCACCAATTGTTTTTGATTTTAATAATAATATATATAGTAATAAATTATATTATTATATGTATTTTATATTATATAATACATTGATGGTTAATTGTATATTCTGAGCTTCTTTTGCTGCATTTAATGCTTGCAGATAATGTATAAGATGAATAAAAAGTTTATCATGCATGAGTACCAGTCTATCATAGACTTTTTGGTTCTAAAGCTAATTATTTTAATTCTAGCAGTCCTGCATGATGTGCCTTCAATTTAAAATTGTATAATTTATTCAAAGCATTTGCTAAATCTCATTTTTTAGGTACTTAAATGTGGTATGAATTTATAGTGTACAGGTGTTCCTGGTTTTTTTTGGTAATTTTTGTTCCTTTACACTTTTTATTCATTCATTCAACTTCAATTTATCGTTTTACTATTTTATTTAAAATACTGTTTACATTGCTTAGTTAATTTTACATTATTGAATTCAGGTATTGTAACGTCACAGAATTTCAGGCCTTATCATTATTATTAAACCACTGTGTATACCTAATACCTAGAATATCAGCATACCTGTCAGTCAGTGACCGTCCCATTAATATAATAGCGCGCCCGCGATTACCACCATGTTATGCAATAACTGATCCCCGACCTCCCCGCCTGCAGCAGTGTTCACCAATGTCACCGTAACATGTCGTCATCGGCTGCCGTCGGCGCCTCTGTCGCGTCCGTCGGTGCGATCGCCGCAGTGCAATTATCTTAATTACCCATATTATTGTAAAATCCCGCAATACGCCTACCCTGACCTTCCCTACTACGACATCAATTGCGACAACAACGGCCAGCGACCGGACACCGTTCGCCAGCCATCTTCACTTTTTAAACCAACGTATTCCCGACAAGACGTAACGAACACCACCGGCCCACTCAGTCTGCGGTCCGATCAACCTCGTGGTCAATAGTCGATTTATAGTTTTTTGTATTGTCATCCATACTCGTAATGTACGAGATGATGGGCTAAGCGACGACGTCGGGCCCGATGTCGGGCGAAGCCTCCGTTTTTTTCCAGTGATCAGCGCCGATGGGCCATGTCGACCACGTGTCTTGGGGGTCGACGGCCAACTGGCCAGCCTATCACAGCCGTCGGTCATCCACACTTTCGTCATCCAGCCACAACTCAAGTCATCATCATCATCATCATTTGTGTAACGTACAAAACTATTTCCCCCAACATTCCCTCCTTTTCATTTTGATTATGTATCACAACTTTTTCTTTCCTTTTTTCATTTTGATTATGTATCACTACAACGTATTTCTATTTATGCTCCATTTTTCCTCATAGGTGCCCCGGTAACCGTTATGCGGAGCCGTCGGTATTTTCCTTTAACACATGTAATAGTATAATGTGTCATACCGACGTATGATGATTATTCCGTGCCGGTAACCGCTTGTCGGAGCCGTAGCATTATATTATATATCTTTCCCTGTATTTTGTGCATTTTGCCATGTGCATTATATTATATATTTTTCCCTGTATTTTAGGCACTTTGCCATGTGCATTATATTATATATTTCCCCCTGTATTTTAGACACTTTGCCATGTGCCAAATATTATATATTTTTTATTCATGTTGTTTAAAACACACCCTGTTCTCAAAACCGTGTCTGCCAAATTGTATAATATACTACTACCTTGTGCTGCTGTGAGCGAGAGCCACTATTATTATCATACTTAACTAATATAATATTATTTATTACAACCATGTAAAATATATACCCATAGTTATCCTAAGACTTAACGCTTATTATTTTATTAATATAAATTTTTTTGTTTGTTTTCCCCCTTTTAAATAAATCTTTGGCGTTCATTCGCCACTGCGTGTATCAAAGCCTGTGAGTTCCACTGACTTGACCCTCGGGTCTCACGCGGTGCGGCTCACAGGTCACAAGGAAAGTGTTCCCCTTTCCTCGTGGGTGGTTTTTGTGACTTAGAAAATCATGAAATCTCACAGTATGTTGAATAAAATTGGTATTCGTCATTCCAAAATGTTAACACCAAAATGTAAATCTCTTTACGGCAATGGTGTAATGTTGCAAAAACTACTTCGGACTGAACAAAAAAAATGTTAATCATTTAAGGACCGTCTCAGAGCAGCTGACAAATTTTCTGATCAGTATTTGGATTCCAAAATCACACACGCCATGACACCCGCAGCAGCTATATTTACCAAGCTCCAACTTCGTGAAACAAAGAACACTCCCAAAGGTCGTAGATTCACTCTTCAAGAGAAGCTACTTTGTTTGTCACTCTATAAGCAAAGTACAAAGTCCTACCGGTTGCTTTCTAAACTTTTCATATTACCGGCACGTAAAACATTATCAACTTTGCTATCCCAAATTCCTATAAACACTGGATTAGATAAAACTCTTTTAAAAGTTTTAAAAGAGAATGTGAAAAATTTAAAGGAAAAGGAAAAATATTGTGTAGTGCTGTTTGATGAAGTGAGCCAGAACCACAGTTACACTATGATGACAACGTTGGCTGCATTGTTGGATTTGAGGACAATGGGTTACACCGCACTCAACGTTTCGCTGATCATAGCTTAGTATTCATGATAAAAGGAATAACAAAGAAATACAAGCAACCTATTTCATATACTTACTGCGAAAGCAGCACAAAGCGATACGACTTGGCGAATCAAATCAAAAATGCACTCAAAGCAGTACATTTGAGTGGCCTTAAAGTTGTTGCTACTATATGTGGCCAAGGTACTACAAACACAGCTGCTATTAATATTCTTATTAATGACACAAAAGCATTCTATTTGCGGCAAAATAAAGATTACAATGACACTTTTTATTAAATTGATTGCGGTACAGAACGAATTAAGGTCGTTAACTTGTACGATTCTCCACATCTTTTAAAAGGTATTCGTAACAACCTTTTAAACAAAAATCTTAAGTTCACTGTTAATGGCCATCATAAAGAAGCATGTTGGAAGGACATCATTGATTTGTACGAACTGGATAGTGTTGCTCAAGATGTCAAAATATTACCACGTCTTACAAGGGAACATGTCATTCCTGGTGAAATAAAAAAAATGAAAGTCAAGAACGCCTCTCATGTTTTTAGTCAGCGAGTGTCATCAATTTTGTCATTTTTATCATGCAATTGATAATAATATAATATAAATGTTATTACTAAATTAATTTTTGTGATCCTATATTAATTTATTCATTAATTTTTATTTCAGCAAAGAATATAATGAATCTACAAGCTGAAGATACTGCTACATTATGTTTATTTTTTGATAAACTGTTTGATTCGGTTAATGGTAGCTATGATAAGGTGGTGGATGGTAAACATATCGTACAGCTGTCAAACCGAATTCTCCTCATCATCAGATTTGGAGAGAATCTTTAAAAGTACTTGATACCATGTATTTTGTAAATCCTGTGACCAAAGATTGTTCAAAACCCCAACCACCCACTCTTAAGAACTGGATAAAAACCATTAAAGGTAAAAATGTATTATATTATAATATTATTATTGGTCTTTAATCTATTCAGTCTTCAATGATAAATTTTAAAAGTATCAAAATACAGATATTTTGTAAATCCGATTCCTAGACCTATTTCAATTTGACACTAATCTATTTGAATTCAACAGGATTTCAGACAATTTGTTTCACTATGCAGATTAATGATATTCGGTCTCTGCTATTACGTAACTTCAACCAGGATTCGTTAGAAAATATATTTGGAGCATTGCGTGTTTTAGGTTATAGGAATAATAACCCTAACTGTATGATGTTTGCTTCAGCATACAAGACGTTATTATTAAATTACTTAATGTCAAGTCATTCACCAAGAAGCAACTGTGAAGAAGATTTGGGAACTAGTTCTTTAGCCCAGTATCAGACATTGTTCAAAACATTTACTGACAACCGATTAACTGATCAAGACGATGAAGAGTGCAATATTGAAAAACGAGTGTCTGATGGACCGTTGAAGGTAAAATATAATTCGAATATCGAAACAATTCAATTAGAAAACCAAATTAAAAGTTATATCGCTGGTTACATCATAAAAAAGCTCAATACTACATTTCTTAAAAATTGTCATCTTTGTTTGCCCCAAATCTGTACTGAATCAATACATACTGATGATCATCAACTTACATTAAGTAGAGACTACTGTCTTGGTGGTAAATATAATTTAAAATATCCCAATGCAATGTTCTGTAAATTAATTCAGGGGATCATTGATTTAATTGCTAAAATACTGCCATCGATATGCCATCATTTAACTTTGAAAGCATACATAATAAACGCTATAAATCAAAATTTTAATGTAAATGTAATCAAGTGTCCAGATCACCAATTACTTTTTGGAAAAAAATTAACAAATTTCATTGTTAAACTTACGGTACACAATTGGTGTACCCAAATAAACCGTTTGATTGCTGGGACTATACACCCATCAAAAAATGAAAATGACCAAATCAAAATCAATGCTTATTTAAGGTATAAAACATTTTCTAAAATAAAAAAATATTTAAAAAGTCGTTTTTGTATACATATATATTATATTATTCTACTTAAAATATGTAATTATAAAAATAAAATGACTGAAGATGAAACAAAATATATTCCTTCATTTCAAATGTCTACTGTATTATTTAATGTTACGTCTTATTTTTGTATTTGTCAATTGTATTCATTGTAAACTGTATTTATATCTGTTCTTAGTCTAATAATTATGTTTTTATTGTTTTAAAATGTAAAATATGTTTTACCGAAAAAATGAAGTGTTTATATTATGTTCAATATATATATATATTGTAAAAGTATGCTTTATAATAAAAATAAAACAAAAACCTGTATTTACATTATTAATTGTTGTTTTTTTCCATTTAATTAATAAAATGTGTTTTCATGTGTAAATCATATTATTTTAAAATAACATAAAAAAAAAATGGGTAAAAACATGATCTCAATAAATAATTATTTAAAAAGTCGCGGGAATATTTTTTGGAACCAGGACGCCACCGCCACCGTAGTGCCTTGCATCGGTCACCGGGAGCGCGTCGGTCAATGTTCGGAAAAATAACACGGCAGATGCCTATCTATTAGTATACTTGTCTATGGACTTGACTATTGAAAATTATAGCCCTGCCATACAATCATTTATAAATAATTTCCATGTTTATAAAAAAAAAAAATTTAATTTTTATGAATTTAATGGTAAAATATTTAAAATGTTCGTTTTTTTAAATGTTCGTACATTAATTGGAAAGTGTTAAAATGTTCGTACATCTGGCAACACTGCCGCCACTTCATACGTTTAGAAATACACTCTCTGAAAAAAATTCAATTTATAGATTTTTTCCTTTAGTTACACTGTAAACCCTACCTTTGTGCCAAATTTCACGTTTCTACCTATACGGGAAGTGTCTCATGATATTGATGATCAGTCAGTCACTGAGTCAGTACCAATATTGCACATTTTGAAATCGTGCCATTTTGAAATTACACAATATTAAGGGCGCATTTTCTTACAACGTCCTAAGCTACTAGAGGGTAATCTGTGTTTTAAATTTCAAAACTTTATCTTAAGAAGAAACAGAGATATATGGGTTAGAAAAACCGGGCTATTATTACAATTACACTGTTACAATTATAATATAAAGTATACTCTAGAAATTTAAAGTACTCACATATAACATTTTTAAATTACTATACAACCAAAATTTTCATTTTTATACGTTTTTATATTATATATTTATATTATATGTAATAATTTTTATACAAATTCATAATACAATACCCAGGTGACTGTTTTTCGTACGATCGCATAATGGGTACCGGCGCGTGGTTTTTATTTTTTTTGGCAATGTTCTCGGGGGAGTCGAAGGACTTAACATAGATATTCGTAAAGCCAGGGAAATTTACTATAAGACGGTATAAAAATCGACCGCTCAGGTTCGACATCATTGTAAATGTTTCACAATGTAATTTTGTACAATAATAAGTTGAATTTTAATTATAACTTGAATGTGGTAACTGTATAGCTAAATTGTGGTGGTCGATATAACAGGCGAGTACCAATATATGTAATTAAACCGGATTCTATTTAAATAATAATAATAATAGATCGTTGGCCGTCGGGACCGAGTATTGCTAGAATGGATCAATCTAATAATATAATAAAATGTGATATTATAATATATCGATCGATAATCGACGGCCGGAAATTATTGACACATAGCTATAAATATAAATTAAACAACAATAAATACTTTATACATATTATCCCGAATGCGGGAAATTGTCAAAGTTTAGTGTGTACGTTCGCCGCTAGGATACAGATTCGTTGGCGGCAAAACTATTAATGTGTTATGCCTAGAACCGTTGCTGTGTCATTCTAATCTAATTCCACAATCAGGCTTTAGCTGTAATAGACAACTTCGACAACTATACTATTTTATACCTACTTTCGACGTAAGTAGAATATTAATAACTATTTCTAGTATTTTATATATTTAAATATTTTACGTATCTTTATACATAAGTTCAATTTTAAAGCGGTGTAATGACTGTATTTAATTTGGCACCTAATATCAATATTACCTAATAATACCTAATATTTTTTTAGTGTGACCTTTTTATAGTTGTATATAAAGAAAATTAATTTGACGGAATAAAATTTCGAGTAAAATGTTTTTAAAATGAAAGCTTTTAAAATTACTAGAGCTTCAATACAAAATATTGAACAATCATTTGGCAGTTTGAATGTTAAGTTTTGATTTTCAAGTATGATTGCGATTCTAACCCTGTTATAGGCATCAGTATATATTTATTGAAAGTTCTTGAAATCGTCGAAAATTCCGTGCACGTGTCTTTTGAATATCTCAGGAGCTGTTTGGATAAGGCGTTTAACTCAGTTTTAATTTGATAGTTCATTTCCCAAGGGGGAGCTGAGTTAAATTCACGAAGTATGATTCTGATTGAGGAGAATACGTTTTGATTCGTTAGCTTAACAATTTCGTTGTGTATGTTATTGTATTTGACTCCGTTGCGACTCGCTAGTCTAGTGATGTTTTTAATGGATACCTCTATTCTTCTCAGTGTAGGAGAGGACACGCCGCCTATGTTTTAGATGCTGAGTGTTTAGCTGCTTCGGAAGGCTACTAATGCTAATCTTAGTCCGCTATTATTAACTGTTGGTTATAAGTTTTAAAACTTCGTCATCAAAAAATAATGCAAAAAAATCATAAGGGCTACAGTCAATCATTGTTTCAACAATATCCTCATTTATCCCAACACATTCATTATTTGGATTATAAATTACATTAGAATTTGGTTGTTCGTCTATAACATTAATATTCCAATCATTACCATCTCCACGCATCACAGGAGAAGCAGAAGACTCATCCTCCGAACTACTGTACACATCTTCATCATTCCAGTTGGGATCTTCGTCAGTATCATCAAACGAACTTTCTGAAGATAAATCTAATAAACTAGAAATTTCATTACGATTTCATTTTGTTTTTATTACACACGCAATATTATAAAACACTAACGATCACGTACGCGCGTATACGATAACTAACAACTATCAAGGAACAGAAAAATGATTAAATAACAGATTAATTATCGAATTATATTTAGTTCTGACTTTCCCAGGGGGCTACGTGTACCATATTTGGTACACGATTGAAAATAATTAATTTCGATATAAAAACACATTATTTAATCACATAATAAACTAAAATAAAAATATCAAACTTTTTCATAAAGTTTTAGGTCCGTGGCAAATAAGGCATGTTCGCTACTTTTTGGATTAGCAAGAATGGCAAATCAACCATGTACCAAAAATGATACACATAGCGGTTAACCTGTTAAATCAAACCACTTTTCTGTGCATTTAAAATGTGTTAAGGATCGTTCATGTTCTATAAGTTTGGTTCCTAAATTACTCCAATCATTTGTGCCATTTCTACTTAAGCTACCATATACAGAAAGACCAAATAACTTACAACAAAAACAAAATACGTGATCTTTAGATATTGAATATACCAGCCAATTTTTATCAACTATTTCACCATTGGGCAACTTTCTCTAGTAAAAATTGGTTGAAAATCGTCTGTTAACTTCTCTTTCACTCGAAGATGAAATAGTTACACGAGAAGGGAAATTAAAATTAATTATTCTCTTTGGACCTAATTTTACTAAATTTGTTTTAAATCTTGGCTAATTGAAATTGGCCAATTGGCAGGGTCATCATACATATTGAAATCATTCATAGCAGTGTTTGTAAATATTATTTTTGATTCATTTGTAGTTAATTTACAGGATATTTTTTGAAATTCGATTCTGTAAAATGACTTATTAAAGTTTGTAGTAACGCAGAATCTTTATTTAACGCTTTTGGAGACTTTAAACAAATGGATGATAATTCAGGTGATTTTTCTCTTTCTAATTCTAATTCTAGATTTTCTGCCTCAGAGTTAACTTGGGAAATAGTTGAGATTTTAGTAGCTAATATTACATCGCTCTGACTATCTAATTTATCATTTTCTTTACTTAAAAATTTAAGAAATGATCCTTGTTGTGATTTTAAAAAATCTTGTTTTATTTGTTTCTTTTCTCTTTTTTACACCCAGATTTATATGATCTGAATCTATCGCGATCTCGATTAGACATTATGTTGAATTATACCTAATAATAAATTTATTATATAATATACGTTTTTTATTATAGTTATAAGTAAAAATCAGGATGTAAAATCATGATTATTCAATTAAATAATTGTTAATATTATTTATTAAATAAGTGTCATAAACATATAAATATACTCAGTGGCATATTTTGGGGGGTTGTCCACGGTGTCTAGACCCCCCCCCCCCCCAACCATAAAAAAATCCAATCTTTAATTTTGATAAATTTTGAAGGGAATTTGACAAACAAAAATATGTGGTTCGTTATGAATTATTTTAATATTATATAAAGTCCTAAACTAATTTAGAAAGAAAATAAATTTAGTTTTAAATAATGTACTTATTATTCTATTATATTTTTAATTATTTATAAAATTGTTATTCTTATAGCACCACTGGTATCGAATGTAACAAACAAAATATATAGTAATAATTATTAAATTATTGTGACCGAATTTGTGTAGGTATATTTAGATATTAATATATTACAATGATCTTTTTTTTTAAATATATATTAATACGTTGGATTTTAAATGCCCATGCACATTTATTTAAAAAAAAATTATTTATTTGAACTTAAAGGTAAGTGAAGAAGTTCTCTTTTTTAGTTCTTGCGATAAAATATAATTTATATTACGTGCATTGATGTCCATGACCTAGGTTGTAGATATATAATACAATTTATTTGATGTATGGCTGCATGAGTTATTTTGTACTACAATATCAACCCCTATTCCTATTTACTTTAGATTGGTAGTATATTACGTTGGTTCTAAAATGTTCTTATTTATTAATTGTAACTTTACAATATAGACTGATAATCAAAATGTATTTTTATAGCACTCACGAACAAAAATAAGAAATATGTCCTTCACATTGTCCAAAGAATTAGAAGAACTACAGAAGGTACTCCAAGAGAACATTGATTTAAAAATACGCCTTGCACAAGTAGATGCCTTATTAAACTGTTTTCAAAGTGAAAAAATCTCTAAAATCTCTACCAAAAAGGAAATTAGAAAGCCAGATAAACATCACACCACAGTATCTAAAAATGATTCTGAATGAAGGTTTCTTCATTATACTCAGAATCTAAAATAGTAAACATATTATTTTTGAAAATTGTCAGGAAAAATGTCTTCTTGCTTAAGATGATGCAGTAATCTCAATTCTCTTTTTTCTGTTACTTCTCTATCCCATAATTGCTTAATATAACAACCCGATACCGTTTGAGTTGGTATATTTTCTTCAAGTTTAAAGTATTCAGGAATTGTTATATAACCATTAAGTAAAGTTGATTTCAAATTCTTTAACAAATGACATTGATCTGCAATAACATAGATCGCTTTTTCTTTGTACTCAAATTTGTTCAAGCGAACTCCATTTTTGTTCACGGATATTTTTAATTCATTCCATAAGTTGTGATTTTTACCTCCCATGTCTGAAGTGATTGCCACCACTGTAAGCCCAAGTTCTGTAGCAAAATCTATGCATTCGTAAATAAATTTTTTCAAATCAGTTCCACTGGTTTTATTGCTTGTTATGTGGCAACCTATTACTTGTTTCCATGGTTCCATAGCTCCTCGAATTAATGCTACTAACAATTGGTTACCTTTTGTGTCATTCATATTGTTTTCCCCAGCTTTATCTGTGGAAGGACCCAAAGTTACACCTCCACTAAACTTCATTTTATTTTTATTGATACCTCCGCTGTCATTGATATACATCTCATCAATACTGAGGATACAAAATTTATCCAATTTGTCTACTTTGGATACAAGTGGGATTTTCAATTCTTTGAAAATTCCAAAATTGAATTCCAGTTCACGTAATCTACGCGTAAGTGTACTGTACCCAGGCAAAGGATAATTGGTATTTCGTAAAAACTCATATCCAGGAACCCCTAATGCAAAGCGAAACTTCAATGCTGCAAATACAAACAACAATACATTAAGTAATCAAATTTTGAATAGGCCTACATTATTACATGTATTGGATGGTCTCATCAAAATAACATTAATGGCAATAGAAAATTCTATCCTTTTATTATTGCCTCTGGAGACCATTCTCGTGTTCTTATATTGTTTAATGCTGCTATTTGGTCTTCATTTAGGAAATTCTTCAGCTTGTTCACTTGTTCTTCAGTAGTTTTTTTTCTTCTAGAATTCTCAATAGCATACCTGTTTTAGTTTTGAGTTCTTCTGTAAATTTTGTATTTTCTTCTTTCATGGTGTTAATTAATTTATGAATGTTTTCCATTTCCGCTTCCTAAAAAAAATCAACAGTAGGAAATAAGTGTATGAATAATTTAATTAATAAAATATATAAATATATATATAAGGTATATAACTTAAAAAAACTGGAAACCTACAATTAAATGAAAATGATTTCAAAAAATATGTTAATAATTGAAATCAGATCAAATGCACTTTTATTGTGAAAAGTAAGTTAGACCAGTATCAGTAAAAACACAATTTAACTAAAAGCATACAGTGAGAAGAAATCATTAGTAGAATACATTTCAATTAGAATGTCAATAATCTCTGAATCATACATTATGGAACTTTAAAAAAAGGTAGGTATATTGTACATAGGTGCTGTAATAGTACTTACTGCGGGATTAAATTGGTTTTCATAAGACTGATTAGCTGCATCTTCATGTTGAAGATTTTTATCAGGAATAGTTTCTGAAGAAACACTCTTCATTTTTTCCTTCCCTGGAAGGCGCTACAGAAAATTGTAAAGAGAATAAACATTTACAAAAGAAACATATTACATATTAGGTACTACACATAACTAATTCCTACACAAAACTTAAGAAAATACCTTAATGATTAATTTACCTTATATAATGATTTTCTTGGTGATGGGTTGTGTTTTTTAGGAGGTCGCGGGACATTAAACAGAGTTGGTACTGCATTTGGTTTAAGTTTTACTCGACCATCTGCTCTGTGTAGCTCAAACTCGCTTTCTTCAAAATGTGCCTGTGGGGACCGTTCAAATTTCAGTTTTTAATAATATCTATTAAATTCTCAAAATAAACTTGATAAAATTTACCTCACATAAAGCAGCACCTCTCCCAGGAACCCAATTTGCTCTTCTGCAATTAATGAGTCATAGTTTTCGCCGCGTCTTATCGGCAAGAAATACATACATACGATGTCCTTTTGATGAGTGATGACTGCAATTTATGGCAGAGCAACCACCCATTTCCCAGTATTCGTATGTATTTTATATTAAATTAATATAAATATTTAATTAGGCACTATAAATTATAAAACATCAAACCATAAATGTAATACACAAGTATTAACTAGCACAAGTATATCTACTATCTACTATCTAGAGCCGTAACCGCCACTGCTCAACAACAACAATGGATAGAAAATGGCGGACGAGCATACCTGTCTATCTAGAGCCCTACCTATAGTGGCCGAGTGGAAAATGTAATGATGATAAGAATTAAAATTAAATTATCATAGATCATAGATCACCGACTATTGACTATATAACGTGACTATGTAAATACTAGTAGATGGTTCATTACCATCAATATAACATATGATTGTTCCATTATACCCGGATGTAGATAGCAAAGGATTGCTTTTGGAGGATAGCTCCTAAGTAGTAGGTTAGTACAATAGTATACAATGTGTGAAATTAAATAATTTGTTATAATTTTTGAAATATCTATCAAAAGCCTGAAAATTTTATTTAACAGTTTGTAAAAGATTACAGATCCAAGCATATATTATTCATCATTTTTATTATTTTACACTTATTAGTCATGTTATTGAAAATATTTATAATTCATTATTTTTAACTACAGAATATTAATTTATTTTAACTTTTATGAATTTTTATTTACCGTGATTAATTATATATGAGTAATACAATGCCTAAATAATATACATATATTATTTTATGTATAAATAAATATATGACGGGTGTTTCTTATTTGAAAACCACTTGGTTGTACACATATTATCATATAATATATCTTTCTTTAATTTTATATTTATTCATTAGATTCTGATTTCACAATATTTAATTGTATAATATTAAAATTTTCAGAATTTCAAAACTTCTAACAAGAAGTCCAGAATAAACATGGATTAATGTAACCTACCGTATATTTTACAATTAAAACTCAATTATGATCTTCCAGTTGTTATTTGGATAATTGTAATTCAAATTATTCAATGTATCTTGAAAGCATCTTGCTGTTTTATAATCTTCAACATAAAAACATATATTTAACAAATTGTTCACTAATATAGTATAACTTTATATTATTTAGATTATAAAATAGTTACCAATTCCTCATTTAACTTTTTTATACGATCTTTTAACATCACAACTTCTCCTTCTAATGTTATTGACATTTGTTGTGAACCCGTTAACTGGGTTTTAAATTCTTTTTCCTGGTTTTCCTATATATGATTTTAAATTAATAAAGTATTTAAGGTATGTACATTAAACAATTATAGTGGGTTAAAGTTAATTTTTTAAGTTACTATTATGTGCTCGAGATTTTGAACCTTCTCTGCCAACTCATTATTATCTATCTCCAAGTCTTTAACTTTGAGAATCTCCAATTTTAATTAGCGGTCTAGAGTTGTATTTTCCTAGAAATTAATTAAAAATTATACGTTTTTAATATTGCATGTTGTAGCTTTTAAATTTGTTAGTATTATTAACTAATAACTAGTAATTAAATGTAACTAAAATAAAAATTTTAATATATTATTATTATATTTTTAATATAATTACTTGTTTCAGTTCTTCATTTTCTGTAATCAAATCCTTGCTCATCTGTTTATATTTCTGGTACTTTTTAAACACTATATCTTTATTGTCGTTTTCGGATACTGACCCAATTTCTGACCGTGAACACCGATGCATTATCACAGATTTTATTAAATTAATAAGTTTATTTGAAATTATTCAAAGTTCAGTATGAACTAACTGACTGTACTGTACTACTCAACATTTTTTTGGTTAGAAATAACAGTAATTATCCAGTTAACGATTTTAAAGGTTTCATCAGTAGAGATATAAGAGGTTGTTATGTAATAAAATATCTATAATTATTTTCTTGGGGATAAATAATTTTACACATTCTTATTATTTTAATATAATCTTTAATTATGTGTTAAATAGGTAGGTTAGATTACTATACTACCTATGATGTATTTGGGCACATATTTGGTATATAAATATTTAATTGCAATTTAAATAATCAAAACAAAAATATGAATTACGTAAACCATCATTATATTTTAAATAAATCTATAGTAAATCTAATAATATTTGTAGGTAATTTTATATTTTTTCTTTATTAGGTACCTAATTAGTTGTTGACATAAATATGATACCAAAGGCTGTGAAAGGTTATATGTATACTTTGTCTATTTCTACAACATTATTTTGTAAATTATAATATTCATACTTACACTTAATTGTCATATTCATTTTTATACATTAGTATACATAATTTAACCCTAGTGTATTATTTTCATTATTACACCTTGTTTAAAGATATCTTATACTAATAAGGAAAAAATTGATATGTTGAGGTTATATTGAATCGGGAAAAGATGCTAGGGCTGCAGCAAGGTAAACAAAGCTATCTTTTTAAAATATTGTCAAATGACAACGGAACTGACAGAAAAATTATTTTAATTCTTTAGGATGTACAACACTCTCTATGAAGATCGCCAACAGCCTCATTTTACTTATTTCGGAAAACTTTTTAAAAAGATTGAAATATATGGTACATTTGTTAGTAAACCTCGTAAACGAGCTAACACAGTCACAGACGAAAATAATTCTTTTTTGATATTGGCTTCATTTTATGAGAATCCTTATACTTCATAGAGATCAATATTTGGTAATAAATTTATTTTTGAGAGTTACTTCTTTAAATTATTTACAATTTTGTAATTTTATACTTTATAAAATTACCTATAATTCGTATAAACAGCTGCTCTGTTTACTTGAAAAATAGAAAATTTAAAATTAATAAATAAAAACAACACATTTGAAATACATATATTCAAAATTATATTATAATGGTTTTACTTAATAATATACATATTAAAGAATTTTAAAATTTTACGCGTAAAATAACATTATACCTAAAGTTAGGTAGAACTTTTACTCATAAGTAATAACCCAACTTACAAATGTATTCTAAAATATTACAAATCGTACAAATTGTTCTAAAAATATTGTATATTGCAAACAATTATTGTTAATTCAAAAATTTAACTAAAAACTTTAAAATTTAACAAAATAAAAGATACAATTTTCTAGGAACTAAAAGTTAAAAATTTAACATAATTATTTTAGAAAATATGGATCTTTCATATTCATCAGTGCAACGTGTGACAAAGCGTTATGTGTTCCCATAATTAAATTTATGTTTTAGACGTGCAGTTGAAGGTGGTGTCCTAAACACAGCAGCTTGAAGCAAGATTTGCCTTTTTTAGTTCCAGCTACTTTGGAGGAGAAGCAGGCGTTGCAACTGGCAGTTATACGGCAGAAGTATTGGGTCACTGAATCAAAGGTAAGATATAAATCATAACATTTCTGTCAACTCAATTAAAATTAAAATAATTAAAATAATTACCTAGCTAATAAATTTAAAAAAAAAACGTAGATACCTATGTCTTGAACTAAGTGTCCTTTATCTCCTTTGCATATTATTATGCAGAATTTTCAACTGTTTATTAGATCAGATGTTGTGTCCTGGACCGCAAAACTGGTGTCGATAGGCACCCAGTTCAGTTCCTCCGAAGTGTTTTTCTGAGTTTTTTAGCCAAAAACTGACAAAGGTGGCCAGTAAGCCTTTCGGAGGGACTCCTATGTCAACATCAAACAGTGTGGGAGGTCAGCCACCAGAGACATCCAAGGATTCTAAGACCGATTTGTTTGATATTTCCGATAACGAAGAAGCATATTAAAAATTAACATTAATGGTGTATTTTAGTTAAATAAAAATAAAATATTACATTTTACATTTTACTATTTTAATATGAATTACAATTTAGAATAATTAGTGTAACTCAAGTAAGTTGCAAATGTACTATTGCCTATTTCACATCCGTTTCTCTGGTGACTATGATCTATGCACGATTTAAGATAATAAGATTGTTCTATCTTAAATGGTGGGTTCTCATGATAGTTTAGGTTTTCCCCAAAATTTGCTCATTACTTATTCTTTGGTATATACCAAGATTAGGCAAGGGTGGTATTGGTGGTATGCACCAAATAATATTATACATGATAATATTATATATTTCGAGTTAGGTTAGGTTATGTTAGGTGCCTGATTACAAACCACTTAAATTATTTAAAAGTGAAAGACAATGAATAGCTAAATATTTCAAATTTAAATTTAAATTTATATAATATTTTATTTTAAGATTATTTTAACAATATAATAAATTATGAATATTGTTAAAAACAATAGGGTAATATGTAGGCAAACAACTTACCTATTTCAATATATCATGACTTAAATCACCTCATTTTATATTACTATTATTCTGAATCACTATAAAAGGCATTTGTGTAGTGGTTGATCTACCAATTTACTAGAAGTGATTTACTATCGTATGAGCATAACAAGCTTCAATGAACTCGTCAAATTAATTGGACCAGCAATAGCGAAGGAGAATACACAGTTAAGACTCTATACCTGTGGAAGAAAGATTGAGTGTTAAGATACGGTAAGATAAACCACAAAAATTATTAATTCTCTTTTATTATTTTATTAAAGTTAAAACCGCAAAACTAAGTATATTGAAAAAAATATAATAATATATATATAATATTATTACAATGTTCATAAGTCATATATTTCCGTATCATCTGAAAAATTAGAAAAATGAGAACGAACTGTATCATTAGAATTTTCTGGCGATGGAGTATTTTGAATATCTTGTAACGTAGGCAAACTGTGTGGTGTGGTAAAACTGGACGTATAATTTTAATTCTGAGATAGTTGTGGTGGTGGCATGATGTTACTCCCTGGATGATATACAGGATAAGACAACGGTCGCTGTAAGACATTGTAGCTACTTGTTGATTGAGAACTTGTCTCAAAACGCTTTGCTAGTGTTATTTGTTTAAAAATGTTAAGAATACCAATTTTAGCATCGAGTTTTTCTTCTGCGTTTAATTTCTGGAGTGATGGGACAAGAGATAAAGCAAAATTTGTATCTTCATCAACCGGCTGATTTAATACTTTTATTAATGATTCGTCCAACTCGTCTGGTTTCGATTAGGAATAGGTATCAAAGTGGTAGGGGAATCATTTGGTTCCAGGTTACCTTCTGTTCGCCGATTTTCCATACAAGGAAGTAAAAATAATAATTTTTCAAAATACACATATTTACGCCTCTTGGTTGCAGTTTGTCCTGATTTTGTGTTTTTTTGGGCGTTTAATTCTCTACGAAAACAAGTCCGTAAATTTGCCCATTTTTTTGCACTTCATGACCTGAATAATAATAATGAAAATATAATTATAAGTACAATATATATTGATCAAAAAAATTACATTTGAAAATTTCATTGTGTGTATAAAATATAACAATTTACTCTAAAAGTTTCATATACCTATCCATGAATAATATTTTTAAATTACAACAATTATGCCTATTGGTACAAAAATATCTCACCATCTATCCCCTCTCATCCTTGGTTTCACAACCTCAAATTAAATCGTAAAATAATTACCTCTTTTTCACGTCTAAGATTTGGACACACCTTACTACCTTCTCACTCTTATAAACTTTCTCTCAATGACTCTCCTTTATGTATGTTCCACGTTCACGATCCCATGATTTGTGATATCTCACACATACTTTTTCACTGTCCCTCTCTGGTTCCCCAACGCAATACCCTCTTCACCCTAATTCACTCCTTTAATATCAAACTCGACACTCAATCCATTCTCTCTTCACCAAATGTACCAATTATTACCTCACTTTTATCCTTCTTCAACCAGACTGGTTTAAAAATTTAATTTATCTGTAATATTATTTTTGTTGTTAATCTTGCTTTCATATGTAATATTTATAATCATAATTGTCGAAGCTAATTGTTTACAAAGTTTCTTTTAATAAAAAAAAAAAAAAAAAAAACAATATATTTTAATAGAGATGTATAATGTGTATACCTATATGTTCAAAGGGTTTATCCCGTGTATTTAATAAAAATAAAATAAAATATTTTGGCTTTTTAAATTTACCAGATTTTTTAAGTTGTCTTTTTACTTTAATATTCAACAGTTCAGCTTGCAAATTTCGTTCAAAGTCATCTGGAAGAAAATGTTCTGAACAAATATGAGCTGTTTTTGGATTAAAACTATCTGCTCGTTTTGTTTTTGAAATCCAAGTCTTCAAGCGTTGAGGTTCGTTATCTTTTGGGAATGTATGGAATGAAACATCTCTTGATAAAGCTTTTGTGACTTTTAAATTATTTTTGCAACATGCAACTGCACACATTGTTCCAGGCATATTGAAACAACTAAAAATATTTGTTGGCGTATTAAAAGATTCAATAATAAATTAACTAGGTATTCAATTAATAAGTATATAAAAATATATATCTTGTCTTTGAGTGGTACAGCGAATACTGTAAAATAGACAGGCATATAATAATACTATAATAATATTGATAGTGTATTGGTACTTTTATTAAACTTACGGATATATTGTTGATTATTCGTAAATTCGTGAAATAAAACAACAATTTGACGAAAAGAAATAAAGATTATCGAACGGTCTGAACGGAAGACGGAACACTCAAAACGAAGTAACGCACAAGGCACAACGCAAAACACAAAACGCAACGACCATTTGATTGTGATTTGAGGTCTATTGCCTACGTCACGCACTAGTCCACCCCGCACCGTTGTTATCAGTTCCTCACCTTACACTGGCTAACCTCTTCTTTATAGATCTTGGACCAAGCCCCAGTTCATCGGAAACCATATAGGCTACCGCATGCGCAGTTACCTATAATTGAGGCAGAACTATCGAAAATGGAAGAAAACGATATCATAGAACGGAGTACGAATATCGTTAAATATTTTCAGATAAAAGGCTTCGTACAACTTGACGCCGAAATACCGAAAATTGTATTTTTCCATGCCGTTCCTTATAGATTACGAATGCATTTATAAGCATTATATCTAGAATACCCCAAAATAATCTGTGCCACCATTTTTTTGACTTCCGATCTACTCCATACGACATGTGCAATCGATCTGCGTGATCTAAGCTACACATAAAACGGTTATAGTCTTTGACAACTTGTGGACATGTGATATTATTTTTTCCCCAGTTTTGTTTTTACGTAAAACTGTTGTGACCTCAGATCCATGATAATTTGATGCAAAATGAACCTTTTTTGTGTCTTTCCACTTAAAGACGCTAATACCTAAATCAGATATGCGGTAGTCATAAGTTCCCCTTTTAGATTTTGTATCATCAGCCAATTTTGGTAAACCTTTACGATTTGGTCGAATAGTGCCATAAGCTAAACAACCTTCGAGTTTAAGTTTTTCTAAAAGAGGAATAGACGTAAAAAAATTGTCAAAAATGAAGCACCTATTTTTATTCCACTCAATTTTAGACAGTTTAAGTACGATTCTTTCTCCAAGCCCTAAATGTTTGAATTCGTCAGACACGTCTTGTTCGTCTTTACCTTGGTATATTTTAAAATTTTTTATATAACCATTCTGATCAGACATACACCATATTTTATATCCACGCTTTATCGGCTTCATAGGATTGTATTGTTTCATACTATTTCTTCACTTAAAAACTATCATAGACTTGTCTATTGATAATTCCCTCGTGCCATAATATGATTTTGAAAATTTTTCAGTACAATAATCAATCAATGGATTAAGTTTAAAAAGTTTTTCTATATTATTCGGAGGAATTAAAGTGTCCTGTACATGTAAATTTGTTAATATTAGATCAAACCTATTTCGTGGCATTGTATTAGAAATTAAATTAACACCAAGATCTGGACAAGTTGACCAATAGTTTTCCAGCTAGGTAATTTAAGGTAACCCATGAAAAAATTAATTCCAATAAAATTCAACATTTCGTGTCGTTTTACGTTCAGTATTTTATCTCTTTGAGTACCATATAAATTTGTTTCAAAAACAGGATGATCGAGAAAGCCGTCTAAAAGTTCAAGAAAAACCGATGTAACCGTTTTACCATGAAAAAGTTCATCTACTGGTCCAGTTGGAAGGCAATATTTTGGTATATCATATGTTTTATTTTTTTAGACTATTTTCGATTAGGTTCATAATATGATTTTTCAGTTTCGTCAACATTTGTAGTTATCGAGGAAGTTATAGAATCCGAACCTTAAACTCGGTTTCGACTGAATTTAACCGATTTCGGTTATTTCGGTTTTGACCGAATTTAACCGATTTCGGTTATTTTGGTTTTGGCAAATTTCGGTTCACTATAAAGAATTTCATACTAGCATTTATATTAAATTTAGTATGTAGTATGTACATGATGTAAAAACTTACAACTGTATAGATTGGGGAATATTACATTCCGAAGTTTTAAATTTTTAACCACCTAATTTTAAAACCAATAGTTACTTACTGATTTGGTAGTTTTCGAAATCGAATACCACAATACGGAATACAGATTACAGCTGATTATTGTAAAATTTAATATTATGAAAATTGTATATTTTAAAATTCATATATTTTATCTTATATAACTGTACCTAAAAATAATTAAGTACCTAATATTAAAAAGATAAAACTTAATTTTTTCTTAAACATTAAATAGGTATTTAGGTAGTAGCAATAAAGACACTGAACTGTTCAGTCACTGAACTATAAAATATATATTTTATATTACGCCTTTATTTCAATAAATGTATAATAACTTAAAACATATTATTTAAAATGCAGATTTTAGTCACTTTCCTTCATGTACCTATTTTTGAATTAAAACTTTAAAACTATAAAAATTATATTATAATAGAAAATATTTATAAAATATGAATAGAAATTACAAATCACAAAAATACTTTCAATTAAAATGTGAAATTCAAATTCAAATGTTATAATTACCTAGATACCTACTGAACTTTTGTATTATGAGCTAAAAATATCAGCATATCTGCAGTTTTCCCAGAAAGACAGTTTCGTTTACCTCTTATAATATTTCCAGCTTTAGAGAAAGCTCTCTCAGCAGCAGTTGAAGTTCCGGGAACACTTAAATATTTTTTTGCCATTTTAACTAATTTTGAGAACCTCATTTCATTTTTTTGCCACCACAAAACAGGATTATTATTTTTATCAATCTGGGGTTCCTCAGCATAAATTGTTACTTCACATGTTTTTTTTTACTATTCGATTGTCTGATGGAAATAAAAAATTAAAAGCTGTACGTTTTTCTTCTATCTATGTCTTGAGTAGGGGCTTCGTTGTCAACATCTATGTTAATTAATCTTTTAAATGTTCTTTTATTCTATTGGATATGCCCATTTCTCGTTCAAACTTTTTGTACCAAGGGTCGAAAAAATGTGCACATGTCTAATAATGTTGGTTGAGAATTACCCATCAAGCTTTGATCATATCTCCCAGTAGTGGAAAATCGAGAGAAAAAATCATTTTTGACAATCAATTTAAACTCACGAAGAGAATATGAATCACTAGAATTTAACTTTAAAAAATGTTCTGTTATTAAATGAATAAGTGGTTATACGATCAATGCCGTAGGTGAACTTTCAGAAGACATAATTGTTGTCACCAATACAAAAGGTTTTAAACAATCACGTAGTTCTTCTAAAAAACGCCAATCTCTTTCGGCTATGTCTAACCCTTTTGCGATTTGCGATGATGTAATAGTCTGATTATTTAGCACTGCTGTAATTGAAGAACGTTGCTCGATTAATCTATCAACCATACGATAAACAGAATTCTACCGCGTTTTAACAAATTATATTAATTTTCGTTTTGGAGCATCGGAAGTATTTTAAACATTACGATAAGCATCATATGCAACATTTGAATGTTTGAAGTGCGATACAATACTTTTACATGTATCCAAAATTAATTTGATATGATCAATTTGTAGACCAGCGTTCATACTACATTGCTTAGTGTGTGCAAAGCAGTGTACACCATCAATATCTTTTTAGCGGGAGCCAGTTAAAACGTCGACAATCAAAATACCGACGGTTGAAACATCGACAAGTACAAAATGTCGACGGATCATTATATCGACAAATAAACAATGTTGACAGGTCAATATGTCGACAAATTACAATATCGAAAAATTAAATTAAATTTTATTATTATTATTTTAATTTATTTAAATACGAAATATGAATTATTTAATTAATTAAATATTCTAGGGTATAGATATAAATATAAATAAAATGTATAAACATGAAATAAAATAAAATTATAATGTCATATTGTAAGCAATTCCTCTTAAAAACTCTAAAACTGGAACGTTTCCGTCATTTTGTATGACGTTTTGGATTCTGTTCTCTCGTTGTTCATTTTTCTCATTTGGACGTGGACGAGGTACTCCGCTAAGGATTGACTCAAAATTGATTTGTTGATTGTTTTTTGATTAAAAACAGACCACAATTCTGGTGAAAATAATGGTAATCCTCTAACAATGTTGCCATTTCTTAGTGTTTTACGAACTCGACCTGGAACATAATTTTCCTCAAACCACATTAAAAGATATTCCGTGCCTGGTTCTATTTCTAGCTGTTTTTAACTTCAGCAAATGCTGATGGAATTTCTTCGGATGGTAAAAAAGCGAGAGCAAGCAAATGACGGATTAGCAAACTGAATTCTTCGTCTTCGCCATATTTAATAGAAAGACCAACAGACTGAACTTTTCGCCACATACTCTGTCCCAAATGAAAGAGACATAATCAACTTTGACTATTTGTGAACTCTTGTTTAACTGCACTAATAGCCGCTTGTTCAAAATCGGTTAAAATATAGTCAGGCTGTAAAACTATATTATTTTCCGATGCATAGTCTTGTAAATCTTGAAACATACGAATATCACATTGTTTAGACTTACTACTTAAAAGAGCAAAGACCAGAGGTAAAATTCGCGAATTTGTACAATGTCCAACTGGAGCATGAATTGAATATAACTGGTGGAATATTGTTGGTACTGTTTCGTTCCATCCATTATCCAGTATTTTGCCAATTCGAGCTTACGGAGGTTCGCTAAAGTTGTAAATAAAAGTATTTTATCATTTCCAATTTCAGATTCATTGATAAGAAAAAGTTCACTATTTAATGTTTGCTTTAATTCTTCGGGTATAACCAGCAAATCCAATGACGTAGGTTCTGACATAACATTTTGTCTACGCACTCTTTTTATTTGTTGACGCATTGCATCTTTTGAAGGCATGGATTGGGCATTATTTATGTCCATAGAAGCATAAATACTTTGAATTATCTGGGCTGGTTTGTCTCTTGAGGTCTCAGCTTTCTGTTTTAAGGTTGTTATTATTTTTGCAATTTTCGGTTTACTGGCTTCGGGAGCATGATTGTGGTTATTATTTTGACCATATAAATGATGTTGTCCATTTACAAAAAATGTTTGTGCTGTTCCTTTACAACCAATAGAGAAATACGTTGATCGCATCTCCAATAAAATTTATTTTTACGGTTTTGATTTTGAAGGAAAAGATATCCATGAACATTCAGTTTATCTTTTTATGAACCAAACACCGATAGCGCTCAAACCATATCCCTACCCGTAGGCAAAACAGACTACAATCGATACCATGGTACAGGATATGGAACAACAGGGACTTGTGGAGCAAAGCACATCACCATGGGCCGTACCCGTCGTCTTAGCAAAAAAGAAAGACGGATCGCCCCGACTGTGCATCGACTACAGACGACTCAATGACGTCACTGAGTCCAACGCTTATCCAATGCCGGACCTCAATACGTTGATACGTCAAATGCGAGGCGCAAAAATATTTAGCATTTTGGACCTTAAGTCAGGATACTGGTAAGTACCACTTAACCAAAACGCTCGAAAATACACGGCATTCCGGACGCGTCGGGGTCTGTATCAGTTCCGAGTCCTCCCCTTTGGCCTTAAGAACAGCCCCATGACCTTTGTACGTTTAATGAACGAAGTATTGTGGGGGTACCTGGATGAGTTCGTCCGCGTATATCTTGATGATATAGTGGTGTTTTCAAACACTACGGACGAACACCAGTGCCACTTGGACAAAGTTCTGGAGCGTCTACAGAGACACGGGTTAACATGCAACACCGAAAAATGCAGTTTCGGATCTACCGAAATATCGTTTCTCGGACACCTAGTCACCTCCGACGGCATAGACAAACAACCGGAGAAACTAGAAGACATCATGCGGTTCCCGAGTCACTGGAGGCTTTTCACTAGGACAGACAACTGTTGGCCTTCTAACCTACGCTGATGATATTGCCATTCTAGGGAACAATGTAGGTCAATCATCATGCCGGAAACTCATGGAAACTGCGGGAAAAGTTGGTTTACAAATCAATGATGAAAAAACAGAATATATAATGAATAAGTGAATAGAAGAGTGGTCAATTATCGACAAGGTGAAATAATGGAAGTAGGAAACCACAGCTTTAATAAAGTGTCCCACTTTAATTATCTAGGTTCAGTATTAACTAATGACAATTTCACAGGTCTGTGTTTTCCAGTTAGCTAGGATTCCCGAGTTAGAATTACGTAAGAGCTATTCTGGTACGTAAGGGGAATTCCGTGGCGACCGCGAATAACCGTGAACCGGCTGTGGGAAGTAGTTATAAGATTAGAGCAGTATAGCGTTATATAACACAACCCCTCCGAACACTTGCCCTTCGTCCCGTGACACTACCGCAGATAACAGCGCAGCGTACGGGTACAGCATAAAAACCGGTATCGCTGTCGCACAGTGGTCTGAAATCCAGTTTTAGGCGGAAAAAATTAATACCTCTTAATTTTTAGTTTAAATGATTGTTTAATATATCAAAATTACAAGTTTTGAGTATGCTGAATCCAATTTTGGTATCAGTTTTGAAGTTTGCCCAAAGGAAGGGGGGCTAGGGGGGGGAATTTATTGAAGTAATCCGAAATGTGTGTAATTTACATCAACTTATATGTTTAAGTGGCTGCTGAATTCAAATCTTGAATCTGTTTTGAAATAGGATCTTTAAATAAGAAGCTAGGTTGTGTTTTTATTAAAGTGTTGCAAACATTTGTATATTTTACATCAAATTTTATTAATTTACTTTATGAATTATACATTTAAAAAAATATATTATTAGATTATTTGGATTTAAATTTCGTAATTTTCTTCATCCTCCATATTCTCGACGTTTAATAACGCTCTTAATTCACTATCCAACAACATCTTTTTTTCTTTGGTGTGTTGCGTATTGAGGAAATGTATGGATCTGAAGAAAGTAATAAAAAATGCAGAACGTCTTCATTTTGAGCTAATCTACTAATTTTTCGTGAATGATGTTCACGATAATTTTTGTAGTCCTTATTTCTGGCCTCCTGGGCTTCCTCGAAAAGTTGTCCTAAACAAATATTTTTATTAATAATTTTAAATTTTGAGTTATTTGTTTTGTATATTTTACCTATAGGAAGTAACGCAGATTCAATAACAGTAGCTCCATGTATTAAAATTTTATGGACACTAGCAGGCATATAATACCAAGGATATAGTTTAACATATAGTTTTGCTGTATCCATAGTGTACTGTTGGAATGCATTTATATTAATTTCGTAACCACTTGCCATCGATTTCAAAATAGTTCCAAAGCGTTTAATTAAATTTAAGTCGACACCTGTTATTTCAGAGGATTTTTCACAATTTTTGAAAAATCTACGAGCTGTATTTCTATCATTCGTTGTTCCTTTTCATATTCAGCATAAAAAAAAGTTACAAGTTATAATAAATTGTTTAGTTATTTTCTTACCTTGCAATACTATGTCGACTAGTAATCCTAATTCTGATTTGAATTTATTTTGAATCATTTTTTTTCTATTGTTAAAATTCACTTTATTTTCTGGAGTCTTAACCTAAGTAATATCGTGACTAATTGGTTAACTTAATATTTAATAATGTATTTTATTGTTTCTACCTGCCAAGCTTTAATTTCCAGTCTATAAGATATGTGTAAAATACATTCCAAAAACCTAATCCATGCGTGGAGAGTGGATAGTCCAAACTCAAAGTGTTTAGTATTTTCAATGTATTTTACTTGGATGGAGTCGATATTGTTCATATTTTTAGGACTACAGCCACAGATATAACATGTTTGGCTTGAAGTGTTGGATACTGAATTGCAAACCTTAAATTAATTTTTTTATTATATTAAAATTAGTCCTATACTACAATTTATAATTAAATTAATTGTATTACCTTTCCAATTATCATTGTAAAAACCAACGTATGTTTTACATTTAAGTTATTGTCATCAATCTTTATAGTTGTAGGAACTATACTTTTGATTTGATCTTCAACAATTTTTAACTCTTCATAAGTAGTTTGTGCAGTTTCTTTTTTTAACATATATTTAATTGGCCTACAAAATCTTGTCGATGAGGGCCGAGGATTTTTCCATAAAACTATTTTATTATTTTCAACATTACACTGCAATTGTAATGGAACTAAAGAAAATAAAAATAAGTCACCATCACATACATCGTTTGTTGTATTCTCAAAAAAATATCTTTGCTTGTATTGAGCTTGCCCACTGCTACCGTCACAACCCCATTTATATATTATTTCAAAATTATGCATTCGGTTTTCTATTTTTGGCAGAGATGGGATTGTAAAAATTCGAACAATCGTATGATCAAGAAGATCTTGTATGTTGATTTCACAAGCTGTTTCCTTAACTTGTATGTTTTTAGGATAACACTTTCTTTTTGCTTCTAAAATTTGTTCATAAGTAGGATAAATATTAACATTTTTATTTTTAGCAGAGAGTCGAATATTAATATATTGCTGTTTGGTTAAATTGTTGTCCAAGAAAAAAGCTAGAGCTTCGTCATTTGTGTACGGAATGATTACATTCAATGAATTATCGTACGCTTTTTTAATTTTTAATGCTCTAGTAGGTGTTTTAATTGACTCTTTTAATAAATTAGCTGCAGTTCTATTTCCAGATGAATGAAGTGAAGTTTGTGTAGCTTGTATCATTTCAGAAGGAGAAAATGTATTTATTATTGTTTTAATTTTATTCCGTTTCGATCTTTCACAACTATTTTCAAAATCTTTGACTGGTCTTCCTATAGTTTTGTTTTGTTCTTGTTTAGGTAGTTCAAGTTCACATTTAAGCCACTCACTATTAGCTTGAATAAATCTTATATGGTTCCGTGAGCTTTTCGTCCAAAATCTTTGTAAAACCAAAGTAAACTTCAAAATTAATTGCTCAACTAATTTTGTATAATGCGAATTCCATTCTTCAATTTCGTATCTAGCCTTCAAAATGTCGAGTAAGTATTTTCTTGATTTTATAGAGTGAGGATTTAATGGACCTCTATTACTTAATAGTTGATATAAATCATCATAAGTATAAAAATGAGAATATGAATTATTGCAATTTAAATTTTCGCTAATGTCGATATCGTCTATATCAACGTTACTACTGGAACAGGCTACAAAAAAAAATATTAAAAATACAGACGCAAATGGACGCAAACCAATTTTTGGGATATTATACAGTAGAATATATACAATACTTATTATATATTTGTTAACGATTATTTTTGGTTATTTTTTAATTACACGCTTTGAAATATAAGTATAATTTTTTTTATGCGATTTTTCTAAATATTTTTTTTGTTTATCATCATAAAATTATATATTTAGTATATTAAACACTTACCTAGGTGTTCGTTGTCCATTTCTTATTTGAGAATGAGTAAAATTGAACAAAAGAATCAATTTAATACCTCATACAATAATCGACAAAACTCGAATGCGAATAAATGCTAAAGTAACAGTTTCATGAAAACATTATCTACTTTTCTTATCGCCTGAGCAGTCTAACGAGCTCAATATCATTTTAGATAATAATTCCTTATTACATATGATATATATATTGGATTAATACAAAACAATATTTATTTCAGTCAAATTTAAAAATGGACTTTTTTCCGCCTAAAACTGGATTTCAGACCACTGTGTGTCGTCGTAAGCCGCCGCTGCACACCGCTGTTGTCGACCGCCGCCGTGCGTCGCCGTCTTTACTTAAGCAGCCGCCGCGCGCCGCCAGACAAACAGGTTTCAGTCGCCGCCGCTAAGGCCGTTGATCTAGTAACACTATATTTGGAAACGCGCCGCCGCCGCCGGCTGATCCATATCAACATTCGCGAATAGATAACACGCATTTTCGTAAACACAACGAGAAATTCGCGTAGCTTCGCCGAAGTGGTTGTTTTCTTCTCACACACTACTTGACCACGCAACAGTTCGACCACATTTGTAATACAATTATCAAAGGTAGTACTTAATACGAAATGACTGGTAAAACGATACAACAGTTGACGTCGGCCGAACTACGTAGCGAGTGTGCGACCCGAGGTATCAGCATATCTGGGTCGAAGCCAGATCTAGTGATTAGGCTTGAAGAACACCTTCGGGAGTGCGGGCAAGACCCTGAGAACGCACGATTCTCTTCCGCGCAGCCGCTGATCGCAATATCAACGAACAGTGCGGAAGAACACCCGTGCACGGCGTCCACAAAGATAGGGACAGTGGCAAGCCTGTTCGACAGACGTCCGTCCGCGGGAGGCTTTCCGGGCCTTACAGCACAGCAAACAACCATGGACGGACAGCAAGGACAGAGCGAGCCACAGACTGTCAAACAACAGCGCGAGTCCGCACATAACCCGGTAAACAACATATTTCAAACTGCAGCGGAACAACTGCATATGTTGAAACAAACGTTGCCGCAATCGAAAGAGGAAACATCTTTCGAGGCGTGTTTAATGGCACTGGAGGCGAGCATGACACGTTTCTTTACGGAAACACGTCAGGCTGCAGCACAGCAGCCACTCAACAATCCAGTTCCGCGGTTCCCTAACCACCCGTCACCCGTACAAGTAACAACTCGCGCACACGACAGTTACCAGTCGGGCAGACCGTATGTGGATAATGACGGCGACGCTCAAACAAACGTCAGCCACATTCCCGCCGCGAACGACCGACCTTTCTTCGCGCGCAATATACACCATACGAAGCACGCTCACATGAACGTTCGGTATTAATACCGTACGAGGACTTGCGTACAGCAAGAGCTTCGTTACCCGAGTTCAGTGGGACAAGGGCCGAGGACCCCGTACGGTTTATAGGAAATACCGAGTCGATTTTGGAACAAGCTCGTATACACCCCGCGGGGTGGTGCAGGACGGTTGAACCGCAACTAAAAGGAACGGCGAGTACATGGTATAGTTCTATCAGGCCACTCGATCTATCCTGGGCAGAATTTCGGGACGAATTTTATGAAAATTTCAATAACGCCGAAATTCAGTCACGATTGCGCGCCGACATCGTGTCAACACGACAAACGCCCAAACAGTCGCTAGCGGAATTCGTGTTGAATAAGAATCAGCTAGCACGCCGCGTAACCACCGGCCTATCCGAATCGGAATTGGTAGGTATTATCGCCGGGTTAGCACACGACACGTTCCGTACGCACCTCCGGTTGCACCGACCACAAACGTTCGGCGAGCTGAGACGCATCGCAGGCGTTTTGGATCCGGCAACGGACAGCACTAATCCGCCCACACAACACTGGACGCCTAAGCCCAAAAAGGGGCCGGACACTCCACAAACAGCACCCCCAGTAAAAAAAAATATTTTGGCAATTCATCTGATGACCAGCCACCGGGGCCGTGCCAGTTCTGTGGGGAACTCCATTGGCACAGTAGGTGTCCACACAGACCCACCAGGTCGGGAAACGGCGGGGGAGTCAACGGGAACTAGTCCTCCCCATCGACTCATCACCACCCCACCACCCATCAACACACACTATCGGTAGTACACATGGGAAAAATAAGCACAATCGAAAAGCACGTAGTACGGAAGTTCGACACACAGAACAACCTAAAACGAACATTTTTTCCATTCCAACACCTATCGACACCCGTTCACAGGCCCCCAACCTACACCACCCCACCACCGAACACACTCACCTCACCGATGACACGTGTGTTCAACAACAACCGGCTCATGGGGCAGCCACAGGTGTAGGAACAAAGGCAACAGAAACACGGGTGTTCACCTACACAGGTGACGGGGACGCGAACATACACACCACGCATACACCCGCATTAGGTCAGTCTGCGCGCGTAGAGCATCGGATAGGCACAGTTGCAACCGATAGGGACAGTGTGGTAATGGCGGTTAACACCGACTACCAAACAGTCTCGGTCGCGGTTCAGAACCAGTTGTCCCGCACTGCCGATTGTAATACGACTAATAGCGGTACACGAACACGCCCGGACAAAATTCCGACCCCCGCGGTTGAACTCGAATTTCCGTCAGGCTTCGTAACAGCCCTATTAGATTCGCAGGCGCAAAAGTCTTACGTAAACCCGATAATAGCCCGTAAATACAGCAAAATAACCCCCCACAGCCCCACAAAGTCCGAATGGCGGACGGTCACACTGCAACAACCAGTGGCACTTCCACATTCGAAGCTAGAATAGGGGCGCTCGACATAAAATACGAGTATTCATATTATTATACTAATAAGTAATCAGTAATACCTATTAAATTAATGAATTTACTTTTAAAAGAGGAAAAATTAATTTATTAACTGTTTTGAAAAATAAATATAATAACTGATAATAAATTAATACATTTTAAAATGTTGGTTTTAATACATAATTTGTATTCATACTTAAAAATTTATGTTGACTTGTATGGTCATTAGTTAAAGAGGATCTTAAGTCCGTCAACACACATCCTCCTCTACTAAAAACCCGTTCAGAAGCTACACTTGGTGCTTGTACAGTCATATATTTTTTGGCGAATAAGTAGGCGAAGGATAAGTATCTTTATTAGACCACCACTGAATAGGGTCTTGCTCAAAGTTTGATTTTGGAAAACCTAGGTATAAATTAACCTCCTTTTCAATTTGCTGAGTTACAGTAACTTCCGTAAATAATAAAAAAAAAAACATTATAAATTAAGTGTACATAATAGTATAATACATATTGCTATACAATATATTAATATTAGTCATATTACATATTATTATGATGAATTAATAAAATATTGTTAGTTACCCTTTCCGTATAATCGTTGTTAGTAGGAGCTTGAAAAATTGCAAACAATCCAGTTTTTTTTTTTCAAGTGAAGTGTGAGTCAACACACTCGTATAGACTAACGTGGTTCGCTGCAACGTGCCGGCGGCTGGTGTACCGAGGGGACAACGTACGGCGATCCAGTTCTTATCAGCAAACGGATGGTTTTCCGGCGCATAAACAAACAAATATACTAATCTATGCAGCACTGTGCTACGGATAACGTTGTCCGTGGCCGTTAACAAGAGCTCTTAAGCTTACGTTTTTATAATGAAAACAATACATTAAAATATTCATCATACATGCATATTATAAAATAATAGTGTAATGATTATTTTCAGTTTTAGTTGTTGCTTAATAGATATACTTATGTTGTATTTAAAAAAAATACAGTTTATACTTACAGCCAGTGTTGAGTTCAGATAGCAAAAATAACATCTTGATAAATATTAGATTACTAGCCAAATCAATATCTAGCTTAATATGAAATAGAATATTCAATTTTTATCTAGATAAATATGTAGATAAAATTTTTTCATCTAGATTTATATCTTACAACAGTTAATTTGTATTAATGCTTGCCATGTTATTAAATTCTTGGTTGAGTAATTGATTAAGGGAGGCAAACCAGGAAGGCTTGTTTCGTGTCAAAAATATATTACCTAATGAATAAAATATACATATAAAATATTTAAATACGTATAACAAAATATCAAATAACCAAAATCATGGTTAATTACCAATTATTGTAATTAACATATATATATTTTCTGGTTTAAAAAACTAGTTTATATTTTTTATATTACATTCAAACTGCAAATTAATATATAAATACTAATAATATTTTAATGTTAAACAAATAAATTATAATGATAAGTCATGCTTGTTTAGTTCTTTGACTTGAAACATAGTTGCATCTCAAACGTTTTGTCTCCTAGACGATTTCTCCTGTGTGTTAATACTTGGATTGCTCCACTGAAAAGTCGTTCCACTGGAGCTGAAGACGGAATAGTTGTGTTGTATTTTAAGAACAGTTGTTTAACTATACGATAATCTTCTAAAACACTGAATTCTTTTTTGGGAGAGTTTAAGAACGTCAAAGCTGTACACAAGAAAAGATCTAGATATTTATGTAGATTTCCATAACTTAAATCTTAGATACCAATTAGATATTATATAATTTATTCATCTAGATAAGATAAAGGTACTTAATTTTCATCTAGATAAATTATCTAGATAAATTTTTCTAGATACAACTCAACACTGCTTACAGCAAAATATTATCAGTAGAATCCATTACAATTTCATATCCCTCAAAAGTAATTGAAGGTTCGACTGTATTAGGCTGGCCAAAAATGGGGAAATCTCCAATTGAAGTAGCAATTTTTTCTTCTAATGCATCTAAACTACAATCTAATTCATCTGTTTTTCCACTTCCTCCCCAGTTTTTATTAAATTTTTTTAGATCAACGCTCTTTGTTTTTGCATTACATTTCATGCCAGTCCAACACTAATTGTATAGCAAATAAAATGTTAAACAATTATTACTAATTAGTAACTATGAAATACTTGTTGTTAATTAATACCTTTCTCTACTTATCTGCCGTTTTCTTTGCACCAATCATGGAGTTTAAATTTGAAGTTATTTGTTCCCAAAGTTGTTGAGCATTTTTGTGGGTGAATTGTGAGTTGAATTTACCTGTTTTTAATTGTACATTGTTCTCTAAGAATTCAACAAGATCTTCCTTCTGTGCATAAGTCACAGACTTCCCTTTTGTTTTTTTTGTAGCGTCCCAGCATACAAGAGGACGAGCGACTGGTGTTGAGGTAGATGGATTGAGTGAAATGAGTATAACAACTTGACTTGTGATTAATTATTATAAATTTATTAAATTAATGTGTAAAAAAAACACTTTTACTGCACAAAATGATTTAACTCAAAATATTCTAATTCCAAATGATTAATTTAGAATGGTGTCTGGCGTGAAGGTGCTTGCACTGATGGTGGCTCACGGCTAATTTGGGTCTAATCGGGGCTCTCCTATATAGTCCTACTCCCTGCGTTTCCTCTCCTATCGATAAGATAAGTATGTGTCCATGGTCGAGTCGTGCAAAAGCGTACGCGTGTATTATTCTGATATCGCAGCTTCCCACGCTCGTGCGACCGGTCGGTTATTCCTGGTTATTCGCGATACGTAATCTCAATAACCCGATGACATTAATCATCTATCTAGATATTCCTGTCAATACTACGATTTCATATTTAATATTCCGTAGAACTAATTCTAACTATGACGATATTTTGGAAAGGCTAGGAGTTTGGCCTTCGATACAGTTATTGAGGTTCTACACAATATGACTGGTGGACGAAATCATACGCCCCAGGGACACTTATGTATATCTACATGTATATGCAGATTTAGTGGTTTTAGCAGAACGTCAGTACATAGCATTTTATCAGCCATAATGCGTGTCACTTAATCGCTTATGATCCGATACTAGTATACAACTAAAAGTATAATGTAGGTTTAAACTTTAAGACTACCTATAACGTTTTTAATTTTTATTATATAAACTTTAATATCATGAAATAAGATAAAAATTTTAAATGTCATGGAAAAAAAATAAATTTTTTCGATAATCAGAAATACTGTCGAATGAAATTTTTTCGATTCATCAAGATTCGATAAATGTTTGAGAATTTTATCAAAAATTTAAGATCGAATCAATTATATCGATCGATAGTTGACAATCGAATAAATATTTTCGACAACCAATATCGATTGATTTGAGAACAGGCCCCCAAAGTATCATATTACGATCGGTGGGGATTGTCCATCGGTTATAAGCCAGTAGAAATATAATGTACGTCATTACGATTTATACTGTTAACAATAAATGTCTGTATAATACGTTTATGTTATTATTTATATTAATAATACATAACACATAGTATTTTAGATAACAAATCTAGGTTCATTTACAAGCATTTTATATATTATAGTGTTATAAACACTAAAATACAAAGTACAACTGCAATGGAGCATGCCGACATAAATTTGAAATTTTCCATTGCTATCATGATCATGTCACGGGCTACAGGCTTAGGTTTAGAGTGTATATCTCGTTATCGTGCTTAATCGCTGCGTAACCACTATATTGTATATAAGCAGTATATTATCTTTAATCATGATTAGTATATCTATGGTTAATTCCAGTTGTTAACAAGTACAACTATTAAAGACTATTTTTGGACGAGCGACGCCGGACGAGCATTATCGACTGATTCAAAAATCCAGCAAATGGCGGCGTGTAGTGAGGATGCAGGTTTATGGTCTCAGTGGCGTATTACATTTCCCCGTCTAATTCACTTTTTTAAAGTAAATCCTCGTTTTCCTCAATTAATTTCACTATCAAATTTATAATATAATTACTATAAGGTAAGCTACCTCATACAGTATTCCCAGGCTTGGGACTGGCAACTCATACTTAATATGTAATGAATTGGCGGTTTACAATTTCTTTTTTGTTGTTATCTTAAAGTTAAAACTAATAAAACTTAAAAAAGTTATGTCCGTTTATTTATATTTAACATATTAAAATTAAAAAGCTAAAACTAAAACCTACGAGTGATCACTACTATTGAGCTGATGTGAAATATTATTTTTATTTTTGTATCACTAAATATTACTTATTGTATATAATCTACATTATGATAACTAAATCAAATTGAATTGAACGGGAATATGACTGACGGGGAAATGTCCGACACGCGACGGGAAAACGGTGACGGGGATGTGACCTGCTACCGGGGATGCTTAACAGCGAGTGGCGACCGTGAATCATGAATTTATGTTAACTGTTTTTCGACTTGGTATTCACGTGTACTACAGTTATTCTAATATTCTGTATTTCAGTGTGACTGTGTAATTATTTTTCTGTATGCTGTTCAGTCAATTTACACAGCTTATATTTTTTACTTTTTTAGTGCATACTGTTTGATATTTTTTTGTGATATCAGGACTTCATCGTTTTCGTTATTTTGTTCATCGTTTTGTATAGTTCTGTTTTTATATTTCGTCCACACGCACCCAAATACTTCAACCCAATTTTAAACGGCTGGTGTTCATTGATGTAATTATGTAGCTATTATTTATAAAATTATATTTTTTGGGATTGAGTACCACGCGCTCTAATACTGATTGATATTTCAGATTGTCTCCATTTATTCAATTACAGTTTGACCTTTGTCGGATACGGTCGTTCGTCGTTGTCTTGATAATCATATCACGTTTTCATTATCGCTAGATATTATTAATATAAAGTGTTTTCAAGTTTTTATAATTCTGTGCGTAGTTTGCAATAATAGTATCCATCAAGGAGATGAAATTCAATGCTCTATTTGTAAAGAGTTTACCCACTTTATCTGTGCGGGTCTCAGGGAGGAAAAATTTCGTAAGTTGAACAACCAAACGAAAGATAAATGGTCTTGCAACACCTGTAAAGTTAGTAAGGAGCAAGATAAAAATAATTTTTTAAGTAAAACAAATAAATTAGTAACTTCAAAAGGTAATGAAATTACTAATGAGACCTTAAATGGTGTAATTGACTCTGTGAAATTTATGAGTACGCAACTTGATGGTTTTGGCCAACAACTGTAATCGTTAGTGTCTACAATAAATGAATTAAAGGACGAAAATAAACAAATAAAAGAAGAAAATATAGTACTTAAGAAAGAAATTTTAAAATTATCACAACGAATTAATATTATTGAACAAAAATCGCTGGAGTGTCATGTAGAACTTATTGGTGTGCCTGAAATTCAAAAAGAAATTTGTATAGATACTATGGATAAAATTACATCAACATTGGGATTAGATATAAAAGTTAAAAATGCTCTTCGCATTCCATCTAAGATCACGGATAAGCCTAGGAAAATCTCAGTTTGTTTCAAGTCCGTTGAAGAAAAGCATAAAAGCATAAGGTCATGGATCTTATATATATAAAAAAAAAAAAAATGATAGCAAAACATATTGACGAGAATTGGTATAACACGGCAATTTATGTAAACGAGCAGATGACATCAACATTTAGGAACCTATTTTTCAAGACAAGGAATATAGTAAAAGAGGTCGGTTACAAATTTATCTGGTTCAAAAATAATAAAATATTTGTTAAAAAAAAACGAGGGCTCGATGACTATAAATATAGAAGATGAAGCATCTATTTCAAAAATTAAATAATATCATAATATATAGTCCATAAGTTTATTTTTGTTTTCCATATATGTTAATTTTAAGTTAATTTTATTATTAATAATTATAATAGATGTATATAATATAATAGAAAAATTTGATAGTTATTACACAAAGTACTATGAATCTATTTCTGAATTCGTTGATAGTATAAATTATACAATAGAAAACTCTTTTAAATTAAATATTATTTGTACTAATATACGTAGTTTAAATGCTATTTTTGAAGATTTAATTTTGTTTCTGAAAAATGATATACACACTACAAAAAAATAGATATTCTGATTTTAACAGAAACTTGGCACAACACTTTAGATTTTTCTTATATTATAACTGGTTATAATACATATTACTCTTTACTCAAACGCAATCAAAATGATGGGATTGTTGTTTTTATAAAAAAAAGTTTTTTAATTGTTGATTTGCATGAATATGATTTCGAAGAGAGTAATATTTGAAAACTGTCTGTGATTACTAGGAATAATCCGATAGCTATATATTGTGTGTACCGTTCACCTTCAAGTAACTGTAATCTATTTATTGATAGGTTACGTTATAATATATTAAATGACGGGGAAGCCGTAAACGAATGCACAATAGTAATAGGTGATATGAATATGAATATCGATATCAGAGGAAAGGTAGATAACGAGTATTTAGACACTATGGCTCAGTATGGTTTTAAATCTTTTGTAAAAATTTTTACACGTATTCCAGCTTATGGCGCATGCTCATGTTTAGATCATATTTTCATTAAAGCCCCACAAGAAATTCTAGATAAAACTGAAGCAGGTGTTATACAAACACAAATTACAGATCACTTTTCTTTAATAATGACTATGCCAATAATAATAATAATAATAATAATAATACTTTAATGCTTACTAATAATTGTAAGAAAGAACATTCTACTAATAGAAAAATTAAGTATGAAGTATTGGGTGACAATTTAAAAGATGAGAAATGGGACGATGTGTATAATAATTCTAATATAGATGAATGTGTAAATTTCTTTTATGAAATAATATTAAATTCAATTTACAAAGCCAGTAGTCTAGATAAGGTTAATTCAAAAAACAAAAGAATTAAGGAATGGATGACTGTAGGTTTACTCAAATCCACACGAAAAAAGCATGAACTATAAAAAAAAGTAAAAAAGCACCAAGAAAACACAAATTTGCTCTTATATTATAAAATATACAGGAATAAATTGGCATGTCTAATAAAGGCAGCTAAAACTAAACTGTATAAGGATACATTTTCTAAGGTTGCTGGAAGTCCAAAATTAACGTGGAACTTAATTAATGAATTAACTGGAGCCAAAAATATCAATAACAATGCAGGGAATATAAATTATATTAATAATAATGGTCAGTGTATTAATGTTCAGAAAGATCCTGTGACTGCGGTGAATATTTTTGATAACTTTTTTTGTTAATATTGGTAAGGAGTACTCAGCTAAGTTTAAAAATAAATTAATAGATAGAAATAATGTAACATGTGATTTCTCTTTTAACAAACAATTTTTAGTACCCATTGATAAAGACGAGATAAAAAATATAATAAAAAATCTAAAAGATGAAACAGCATCTGGCTTTGATAAAATATCAGTTAAAAAAAAAAAAAAAAAATTGAAAATCATTTTGCAGAGCCACTACTGTTCATACTCAATTTATGTATAAAGCATGGCTACTTCCCCAACAAATTTAAAACAGCTATAGTTAAACCATTGTATAAATCAGGAAGTAAAGATAACATGTCTAATTACAGACCAATATCTATGCTTGCAATTTCTCTAAGATTTTTGAAAAAATAGTAAAGTCTAGACTAATCTCTTACTTAGAAAAATATACACTTTTATCCCAATTTCAGTTTGGCTTACTTCGACCGGGCAGGAGTACCATAAATGCTTTATATTCAACAACACAATTTATTTATGAAAAATTAGAAAATAGTGAAAACGTTATAGCAATATTTTTGGACTTGGCTAAAGCTTTCGATACTGTAGACCATGGTGAATTAATTAATGTTTTGCCAGGTTTTGGAATAAATAAGGAAAGTCTAAGCTGGTTCTCTAGCTATCTGGAGAATAGAACACAGTTAGTTTCAGTAAATAACGAATTAAGTAATAAAAAGAAAATTGATTGTGGTGTCCCACAGGGCAGTGTTTTAGGACCAATTTTATTTATCTTATATATTAATACTATTTGCGACTTAAATATAGGATTAGTGGTTACCTATGCTGATGACACTTACCTTCATTTTCCGGAAAGCAGTGGCGTATTTAGGAATTTTGCTAGGGGGGGGGGATGAAATATATAATAATACATCCTAACACCCATAAATCCGTACATAATATACATTTTTAAAATCCCCTAACTTGTTACCTATTGAGGTTAGTGTGGATCAAGGCAAAATAAAAATTAACACAAATAATATATAAGTACCTAATAGCATTTATTATAATTTCATACTAGCACCAATCCCGTGTTTAATACGATAAAAAAAAAAAAAATAATAATAATAATAATAATAAAATATATATATATATATATAATATATAGTTACAATACAAAATCCAATTTTCTGTTTTTTTGGATGCTCAGTTCATCGATAACCTCATCAGGCATGATTTGTATCGACCGGTGACATGCCAATAAAGCCAACCCATTAAGTCGGTTCTTATAAACAAAGTATAAAATAATTACTAATTTATAATTATATTTCAGTATTAAATAAGAAAATTGATAAAATATTTACTTCTGTCATACTATTTCTTAGGTAAGACTTAATCCTCTCCAAACTTGAAAAACATCGTTCAGGTGTAGCAGTCGATACAGGCAATGTACAAAAAATTTTCAAGAGTTCATGAATATTTGGATAAAACTCTTTATCACAAACATCCAACGCATGTAACCCAGAGGTGAATACAATTTTTTCATTCACCAACTTAACTCTCCACATCTTTAATTCAGCAATGCTAGAGTGTTGGTCAATTGTTGATGAATAAAACTCAACAAGCTTTTGAAAAGCAACAATATCTTCCATTTCTACCATAAGTGATTCTGATTGGAAAATGCAATTAAAACCTATAAAGTTGCAAATTCTAAAAAAAAGTGTATAAATATTAAATATAATACATATAATATATTTACCTTCAAATATAGCTTTATGATTAATAAATCGCTCAGTCAATTGCATTAAATAGTAATCGACATACGGTAAAAATACTGTAACACAATAATAATGTTCAATGGAACAATCCAGAAGATTTGGATTATCTCTCAAAGTTTGTTTTGAAATGACTCTCTTTTTTTTTAATTCAATACCAACATTGTCTGCAGCCATCTAGAAGATAAATATTAAACATTTTGAAATTTGAACACAATGAAACTATTTTTTTTTAATTATTTACTTTAACATTTATATAGATTTGACTAAATTCGGTTTTGTAATTGTCTCTAATGGCCTTCAGAGTGATTACTACATTCTCAACTATAGCTATAGTTTTTTTTAAATCTATTTGTACTTTTTGTAACTGCTTACATAGAGGAAGACAAAAAGAAAATAGGAACTGAAAAAAAAATTTAATTAAAACACTAAGTAGGTTATAAATTGTATAGTAAAAAATTGAAACATTTATGAATACCTAAACTATATAAAACGAAATTAAGAATTCGGTATCTTCCATAGAATGTTTAAGCATAGAGGCGTCTGCTGGATCTTTCCAATCACATATTGTGTCTAATGCTTTAAGAACGAATGGATAGAGCTCAGAGAAATCGTTCACTGCATCATACCGTTGTACCCAACGGGTAGCACATAGTCGTTTTAATTGTTTTACACTGGGCTCGTGGTCTGAATTTTCAATCTCATGTAGAAGAATAGAATTTCTTTTTGGAGTATTGAAAAACTGATAGGCCTTTTCAATTATTCCTAAACAATTCCTAATTGGTCTAATACCACTAGCTGTTGATACAGCTAAGTTCAGTGAATGTGCTGAACAATGGACATAAACTGCTTTTGGATATTTTAACCTAACAATACTTTGTACACCTCTAAATTGCCCAGACATATTACTGGCCCCATCATAGCCCTGTCCATGCAAATAACTACAATCAATCCCACATTTGCTTAAACCTATAAAACAAAATTGTAATTTACACTTAATATTGGAAAAAAGATAATAACTAAGTAGTTTATACAAATATGTACGAATAACAGTTATTATTTAATACTATAGTATAAATCATGATTACCATTTAATATGGAATTTGCCAAAGCTTCACCAGTCAGACTTTCAATCTCAAAAAATTGTAAAAAATCTTCATGCAACATGTTATCATCACTGACATATCTTACACAAATAGCAAGCTGTTCTTTTGTTGAAATATCTGTGGTTTCATCGGCAAGTACCGAGAAACATTTAGACTCGTTCACTTTTTTTCAATAGTATTGTATTACAGGACTCTATTATATCATTTTGGATAGTTGGACTGGTGTACTTATTTCTTTTCCCTGGACCCTCAAGAATACTTCGTAAAAAATCATCACCTTTTGCTCTATATTTAAGTATGGCCCGAAAATTTCCTTGTCTCAAAGCATCTTCTAATAACAATACAATTAAAAATTGAACAAAATAATCTCAAATAATTCAAGAAATGCATTATAAATATAAACTCACCATCAACTGAAATGCTACCAAAATCTTTATGACCACGTAATGCTAATTCTTCTCTGCCACATAATAATATACATTCAATAATCGGTCTAAGTCTTTTGCGGTTTTCTTCAACTTGAGTCATTCTAGGTAGTTGGCACAAAATATAATACATATTATAATATAATAAAATAAAATATATCCCCCACCCCGGGGCATGGCAGAAACCTACAGGTGCCCCATTAAAAATTCTGCCAAATGCACCCACGTGTAACACCTACTGTAACAACCCTACCAACCTACAGGCTAATGACCTCAGTTGTTGAAGCCTTAAAACCAATAAAAAAAAAAATAAATATATACTTATTTTGATGTATTTAAATTTATTTTATGGTATAAAAATAATAATACCTATTTCGATCAATTCGTTCGATTATAGATGGTTCTTCTTTGTTTAAAACCTTCAAAAAATGCTCAGAATCAAGAACTGCTGACAAATGATATTTACAATTCATATGATATCGAAAAACCTGGAAAGCATTTTATCATTTGTTAAAAAATTACGTGATTACAAATTACAAAATAAATTAGAACCTCTTTAGCCTTTTTCCAGTTTGTAAAGGATTCAGTTACTAAGTTTCCCAAAGATTGACTTCCAACACCACCACTCTTTGCAAATAAAACACAGTGTTTACAGAAAGCACCACTTTTAATTTCTGAATAACAAAGCCATTTAAATTCATGAAGCCACTTATGTTGGAATTTCAGTCCACGTTTTTTATTGCATTCAAGTATAGGAAAGTTATACTTTGTATCTGGGACCCACAGATTAGTAAGCACCTATAGAACAGAAGAACTTTTTTTAAATTTTATTATAAATCAATTTGCTGAATTTATATTGAATAAAAATGTATTTAAATCATAAACGATGTAAAATTAGTAAGGAACAAAGAAACTTACAAGTTTTGTATCGGCATCTTTTAAAAACGATTTATCAACGATATTACCAATATCATTTATATTTGTAATAGGTTTTGATGTGGATTGCAATAACTCATGTTCTTCTTCTTCAGATGCAGCCTAAATAGCCAAATAAACAAATTAATAAAAAAAGACAATTAATGACAATTTATAATTTTAATTAATTATTTTATTAATTTTTATAATTACCTCATCATTTTCCAAACAAATTTTTTTATTTGTACTAAAATAAGAAAATAAAGTGTTTTTTTGTTTTTGAGTATTACTCATATTGTATTATTGTCTTAAAACTTCACAGTTACAACTAACAAGACGAAAAAAATAAAAGTCGAACAATAGTTAATTCGGCAGTAAGTCAGTACTCGGAATGGCGTTGCTACTCGCTATCCGTCAACGTCCAACGACCGTAAATATCTACTTTTCACAAATCACGATATCATACGATAAAATATAATGTAATAATAATATCTATAATCGCTATACATTAGCGATTAGCCATAAATCTACTAGTAACAAATTTTCTAAAAATAAACCCGGCCTATGGTTAATCCACGGTATTCATGGTCATTTTGTTTTGTTTACCGATTGCTTATCGGGTTTATTATAAACACTCTTGCATGAAAAATAATTCGCAGAAACGTACAAAATACAGTACACCATAATATAGGTATAGTTATTGTTGCCTGATAGTCGTACATGCCGCCAACGATTAGTGGCGATTAGTATATCAGACTATCAGAGCGGTACAATTACTACAATTACCACGACTAGAACATTTATTAAACATACATGCTTGAAAGTAATTTCACTTATAATTATATCATATTAAGAATATTAGAGAAAATGAGACAACTTAGCTACCTAGGAAAAAAAAAAAGGTCAAGGGGGGGATCTATCCCCCATATCCCCCCCCCCCCCCGTAAATACGCCACTGCCGGAAAGTCTTGGGAAACAGTAAAGGAGAAACTAAAATAGGTTTAAATAGAATATTCTAAGAGCTAAACAGTAAAAAACTAACCTTAAACATTTAATAAAACCAATTTAATTGCTTTCTCTATCAATAACACCTTAATTCCCATAAATAATGTTCTTATACATACATGTGGTAATATTAACTCTAATACTTGCAATTGTCAAGAAATAATAAGGGTAACTCGTACAAAGTATTTGGGTGTTATTATAGATTCTAATTTGAGATGGAATATACATATTGAAAATACAGTAATGCGCTTGAGATCTGTAATTTTCAAATTCTATAAATTGAACAAAATTCTACCTATGGAAGTCATGCGTACTGTATATGAGGCCCTGTATAAGTCTATTATGCAATATGGTTTAATAATCTGGGGAGGATGTACGGATAATGCAATAAGACCTCCTCTAATAGTACAACAGAACTCAGCGGTTAGAATATGTTTAGATAAAAAAGAGAGACAAGGTTCATCTTCACTTAATTACAAAACTTTAAGAGTGTTACCAGTTAAAGTGCTGTATAAGTTTTTTGCAATTGTTAATATCTCTAAACAGTGTATACATAAATCTGAAAACAAAAGAGAATTCAGGGCATATGATGTTGGTATTAAGTACACAAATAAACAATTCAGTCAAAGATTTATTGATTACTAAGGTCCAGTTATGTATAACTCTTTACCTTTAAATATTAAAAAAAATATTTTTGATCATTGTAATTCAGAATGTAATAATATTAAATTAATTAAAACAATTGTTAAAAATTGGTTATTAAGTGAATTTTTATAAATTAAAACTATTATAATATGTTATGTGTAAACTTATTTTTAGTGATATATGTCAACATGTACAATTAATTTATTATTTACTAGTCATTGTATACTTTAACTCATTTAACCCGCCACAAGCTTTGCTTATTGGGTTAAATTAGTCAAGCTGTAATTTTTCATATAAATTATCATAATATATAATGTAAAATTTGATAAATTGTGAGAGTATAGAGTTTTTTAGGCCAACATGGATCCTTGCTTTAGCTATCGCTTCAGTTTGTAACACTTGTTCTGTTCAGGGTAAACTGAGGAGTATCTAAAAAGGGAGGTAGATTTAAAGATACTTCAGGGGGTAAAATATCTCTTATTAAGAAACCTTTGTCAGCTAAAATAAGATCTCCAGGAACTAATTGATCTAAAAGTCCACTTTTTAATGTTAATATTTTATCAGATGTAGAACCAGGAAATAGGCTGCTAACAAAAGTAACTACACCATTTGATGAAATTCCCAAAAGAATTTTCCAAGTATTTCTATGTTTGTAATTGCTCTTTGTTACCAATTTCTTGCCTTGATACTGATGTGTATATTTCTGTACAGTCTATTATGATTCGGCAGTCCAAAAAAGGCTTAAAACAATTAGGTAAACATGTTTGGTTTTTATGTCTAGATGGAGTTTTATTCATGCACTGTAAAAACAGCACATTATGTAAAACATTGATCCAAGTTATTACATGTTAGTAATAGTGCCGTTACTACACTTGAATCTTGTAGCCAAATCAAAATGTGGAAAATTGTGTCTTAGTTTCATAAGAGTTAAAAGTAGTTGATCTTGTCTATTTATACTCTCAACTTTCCACTGGAAATGGTAGTAAATTTCTGAATTTTTCAATAAATTATAGAAACACAAAAATATTTCATTAGTAGGTAAGCCAGTATAAGATTGTAAAAGTTCGTTGTTTTGACTCGAGTTTTCATAATTAAATGAAACACTTAAATGGCTTAACTTTAATTGCATAGCTTCATTTTCTTTTTTGAGGTAATGGTTCTCAGATTCTTGAATAATTGATGTTATGTGTGGAATATCAACCGTATGTGAACTATTAAACACAAAATATATATTATAATGTCAATTTAAACAGTATCTATTTTGGAATATTTTAATATTTACCTAATAACTGTTTTACATTTTATTGACAGATCTAGAACATCTTCATGAACAACTACATTATCATTTCGAACTACCTCATAATCCATTGAGTTTGAATCATTTGGCTTTTGTGGTATGGGTTCTATCGGAATTTATTTCTTAGACATTTTTTTCCTAGATTTTTTTTCTGGGGTCAAATGATGTGAGGCAAATTGTTTAGATCGATGAGGCAAGATGGTTGGTCCATTCTGTTTTTTATTATCCTCAAAATGGCAACTACAAATCCTAGCACATGTTTTTGGATCATCAGTTCTTCTAAATAATAAAAAAAACATACTATTATTTAATCATAGATCATAAAATCAAAATACTATAATTTAATTTCGTGAAAGAGCTAAGCATAGCAGTTTTTTTACAACAAACCTGAGCAACTTTAACCGGCTTTTTTAAGTTTGGCATTTTTAGGAATTCTAAAAAATTTACAGCCATCCCTATCGTTATAGTGATTGAAACCATAAGCCCAGCACATAACCATTCTACTAAAATATACATAGGTAGCTATATTCAAATAAAACAACAAAAGCAAAATAAGCAATAAGAAAAATCTATGTTATGAGTATCTGAGCTTTTAATTAAATTCATGCAAGAGCGGTATTTACTAATAATACTAATTACTATTGAGTAGTAATTAGTACTGATGCGCATTGTATACCAGCCCAACCATCAAAAACTATTTAAGACGGCCAAATGTATCTACTAAAATTGATTTTCATTGTGAAACGAAGCGTGTACCGCAGCTCCATAATGTGCCCCGTGCTGGCACAGAACTGGTAAGTAGTACTAATAATTTAATTATAAAACATGTTTTATGGTCTTACCTCTTGTTATTGTTATAATTTTAAATATTTAATATGAACGTCTTGAACTTTTAAACTAAAAAAGTACATAATTTTGTATAAGTAAAATAGTTTGTTTGGATCCAAAACGAAATTGTTGATAATACTGATGTGAGATTATAGAGTTTTTAAGGCCCTATATACCACCCACAATGTAAGGGGAACACTTACATCGTGACCTGCAGGCCGCACCGCGGGTAGCGTGTCATGTGTTCGAAAATCATGTGTTCGAATGCCAAATGTTCGAACGTTTAGTGTACGAAAGATTGTCTGTACGAAAGATTATCTGTTCGAAAGATTATATGTTCGAAAGATTATATGTCCGAAAGGTAGTATGTGCGAAATTGTCGATAAATAAAACTAAACAAAAATAACACTATAATATCGCGTTTTCATTATATTGGATTTCAGACAATCTTATCTTTATTGATTTTACGTGGGGAAAGCATTATAGATATTATTAAACGTTCTTTTTTCTGTCATCTATCACAGTACAGTTTTATACATCATTACAAAAGTATCGAACACAATTTCGTTTGAACGTTGTTTTTAAATAATATTTTATACAATTTGTGTAAGTGATTTTTTTTTTTAAATGGCTAGTATACAGACATTTAAAAGTATACATGACAAGGAAATGTTACTTGTAAATAATTATGAATACATGTTTGATAAGAAAAGACTACGAATACGTGATCAAAATAATATATATTATTGGAAATGTACAAAACGATGTGGAGCAACATTTCGGACAATATTTGAGCACGGTGAACATAAACAAGACAATTGTTTTATTAATAATGATCATTCTCACGCACCAGATACAGTTAAACATCATTGCAAAATTCTAAAAAATTAAATTAAAAAATGTGCTCAAAATTCACAAGATTCGCCAAATCAAATATATCAAAACGAAATTGCCAATTGCAACGTTATAATTTCATCTCAAATAACTAAAAACGCATCCAAGCAAATCGTAAAAAGACAAAGAAAAGGAAAAGAACTAGAACCAGTTTCATTAAACTTTATACCTTCCTTGGAACTTAAAAATACAATTTCAGGACAACCTTTCCTTTTGAAAAATGTAATCGAAAGAAATAATAAATTTATGATTTTTACAACCGTTAAGAATTGTATATACTTGAGGGAATCAAATTTTTGGCTCGCTGATGGAACATTCAAAGCTTGTCCTGGAATTTTTAAACAGATATTTACAATACATGGATCAATTTCACGAGGTATTAATAACAACATTTGTGTACCATTGGTATACGTACTGATGACCAACCAAACTGAAGATGACTATAAAACAGTGCTAAACGATTTTAATAATTTTGCGATTAAAAATAATATTAATTTCGAAAGTAATAAGGAACTTGAAATAATAACGGACTTTGCAAAAGCTTCAATCAACGCGATCAATGACGTATTTCCATTTGTAACCCATTCTGCTTGTTTTTTTCACTTTTGTCAAAATATCTGGCGCCATATTCAAAAATTACATTCCGGTAAATAAAGTACGTATTAAAAAAAAATACATAACACTTACCTTTTTTTAATTTAATTATTTATTTTATTACTATCTAATATTTCAGAGTCATGCAATCTTAATAATATTATTCGTGGGAACTGGCAATTTTTTTAATATATTAATATATTTTTTAGGTAATCGAAGGTTGGGAAATTGTGAAATTATTATTTAGTGATAACGAAAGAGAACAATCACTTTTAGAATACTTCGAAAATACTTACATTTATGGTAAACCAGCTATGAGACTACGAGGACGTATTAAACCTCAACGACACCCTCCCTTATTTCCAATTGACATGTGGTCAGTAGCTTCAAGAATTGATGCCAATTTGCCAAGAACAACAAATATTGCTGAATCATGGCACGGTCGACTTAATAGGTATAGGAACAATATATCAATAACCATAACATAATTGTTACAACTAAACTATTAAAAAATGTTTATAGATTAGTATCAAAACAACCAGGAGTTTACAAATTGATGAGACCGTTCCACAAAATTCAGAATGAAACTGAAAATTCTATAGAGCAAATCATTCAAGGCCGAACAAGTAAAAAAAGAAAAACATGCAACGAAGAACGGGAACAAAGAATTAAAAATTTAGTTCTAAGACTAAAAAATTTCAGTCCCGGTTCGCACTGCGTTCGATGCACACGTCTTATTTCAACTCCGTTATAATTTCGTTGCTATTCTCGTTCATTGCAACCGATTTGGTTCAAACTTATAGCAAAAATTTGCTAACGATAAACTCTGTGCAAATTAGTAACTTAATCTGAAATGTAAGTATACCGTTCTCGTAATGCTTACTAAATGTAATTTTTATTTTTACCTACATAATATAAGTGTCTAGTGAAACATCTAACAGTCGTTACGTGAACCGCAGATAACGCGCCGCGTTATCGCGGTTTCGCGTCCGTCGTCCAGCGGTCCGTGACCTTGCTCACGTAAGTAATGCCGTCTACTCCAGATATAAATAGAGTACAAAGAAAAACAACCAAATCAACTATTACGGATAAAAGTAAAAGTAAAACTAGAAACAGCACTATACAGCCTGCTCGTTTAACAATTCCTACAAATTCTAACAAAAGTCCCTTAATTAATTCTGAACACAGCTCTCAGAGTCGTAATATGAACAACTCTACAGATGGCGAATGGATCTCGCAGAATTCCTCGCAGAAAAGTAAAAGGATTCTTTCTAGTTCTTCTTCTGACGTTTTTCGTCCAAAAACCCCCCCTCCGCCGAGCAAAAAACTTTTTACAACTCGAAATCGCTTCGAAGTTTTAAATCCAAATCCAAGTCAAAATGAATCTCCAGACATCGATGTTGACGCTACCTCTGAAGCAGAAGATGCAAATAACGATATCCACATCAAACCTCCTCCCCCGATATTCACGAAAGGTGTTTTAGACTATCCAAACTTCTGCGCAACTCTTATAGAGCTAATAGGTGTCGATCATTTCTTTTGCAAATCCGCCGGCGACCGTCTAAAAATACAAACCTCAAACCCGGAATCTTATAGAATGCTTGTTCGCTATCTAAAAGATAGCAAGGCTGAATACCACACCTTTCAATTACGGGAAGATAAACCCTTACGTGTTGTCATTCGTCATATCCATCAAACTACACCTACTGATTTAATAAAATCTGAGCTTGAAGCTCGTCTCTTTGAGGTTAGACAGGTTACAAACGTTCTCCACAAGACCACCAAATGTCCACTTCCGCTGTTCTTTGTCGATTTGGAACCAACTGCACATTCAAATGATATTTACCAGCTATCCTCTCTTCTTCATACCAAAATATTAGTTGAAGGGCCTTATAAACCTAAAGTGATCAGCCAATGTGTTAACTGCCAGGAGTATGGACACACAAAATCATACTGTGGCTATCACTCACGTTGTGTCAGATGTGGTGATCACCATCAATCTTCTTCATGTCCAAACTCGCGCTCAGATCCACCAAAATGTGCACTCTGTTCTGGGGATCACCCAGCAAGTTATAAAGGATGTTCAGTCTACAGAGATCTTCAGCGTGGCAGAAAACAAACTACAAAAAGTAATTTTTTATCTGATAATGTTAGAAATAAGACTTCAAATGTAAGAGGCACCCACCCCTTAACAAATGCTCATCCAAACCAACCCTCAAATCATTCTCCCACTTATGCTCAAGCCACCTCTGGTCAATCAGACAATCCACTTCCGATTCCAACTCAAGATCTAAGTAACACAATTACTAATTTTCTAGAGGAGTTCAAATCACTTATTAACCCTCTCATCTCCCTACTCAATAAAGTAATCACGAAACTACTTGATAAAATATAAATGTCTAGTAACGTCACAAATAAATCTCTTTTAATACTCCAATTTAATGCTAATGGCTTAAAAAACCATATTAATGAACTCGAAACTGTACTTCACGATAAACGAATAGATATAGATCTTATAACTGAAACCCATTTTACCAAATATTCTTCAATCCATATCCCTGGTTACAATTTATTGAAAACTAATCATCCTGACAACACTGCGCATGCTGGAGTTGCCATTCTAATTAAATCATCGATCATTTTCCAATCGCTTCCAAATCTCTGCCAACCCTTTTTGCAATCCTGTGCTATAAATATCAATTTAAATAACGTCCCAATCACCATTGCAGCCTTATACTCCCCCCCGAAACACAAGATAACAAACCAAATCCTTACTGACTACTTTCTCACATTAAATCACAATTTTATAGTTGGAGGAGACTATAATGCTAAACATTTGTCATGGGGTTGTCGTACAAATAATCCGCGTGGGTTAGTGCTTCAAAATTTTATATCATCCAAATATTTCAAAGTTCTTGCTCCACCTGGTCCTACATACTGGCCGACCTCCATACACAAAAACCCTGATATCTTAGACATTTTTGTTGCTAAAATTCCAAATAACCTATACTGTAAAACAGAAAACCTCCTCGAACCTAATTCCGATCACTCTTCAGTGATGTTAACAGTAAGTGCTTCCCCACTGACTAGACAAGAGTCTCCTAAATTATTCAATTTCTATACCGACAAGTTTAAATTCCATAATCTTGTTGACCAACAAATCCGTCTCAATGTAAAACTTAAAACACCTGCGGATATTGATCTTGCTGTAAATAACCTTACAAAACTTATACAGTCTGCGGCTTGGTCTTCAACAAGAAAACTTCAACCTGCAACTCATCACCCCCTAATTCCAGAATATATACGCAGTATCATTGTTGATAAACGTAGAGCTAGAGCTTTGTATCAACGAACGCGTCTTCCGTCCGATAAACAAAAATATAATAAACTGGCCAACCACCTTAAAAAAGTCTTGGTGAAATATAAATCCGAATCCCTTGCTAATTCTCTTTCAAATCTTTCTACTAAAGATGGTAGTCTCTGGAGAGAGACTAAAAAAATCTGTAAATATAAATCTGCTAACCTTCCAATCAAAAACCCAGATGGCAGTTATGTAATTTCTGACCCGGACAAAGCTGAACTTTTCAAAGTGCATCTTTCTGGTATTTTCCAACCTCACCTTGATATTTTCTCCCATTCCATTGTTAATACTGTTAATGATTATCTTAATTCTCCATTCCCCCCTGCGATTAGTCCTGTTAAACATTTCACACCAAATGATATTAAATTCGCAATAAGTCAGTTCTCCCTTAGGAAATCTCCAGGATTCGACCTAATAACAGCTGAAGTAGCTAGATGCCTACCTAAAAAAGCAATTGTACATCTTTCCCATATTTTTAACTCTGTCTTACGTCTCACTTCCCAATTTTATGGAAATTCTCTACAATTATCTTAGTCCCTAAACCTAATAAACCACCTGATTCTATTTCCTCTTTTCGTCCCATAAGCCTACTTCCATTTTTTGCCAAAATTCTGGAAAAACTTTTACTCAAACGTTTGCTCCCGTGTATAGCAGTAAACAATATCATTCCCAATTCTCAATTTGGATTTCGTACTGCCCACTCAACTATACAGCAGGTCCATAGAGTAGTTGATGCCATATCCTACGCCTTAGAAAAAAAACTTTTCTGCACTAGTGCATTTCTCGATATCTCTCAGGCGTTCGATAGGGTATGGCATGACGGCCTTCTCTATAAATTAAAAAAATTTCTTCATCCTACCTACTTTCTTGTTATTAAATCATATCTCTCTGAGTGTAATTTTCAAGTTCGTGTTGGTAATGCCTACTCTTCTATAGCCAATATTTCAGCGGGTGTCCCCCAAGGTGGTATTCTCTCTCCCCTCCTTTATAATATATATGCCTCGGATCAACCAACCTCCCCTAACACAATGGTTGCAGATTATGCGGATGACAAAGCTATACTCTCAACTCACTCTAACCCTGTAATAGCAGTTCAAAATCTCCAATCTCACCTTTCTCTTATGGAAGATTGGTACACCAATTGGAGGTTTAAAATTAATCAAGCGAAATCTATCCATACGACGTTCACCCTAAGACTTACCCCTTGCAATGATGTTTTCATTTACGGGACCCAAATTCCAAGTGCTCAGAACACTAAATATCTTGGCCTAACCCTCGATAAAAGGCTGACATGGGCCCAACATATTAAATCAAAAAGGATAAATTTAAACCAACGTTTACGTCTTTTAAAAAATCTCATTTATAATAACAGATACACTCATACTAGTACCAAACTTCTTATTTATAAATCCTTACTTAAACCCATGTGGACATATGGACTGCAATTATGGGGAAACGCAAAAAAGTCCAATCTAAACAAAATACAAACTTTCCAAAACCTAGCGCTTCGTAAATTATTAAATGCCCCTCCCTATGTATCTAATCATACTATTCATTCAGATTTAAAAATGCCTCTAGTGCATGATGAAGCAAAAATTTATTATAAACGTTTCCACCACCACTTATTATCTCACCCCAATCCCCTCGTTAGAAATCTCTCTACCCCAACTATCCCCGGAAACCCTCCAAGAAGGTTAAAACGTAAATGGTGCCGTGACTTGCTTATATAAATCAAGTACTAAATAATTAAGTACACTAAAAAAAAAAAAAAAAAAAACGAGCGAGTGTCATTAATGGGTGGCTGCTCTCATCAAACGTAACATGTAGTATATAATTTATTGTAAACTGTTTTTATATTAATATTAATTGTTTTGATACCTTGTATATATTCTGTCTCACATTTACTTATTGTGCCTAAGGTATAGATTGTAAATTTCTTTTATAAAAAAAAAAAAAAAAAAAAAAAAAAAAAAAAGACTAAAAAATTTAGACATAAGTATTATTGAGTTTCTAAGAGGAATATCGTATAATTTAAGTTTTTAGTATTTTTTTTATTTAGCATTTACATTTATTAACCACTAATTTATTTTACGACTTTTTGATACCTATTTTTAAATTTAATTTTTTACGCTGAAAATCGAATTAACGAATTATAAATATTCTGGTAAAATTCGTGTTTCATTTATCGATAATTTCGAACATACGACTTTTCGAACATATAATCTTTCGAACAGACAATTTTTCGTACACTTAACGTTCGAACATACAGCATTCGAACACATGACCCCTTACCCGCACCGCGTGTTGACCCGAAGGCCAAGTCGGTGGAACTTGCAGGATTTTATACACGCAGTGGGAAATGAATCCCAAAGATTTATTTAAAAAGGGGAAAAAGTAAAAAATAATATTAATTTAAAAAATGTGACAGAATATAAGGTAATCATATAGTTATATTTTACACGGTTATAAGTAAATGTTGTGTTTTAAACAACATGAATAAAATAATATAACATTAGGTACATGGCAATTGCAATTCAGAAAATATATAATATTTGGCTAATGGCAAAGTGCATAAAATATAGGGGAAAAAATATATAATAATTTGGCACATGGCAAAATTATAAGGAAAGTAATTGAGAAAAATACAAGAAATAATGCTACGGCTCCGACAAGCGGTTACCAGCACGGAATGATAATCATACGTCGGTATGACACATTATACTCTTATATGTATTAAAGGAAAAGACCCACGGCTCCGCATGACGGTTACCGGGGCACCTATTAGGAGAAATGGAGGATAAGTAGAAATAAGTTGTAGTGATACATAATCAAAATGAAAAAAGGGAAAAATAATACTTAATTATCTCGGGACACCGTTGAGGAGAACCGGAGTGTAAAAAAAACAGTGGTGATACATAACCAAAATGAAAAAACAAGGGGAAGTTGGGGGGAAAATAATACTTGACGACTGCTGGTGGCTTGAGATGTTGGTAACCGGTGGCTGCGATGAGCTGTCCAAGTGGGCCGTCGATACCTTATACTCGTGATCGACATGGCCCATCTGCACCGGTTACGTTGAAGACGGTTGTGGATGTTAGCCGCCGGGCGGCCCCAGATAGTAGACTTAGCCCATCGTGGCGTCGGTGAACATTGAAAAAAAAACAGGAACGTCAGGAACACCAAATGACAACCGCGTGGCTTTTTGACGTCGACGGACGGCTCGGCAGTCGACGGACGTGACAAATGGGACGTGCTCAAAAGTCAGTGGTCATGAAAAGAGTGTCGAGAGTTCGAGACGTCGGCAGACGGCTCGGCTTGCAGGTCACAGTTGTCGAAATGTTAATAGAGTGGGACGTGTGCAGTATCGCTTTTTGCGGGGATTTACAATATTACTGGCTTCAGATGTCTTGTCAGCATGTACGAGGTGTGGCAATTAAATAACGAGAATTTTTAATTTTATAACATTTATTTAATATTTACAATGATTTATACACCCATCCCTTCACAGTACTCTCCTCCAAGTCTAACACACTTGGTCCAGCGTTCTTCCCATTTCTGGAAGCACTCCTGGAAGTCTCCAGAAATTAAACTCTTCAAAACCGTTGTTACGGCACGTTGAATGTCCTCCAAATCCTCATAGCGATGCCCTTTCATTGGTTCCTTTAACTTTGGAAATAGCCAGAAGTCCAGTGAAGCCAGATCAGGGCTGTACCGTTGGTGGGGGGAGCGTTGTTATGTTCCTACTGGTCAAAAACTGTTGAACTTTTAATGATGAGTGTGCAGACGCATTGTCATGGTGAAGGACCCAACCATTTTTGGCTAATTCCGGCCTCACACGAGACATTCTATGACACAATCGCTTAAGAACTTCAATATAAAATACTCTTGTCACTGTTTGACCTTGTGGAACAAATTCTTTGTGCACAACACCCCTAATATCGAAGAAACAGATCAGCATGGTTTTGATTTGACCTTGCATCGTCTTGCGCTGATTCTCGACTTGATGCCCATTCGTACACACGTGGTTTTGATAAGCAGTCATTACCGAACACACGCTGTAATTTACGAAAAATTTTGGCCGTTTTTTCACCAGATTTTACCAGAAACTTGGTGACGATTCGTTGCTCGTTTTTCACGTCACACATTTTTGTACGTCACGACACTACACTACTAACATTAAAAAATCGGAGAGCACAAAATATAACACCGATCACTATCAAATTTGGCAGACTTGTGTATTACCTCGTGAACTTAAGGTCAACAAATTTTCAAGGTTGGTAGTGTTACCACTATAGGAGATAGAAACAAATTCTCGTTATTTAATTGCCACACCTCGTACCAGCGGACGCGACCGTATCGCTGACAGCGCAGGTAACCACAGCTGCCGAGCTAAGTCACCGGACAATACGTTGAAGAGGGGTTGGGGGACAGTGCTTATATAACATGACTATTGTTCGTATTAATCGCAACGCGCTATTCAGCTATTGTACTAATGAGAAAACCATTAAAGTAATGGTCACAGACCGATAATGTGATAGTACTATTATTGTGGGGAAAGGTGTGTTCAATGAATAATAATATTAATAGAGGCCTAAAATTCTGTGACGTTACAAAATTAAAAAAAAAAAAAAAAATTCAGACTTGTGCCGTTTATTGTTACAGTTTTGGTCATTGACCATCGTCGTCGAATACTCGTATAATATACATGTATTGTCTTATACTTGTCCCCGTATGATATATACACTACAGCGCACTATATAGTAAGGTCAACTCAATTTTAAATGGCTGGTGTACACCGTTCTATAGTCTGTCCAGCGAGAGAACGCGCCACTTCTGCGCATGTAGACTGACGACCGCGTGAGCGCCGAGGCCCAATTTCCCCCCCTCTCGGAGTGCCGAAGACAGCCGATCTGTCCATCTCGGAAATCAACAACCTGTTGCTATAATTAGCAATTTGTTGGCTACTCGCGCTCGTATAACACGTTTAATACGTTTCATATTTCTTCAATATTTAATACTTTTTTTTTATATAATGGTAACAATATTTTTTCTAAATTTTCGGATAGATAAATTTAGTAAAAAATACGTTATTATAATACATAAAATAAGCGTAAAATATAAGTTAGCATAAAATTCTTTTTTATTAGTTAATTTTTTGTTGTTTACCAATTAGTTTCATATACAATATACATAATACAAAATATATTTTTTGTCACGCCTGCACCGAAAGTTTGGTTTTCGACCACGGTTGAAGCGTTCGAAAGTGTCCTTTTTCCGTCCAGCGGGCGGTAAAGTGTAAATCCCCAAAGTGCCGGGCGAACAAGAGGAAATCCCCAAAAATGCCGGGCGGAAAAGAGGAAATCCCCAAAAGTGCCAGGCGGAATAGAAGAAATCCCCAAAAGTGACGGCCGCAGGGCGCGTATCCCCTGCACAACCAGAAAATAAAATGTATACCTACCATGGTTCTTACAAAACATAAACTTTTGGTTACATCATAAATGTATAGTATAACATCGTATAATAGTATAATATTATGCATGACGCATAAACATTTAAACATATTTAATTTGCACTGTTCCTAGATAAGTGCGTCGAACGATGCGTTAGTAATAATATAGTATATTAGTATAATAATCTTATCAGTTACAATAATAAAATATACAAAGTGAAAATTGTAATTTTGAAATAAAATAAAATGTTTTCTATGAAATTGTTTTTGTAGAATAGTCTATAATTGTTGCATAGATCCCTGCATAACCTTTTCCATGAACGCAGGGGCGTGACAAAAAATAGTATGTGTGGCTCGCGCGGGAAGGCCATTCAGTCTTGCACGAAATGCGGCACTTGCCTACGGCTCGTGCCGCACACGACGCCCGCGACTGAAATGGCTCACTTCCCGCCCTTGCCACAATATACTATACTCTAAGGGTTCACTTTCGTAGATCGTCTGAATCCAATGTGTCCCCGATCGTCATTACATGGAGATTGTCATCATCCATCACATCATCGATAGTCAAGTCCACTTTCCAGAACCTGTTTTCTACTTTAATGACGTGATGGACAAAGTTCTTCCACATTTCAGATTTGACACCTTCGATCAAAAGTTTTTTTATGTCCGGAAGTTTGAAAGTGGTATTGTTTGTCTTCACGTACCTTTTGACTGAAGACCACGCAAGTTTTATGGGGTTGCATTCACAATGATACAGTAGCGTCCGTAATACCGTCATAACGTATGTATTGAACCTCGGCTTAATGCGTTTCACGATGTCCATGAGCCGTATCTTGTTCATCGGCCTATCGAATTGTTCACCCTTTTCTTCCATCCAATTTTCAATTTCAGCCTTTTTCCAGTCTAATGTTGGGCATTTTTCACATTTTACTGAGTGATAAGGCGCATTGTCCATTACTATGACAGAATTGTCTTTGAGTAATGGAATGACGCCTTTCAACCAGTCCAAAAATACATCGCCATTAATTTCTTCATGGTAATCGGCCGAGCCTTTTTTGATTCAAATACCAATAAGCCGCCGTATAAAAACCCTTCCTCTGACCCAATATGCACAACAATGAGTCGTTTACCTTTTGCTGTTGGATTTGGTGCGCCAGTTGATAGACCGGATACAAAAGCTTCTCTGTGAGACGTGTATTGTCCTGCCATATTCTATCGATGCAGTCACCTGCGTTGACCCAGGTCTTGTCCAGGTAGTAGATCGTCCTTCCCTGTGATTGGTATTTGCGAATGTCTTCAATGTATTTTGTACGCCACAACACAATATCTTCTCTTTCTATGAGAGCGCTTTGCGACCGCGTTTGACGTAGACAAAATTTAAGTCGCGTATAAGCATATGAAGAGTGGACCTTTTGTATGTGTGCAAGTCTGGGTCTTCGTTAACAGCTACTAAAATCTTGTTCAGTGTTGGCAACTGTTTTTGAAACCAAAACTCGTGCACCTTCCTACGTATTAATTTTATACGTAGTAATTCCCGTTTTTCTGTCATTTTTTTTCGACCGTATGTCTATTATCCGTGCTGCCGACTGCCATTTGACTACACACTTTAAGGTACGTTTACAGTTTTAGTAGTTTTAGTGTTTTACATTAGGCCACAAATTCGGGAAGTTGTGTAACGTGTAACCCTGTGACCTACTCTAGGTGGTGTTGTGTAGTATGTCGTTCAAACTAAATATCATTTCGGAACATTTCTACTAATGTAAATAGACATTAATACTGAATATACCAAAATGGTAACAATTTATTAAATACCAATATTTTTAAGTAGATGCCTGGAACTAGATGTGCTGTCGCAATATGCAAAAATAGTTTACAAGCAACCAAGAAAAATAATTTAAATGTTTCATACCATACATTTCCAAAGGATCCAAAATTATGTAATGCTTGAATAAATTCTTGCCGCAGAAAGGATGAATAGAATCCTAAGACCAGCACCATTTGTAGTATTCATTTTTTAGAAGATCAGTTTGAAGTAGATTTAAGAAGTAAATTAATGAACATCAAAACAAAAAAAAAAAATTGAAAACGTCAGGTACCTAATTAATTAACTACTTTATTAACCTGGGTATACCTAATAATTGTATTCTTTTTTTAGCTGTTCCAACTCAGAACTTAAAAGAGAATTATTTATCAAATATATCAACTGACTTGACATCCAGACAAGTACGAGCTAATAAACGTCATAATGAAATTATTGTTAAAAACTTATTACATCCAACTGAAGATAATGATCATACACGAAGTGATGAAGATTTAACACAAGAAGATCAAGACAAATTATATGGGCTGTCACCAGCTATCATTGAAGAATCTATTGAACAAAAGTACCAAAAATTACTCAACGAGCACTCAAAATTAAAAACAAAGTATAAACATTTATTACAATTCAAAAGAGTTCAAAAACACCGTGTTATCACACTGAACAAAAATGTCAATACACTCTCCCAAAAATATGGAGAGTGTGTTTTACAAACACTCAACGCCTACAGGAATCTTTAAACATAGTATTTAGCAACACTCAGTTACAATTAATAACTAAAAAAAAAAAGTTGTATGGGGAACAGAAGACATTTCAAGAGCTTTTACGTTAAGATATCTTAGTAAAAGATGCTATATTTATCTTAGAAACACATTGAAGTATCCACTTCCACATGTTTCAACTTTAGTGAAATGGGCATCTCGATTAAGTTTTTGTCAAGGTTTTCTGATGTCATAAGAATTATAAAAATAGCAGCGTTAAATTTAAATGATATTGAAAAATTGTGTGTTATACAATTTGTCGAAATTGAAATATTATTAGCTTACGAATACGACAAAAAACAATGATCAAGTCATAGGACCACACAGTCAAATGCAAGTTATCATGGTGAGAGGCATTTTTAAAAACTGGAAGCAACCAATATATGTGAACTTTGACCAACAAGTTACGCCGGAAATTCTGAAGGAAGCTATATCTATTTTGTATGAAAATGCATATACTGTAGTAGCTTGTGTATCAGATTGTGGTGGTAGTAATGTAGGATTATGGAAAAAGTTGGATATAACTAAAGATAAAACATTTTTTCTTCATCCTAGTACAAAAGAGAAAATCTATTTATTGGCTGATGGTCCACAGACTAAATTATGAACCGTTAGATACCGGATTCATTCTGTCTGACGGTTCTAGAATAAATTCAGCACCGTTAAAAGAGTTACTAAAAATTACTCAGACTGAAATTTCAGTTTGTCACAAACTAACACAAAAACATTTAGACTGTATAAAGTCTGAAAGACAAAATGTTGGCTTAGCAGCACAGTTACTTTACTTTACTTTACTGCCACAGCTTTAATCCATTATAAACCTGGTCCAGATAAGATACTATCAGAAAATACTGGACAATTTATTGAAACTATAAGTAATTGGTTTGATATAATGAATTCTTACACGCCATCTGAAACGTTGTGCACTAAAAAGCCATATGGCTTAAATTTAGAGGAGCAGAATGATTGCTTAGAAAAAGTATACAATTTAATATATTCAATGAAATGCCAAGGTAAAAACGTACTGCAAACATTTCAAAAAAGAATTTTAATTTCAATTAAATCTACTCAAGAACTTTTCAAACATTTGAATAAAAAATATAATATATCTTACATACTGACTCACAGACTAAATCAAGATAGTCTTGAAAGTTTTTTTTCTTTGATTAGGAGTCGCAGAGGACTAAATGATCATCCAACACCTTTAAATGCTATGTATAGGATCAGAATAATTATGCTTGGTAAGAATCCAGGAGTAGTGCAGGCCAAACAGAATATTGAAATACAAAATGACCAATCTAATTCAGAAGAATATTTAGTTGCCAATGTTATGGCAACTGCAGATGTTAAAATTGATTTAAATAATGAAGAAAATAATGGAGAATTATCTGATAGCAGTTTGTCATCAGAAGATGAATCTGCCCAAAAAAACTTACAAGCAACAAATGAAGAAGATGGCTTTATATATTTATGCGGCTGGCTTGCCAGAAAATTTAAAAACAAATATCCAAATTTGGGAAACTATACTAAAGATAATAAACCTGAACATTCATATAACATGCCTAGTTGGGTTCATCATTTATCATTTGGAGGTTTAACTGAGCCAACTGAAAATTGGGTTATGCAAGCTAAACAGTTTGAAAACATTTTTAAAAAGTTTCACAAAGAAAAAGTCGACCCAAACTCAAATATTGTTAAAAGATTATCTAATTTAATAATGAAAAAATGTAATATGCCAGAAGATTTAATAAAAGCATTTGTCCTCCAAAGAACATACATTCGAATTAAACAATAGAATGATGATCTTATGACAGTGCAGTTAAAACGTAAAAGATCTTTAACATCAGATAGAAAATCTATAAAAAAAAAAATAAAAAAAATTATAACCTAAATTCTATGAGATAATAATTTATAAAAAAAAAAAACTAGCATTTACTATTTGTTAATTTTTTTTATTAAATTATATGTTAACGATTAATTTGAATATATTTGTGTATATACCTAATTGTATTCTAATGTTAATTTTAAATATTTTTTTATTCCTGAAAAAATTAATTTTGGCTTTTATTCTGTTTGTAATTTTCAGTTATATTTGTAGAAATGACTATATTAAAATTAGTATATTTATGATTTGTGACTCAATTTGTTTATAAAAGAAAATAATTTGTACACACATTTGTAAACTAATAATTAAAGACAGAATAAAAATTTTATTTTAATAGAATTATTATCTCCACTAAACAAACAATTTAAATGTAATTAATTTTATACATAAATTGTTTAGAGAACAAAAAAATATTTATTAAGGTTTAAGAAGCATTTCAGGAAAATAATTATTATTTAAAGGTACTAAATAGTTATGATATAATTATATAGTAAGTAACTGTTGAAAAAAATCAAAACATTCATCATACAGTTAAGTTTATAAGCTAGTTGGACGATATAATAATAGTTTTACTAATTAGTCTTGGGTCTTAATAATATATATTTATGTTGAAAAAATCTTTGGCGAATTATTATGAATTACGAAATTTGAAAAGACGTTTTATTATACTATAGGTACGGTGTATATGGCTGAAAAATCGGGTCTATTGTGACGTCATTTATCAATAATCGTTTTTGATTGGCTAGCGGTGTTTGGCTTCGACCGTATGTCTATCCGTGGACCTAGACAGGACGCGATGTCCAAAATCCCATTTGTAACTCACAATACTTTTATTTTTTCCCCCTTTCTCTTCTCTTTTCAATAATGTAAACGGTAAAATCTACAAAATATAACTCTTCCCTTTTAAACTGGCTAAACAAAAATATAAAAATTATAAAATCAATGAATCGTGCACTTTTCTCTCATGGCAATTAAATGGCTAATAATATGTATCCATAATAATTAATCCATAATATTATTACCTCTCTCAAAAAAAAAAATCTATTATATTCATTTTCCGATCAATTTATTCATAATATCCTGAGGTGATCATAATTATAACTTTATTTTTAATGGTATAAAAAAAATATATTGTCATTATTCTATAAACCATGTGATGCCTGCCAAGGTAAATACCAATTTTCTTTTATATTAAATTTTTTTATGTTCCCCCCTATGTACATTTATAATCCAGTAATTATTTACAGAAATGCTCCTGTCAGTGTTTGTTGGTTTGGATGCGGCTGTGGCGTTCTGACGGTGACGGTATGGGCTGACAGCTACGGCGACTGGACGACCGGACACTGTTAACCACCCGTATTTCTTCCCTATTGGTATTATTATAATTATTTCCTCTATGTTGTAACGATCGAAATTGTAATTAATATTGTCATTTATTATAAACCATTATGCGATAGCGCTCTCCGTCCCACCGTCCCCTCTGCCAAAGCTCATAGGCAACACCGAGTTCAACACGCACACACACACTGTCGCGTATGCCTAGTACCCGTGGTTCGGATGACCGGCCTACACTTTATAATATTAACACCTCATTAACGGAAGACCTATATAATAATGTAAAAGTGTTAAGTACACCGGCCAAACATATTTTTAACCAAATTATGCAACAATTATATAACGCTGTCAGGTGTAAAACCCGCCCGGCCACGGCCATTTCTTAACGTAGTGTATTCTCTTCGCTTCAACGGGCAACATCATGGCAGAGTAGAGAAGAATAAAATCGCCGAGTGCGTCTTCAGGACGACGCCCAATGGCCCAGAAACAAAGAAGATGGTAATATAATTTTATTAATGTTGTGCATACAACATACCTTGGCCGGTGAATTAATATTATTAGAAATTAAATAGATTTTTAAAGGGACACCTTTGGTGTTTTTTTTGATATATTATACGATATGATCGTTTGTATACATATACTATATTCATTTATTATTATTTATTTATTTATATGCTGGTAACCGATATTCTGAACCGTGTTTGAAACTGGCAGATAGTCCAATGCCATATTATTATGTTATATCTTTATTCTTTATATTTATCAGTTGTATTTGCTTGTTCGGTGACCTTTCAGTTGCGGCCAAGTTTTTATGCCGTATGGCTTTTCTTGGCGATAAATTAAAATTTTAGTTTCTAATATACATTCAAAATAAAAAAGCAGATCAATCCCCATAACAATGTTTTAATTTTTCCCCTTTTCCGATTTGTTTACTTATTTTCTATACAAAATCCTGCATGCTCCGATTTCCGAATCTCGGCTGTGGGTTGGTGGCCTATACCGGGTCTAAACGTGGGTTGACGAGTCAATGTACACTCCACGCCAAATATGGGTATGGCCACGTGCGAGATGTTACAATGTGACCACCCTTTTTAATATATTTCCCTGACCTGCTATTCTCTCCCTTGCATAACACTGTTAGTTTCATTTTTTTACTTAAAGCGCGATAACCAATGATTTCTCTAGACCACATGGTCAAATTTATTATATTTTAACTTATATTTTTTCTCATGACTACATGGTCACATTACATTATTAGTATTTTATTCCATTGTATCTTCAATCCACGGATTGCTATATTATTATATTATGTTCCTTCAGAACACCTTGTATACCTTTGTAGTCGAAAAAAAAAAGTTACTATGATTAAAATTATTATATCCACATGTTCAGGATTTACTTTTATCGCAAGTTAAATTTTCATTATATTTTCAATCAAGAAATGACAGTTATAATAAAAATTTAATTATTATTCTCTTTCTCAACAACAATTTTAAAATCAATTTTTTTTTGCAATGAGTTTTGCTATTAGTAACTATTTATTATGACCTTTCAACTCTAAGGTGTATACTTTCCCTGGTTTTATTCAAATGTTTCCCCGTGGTTAGTCTTTAAAACAAACTAAAACAATATTCTTTATTTTATGTAACATAACTATATGCTCCCATTTATTATTTATATATTTCCTTGTTAGTATTTTCCCATTATTATATTAACCATGACGACTGTTAAAATGCTGAAATATGAAGATGTAGTGTAGGTGGTTTTAACTCGCCAAAGGGCCTGTACGATATATATTATATTAAATTAAATTTCCATATCATTTCATTGTCACGTATAACGTAGTTCATTTTATTATTATATTATTAATTCTGTCTGAGGACAAAATTTCCATTCAATTATCATTTAAAGTTGTATATTATAAAATATTAGATTATTATAATCCCCTGTTACATAATAGGTATCAGGTAAAACCACTGTACTGTTAACTCTGCACTGTTGGTTATATAACTTAGTACTATCATATAAATAATATTAACATTATTATTATAGATTGCTTCCCTTAGTTCCACTTGGACAATTATTAATTTAGAGACCGGATTTATATGCACTTAAAACCATAGAAATAAGATGTTTCTATGCTCTATAATTTCATCAAAATATTCTTTAATATGCAAAAATATTCTTTTTCGTAAAAATGTATTGATTACTGATAAAATAAATAACAGTAATAGTTTACAAAATGTATAAGATAGATAAATTAATCCTAATTGTTAAAAAATATTCAAACAGTCATAATTTAACCTATAATATGATGATATACTAGTGTAACTATATGTTTAATTGTATTTTAGATGTGTGAGTTTACAACCAATAATAATTACAAGTTTTAAATAATAAAAACATAAATGTATTGTGTATTGTTGAATAACAGAATAATATTATGTATTAAAACAAATCAAAAAAAAAAAATAATTCAGGCTTATGAATTCAAAAAATAAAAATTTATTTCATAATATAGTTAAATAACAAAATAATATTATGTATCAAAACAATTTAAAAGGAACTTAAATAATTCAGTTTTTTGAATTTAAAAAATAAAATAATATTGCATAAAATAGTTCAATAACAGAATAATATTATGTATCAAAACAATTTAAAAGGAACTTAAATAATTCAGTCTTTTGAATTTAAAAAATAAAATAATATTGCATTAAATAGTTTAATAACAGAATAATATTATGTACCTACTAAATCAATTTTAACTTAAATAATTCAGCCTTTTGAACTCAAAAAATAATAATTACAAGTTTTAAATAATAAAAATAAAAAATAATTGCATATAGTTGATTAACAGAATAATATTAGGTGTTCAAACAATTTATAACAATATACTGCTCCATGTGTTCTGAAGACATGTTGGTTCTTCTTTCAGTTAATATAAGTTTATATTTACTGAATGACCTTTCCACATCTACTGATGTAATTTGAGCATATTTCATGTCAGCTGCCATAGTAGGTGTAAAGTTGGATGGGAGTTCTCCTTCAGATTCACCACTCAGAATCGAAGACAACTGTTTCAGCTTTTGATAGCCAGTATTTTTTGTAATCAATTGAGATACTTTTGTTTTGATTTCAGCTCCAATTCTTCCAGGTATGTTTTCCATTGCTAAAATAACTTTATGCACAATATTTAAAGAGTCACATAAAGATAAATTTGCTTTTTTTAATTGTTTAATAGTATTTACAAGAATGAAAAAGTGTGTTTTAATAAATGTAAGTTCATTTTTTACTGACTCTTTATTAAGCATTCTTGTACATTTTTGAATGCTAATCACAGAGTTGTCTTTTAATTTATGCATAATATCTTTAAGTTCTTCAAAGTAATCTGCACTAAAGCATGCTGCATCGATCCATGTCCCCCATCTAGTAAGTATGGGTTCAGGAGGTAAAGGAGCACTTGGTAATATTTCTTTATAGATATCCACTCTTGATGGTGATTTTAAAAATACTTTTTTCAAGTTATTTACCAATGTATTTATGTCAGGATACAACTCTCTAACTTTTTCTGCAATGCGTTGTAGCATATGTGCAGCACAAGTAACATGAATCATATTTGGATACAGTATTTCTAATATGCCTGCTGCTTTAATCATGTATGGTGCGGCATCTGACAACATCAATAAAACTTTTTCATCACAGCCACCACCTGGCCATAATATTTTTAAACCATCGTTCACAAAACGTGTAATTGTCGAGTGGTTAGTTTTTTCCAGTTGCTTACATGCAATGAGAAATGGGCGACTTAATTTATCACAATTTAATGCACCAACTAAAAGATTAGCCACATAGTGTCCATTTATATCGGTTGTCTCATCGACAACTATCCAAATAAAAGAATCTTCTAATGATTTTCTAATATGCTCAATTGCTTGGATGTAACATGGTTGAAGATAGTTTTTTCTCAAAGTGCTCTCATCCGGTATATGCTTGTTGGTATATTTCTCTAAGAAACATTTAAATGTAGGAACTTGTAATTTGTACCAAGGTATATTGGCAGCAATCATACTAGTACATAAATCTTCATAAAAATTAGATTCTGGTTTGTTTGGTACAGACAAAAGAGCTTGTTTCATTTTTAAATCATTGCGTTTTAGGTTTTCGATATGAAAAGCAGTAGAAGCATGTTGTAAAATTTGACTTTTTTTTTTACAAGGTATTTGTTTGGTACAAACCTGACAAAATACAATGGATCCATCTGTGGTAAATATATTTGAAACTTTATTGAATGGTTCGATCCATTGATTCAATAAAGTTTTAAGACTAGAGGAGATTTTCGGCATTTTAATTTACTAAAACAAGACACTTAATACACTAGTAGTTGGTAATAGTAGTAATACACTTGAGATTTAACAATTATTAAAAATTAAAATGATTAATGAATTTGTAAAGATTATTTGATATCTGTATTCCGTGATATCAGTATATAACAGATAGAGATGTTAGCGTACTCTACGCACATGCGCAGAAGTATAGGACAATGAAGTGTGCGGAACACGATCAGTGCTACCCACGTAGAACGCGGGAACTACTACCATAGAATACTATTCTATTGTACTATATTATTCTATGCAACTACCATGGTCCATCTATAAAAAGAAGATAAGAGAATATAGTATAGGAAATAATAATTATTATTATAATTGATTTTCTTATCAATTTTATGTTCTTTTCAATATTCCTTTCGTCAAGATAAATAATATGATACTACAATAAAAATTGTTTTGGATTTTTTTTTATAAACTATTAGATTTTTAATAAAATATTCAAATTAAACCCCAATATACCAATATATTCTTAAAACATGTTTTTTGCACAAAATATTCTCTAACCTTGAAATATTCTTTTTTATGCTCTAAAAACTTTTTTATATCAGATCATAGGTAAATGAATCGTCCAGAAAGCTTATCCAATCGGAGCTGCATACTCTCAGTAAAAAGATGTAAAAACATAAAAATCCGGTCTCTAAATAATTATTTATAGTAGCTTAAGGGTGCGTTCCGGCTGGACGCTTTCGCGCTCACAGTGCTCACAATAGCGCTCATGATTATGAACCGTTCCACTAGAAAATAAGCGCATAGAATCGCTTTGCTTACGTTCCAAGTGGAACGATGTTGAACCTGCCATGAACGCTTAGACCGTGTTATCATTTTATCAAAAATGAAATTGATAACATAATCCACAAATCTAGTTTGTTTTTTAAATTGTAATAATCTACCAACGTTTTGTTTCTTTGTTTTTATAATGAATAATTTGAATGATCGTGCGTTAGTTATTATGGCTATACAACAATGCTGTGATATTATATTTTCTTCTTCGTCGGATGACAGTGAAGATGACAGCAATGAATTGTATGAATACGTAGTACAGAATCTTGAGACTAAAACTGCAATACCTCGGTTGCAGAATTATGTTGAAACCATCGTACCACAATTCAATGATGGACAATTCAAATCTCACTTCAGGTTAGTAGTAGGCTTTTAAGTTTTTAATAAGATTAAATGTAAATATTCTACATAAAATTATTGTATTATTTTTTAGGATGCTTCCAACCACATTTGAATATGTATTAACCCTAATCGCTCCAAAGTTAAAAAGAATGAAGCCGGGGTACAAATCTATTTCACCAAATAAACAATTTTTAATTGCAATATGGAAAATGGCTACTCCTGACTCTTACAGGTACTTCTGTTACACAAATAACATTATTTTTAGATGCAATAATATTACTTGCCATATTATTATATGTAGTTCTATCTTTTATATGATACCTACCTAATAACTTTTTAGATCAATTTGTGAAAAATTTGGTGTGGGGCGAGCTACTGCATTAAGATGTATTAGAAGAGTCATTGTTGCTTTAGAAATGTTGGCACCAGTTTTCATCACTTGGCCAAATGAAGAAAAAGTTGAAGAAATTAAAAATGGATTTTTTTCTAACAGTACTTTTCCAAATGTTCTTGGTGCGATTGATGGGACACATATTAACATTCCTGCACCACATGACCATCAAGAAACTTATGTTAATAGAAAAGGCCACCATTCAATTCAATTACAAGTATGTTAATGTTTTAATTTTTAAATTTTATTCGATTTTAATGAACTGTTTTTTTCAACAGGCTGTGTGCGATCATAAATGTCGTTTTATTCATTGCTATGCTGGGAATGTAGGTTCAGTACATGATCAACGGGTTTTCAGATTATCTGAACTGAAAAATTACCTTGATGACGCAACCAAATTTCCTAATAACACCCATTTAATTGGTGATTCTGCCTATACCTTGCATGAACATCTTATGGTTCCATACCGTGATAATGGGCACTTAACTCAAAAGCAAAAGAATTTCAACTTTTGTCATTCCTCTGCAAGGATGGCAATTGAACGGTCTTTTGGTTTCCTAAAAGGACGGTTTCGTAGTCTCCTAACAACATTGGATATGAAGCGTGTCGATCTAATTCCCAAGTATATTATTGCATGCTGTATTTTACATAATATATGCTTATTACAAAATTATGAGTTTCCTGGTCTACCTGAAACAACACCGGTAAACGAAAATATACAAGCTCGTGGAGAGTTGGTTGCAATTAATCGTCAAGGAGCATTCAAGAGGGACAATTTGTGTGATCAACTACCTTTTCGCCATATATAGTGTAAATACAATGATATGTTTACAATAAAAAAAACTAGTCTGAATCATAACAATTTGTATTTTATTTTTATATAATTATAAGTTAGTAATAGTACTACCATCAAACAAAAATATATATTATATTAAATATATATCACATATATATTGACTAATTACAGTTAACAACATTAGTTCACAAATAAATATCAAACAAATATATTTTCAACCTTTAAAATATTGAACATAAATATATAATAATAAAAAAAAAATAATAATAAACAAAATAAATAATAAATAATAAACATATCTAACAGATTATAATCCTCAGTCTTAATATTTTAAAGTTTTACAAATCACATATATATATTGAATAATTACAGTTATCTCAATCACTGATTTTTAGTTTCCAGTACACTAACTAGTCTAGCCAAAAGATTAATAGCCTCCTTTTTCTGATCCATTTTTTCTTTATGTCGCTTTTCTCTGTTTTCTTCTACCACTTTTCTATTTTCCTCAATTGCTAATCTAAACTTATCAACAGGAGAAAAATAGTTTTGTTTCTTTTTAGGATTTTCATGACCAGGGCTTATGGCAGAAGATGGAGAATTTTCCACTTCTGGTTGGTCCCTTTTCCCCGTCGAAGAAAGAGTGGCTATGGGTGTAATGTACGGTTTAGCTCCTAACAAGTCATCCAGTAAATTAAAATATGGCCAAGTTCTGGTACCATTTCCAGACTTACTGTTGTGGTCCTTGATCGACTGTACGTCCTCTTCAAACCTCCGAATTTTGATTGACATTGAGGACCAGTTACATTGTAAGATTTTTTTAACAGTTCATCTCCTATTGATTGCCAAATCTTTTTTTGGGAAATCTTCCCTGAACAGAAATTGTCGGCCGTTTTTCTATATTCTTCAATAAGAAGTAATATGGCCTCATGAGGCCATTTAAATACATTGACATCAACTTCAGCTGTCTGTTCTTCTTGTACTGTTCCAGAATAATTATTCTGTGATGTCTGTTCAAGTTGTTCTGTCGGCTGTTGTGAATCAGATTGATTTTTCTTGCATATATCCAACATTTCAGCTGCGAATACCATATCTAAGAACAAAAAAATTCAAATTGAATTCAAAATAAGTTCAAAAATTTGATTTACTCTTATAATACCTGTATTTATACGATTCGCCTCATCCCTCGTCACATTTAATGTGTACGTTTCTCCATCCACTCCATCCATCAGTATAATAGAAATTGACATATTATTACTATTGCTATTATTCATATTACTATTGAATTAAATTATTAAACTATTACTGCTGTAATAAATGTAATATTAATAATAAATTACTGCCGTACATTTATTTTCAAATTGTAGTCTGTGATAAACTGATAAGATATCGCAAACTAGAGAGGTCCATTTCAATGGCCCCCCCACTTTAAAAATTTGAACTTCTGATCTAGCCAATCGTTTGTGCATCGTTTGTGCAGAAATGTGCACCAGGTCCCAACGTTTGTGCACAAAAACCCTTGGCGCTATCTCAAAAACAAAATGGGGGGGCTATTGAAACGGTAGCCCCCCCACCTTTGAAATTTGAACTTCTGACCTAGCCAATCGTTTGTGCATCGTTTGTGCAGAAATGTGCACCAGGTCCCGACGTTTGTGCACAAAAACCCTCGGCGCTATCCCAAAAACAAAATGGGGGGGGGCAATTGAAACGGCACACCCCCCTTTTGGAAATTTTACATTGTATATGCACCAAACGTTTGTGCATCGTTTGTGCAGAAATGTGCACCAGGTCCCGACGTTTGTGCACAAAAACCCTCGGCGCTATCCCAAAAACAAAATGGGGGGCCATTGAAACGGCACACCCCCCTTTTGGAAATTTGATATATTTTTTATGTTAGTAAATATTATTTAGGTAATACTGCAGGTTACAGGATTTTTATATAACCATCTCATTTCCTAGAAATAAAAGATATATAGTATTTTTTTAAATGTTGTGTTGTATGAATTATATGTTTTAAATATTAGTTTGTTTGAATGGAATATAATATTATTGAAACACTTTATTTATTTATTTGCATTTTTGCTTTTGTATTCTTTTATTAATAAAACTTTAAAAACTGTTCAAATAACCAAAAAATAATAATGAACATAATATACAAAATCTTGTCATATAACATTATAACGTTATTATAAAAAAAATAAAAATAAAATAAAAAAAAATAAAAATAAAAATAAAAACAAAAAAAAAAAAAAATTATACAATATAATAATTATGTTACGAACGTGATAATAAAAAAAAAAAATAAAAAAATACTCAATAGACTATACATTAATTCAAAAAATAAAATAAAGTTCTTCGTAACTCTTGTTTGTAAATATTATATGTTATATATATTATATATATATACAAAGTACATAATATACAATACGTTATTAATACTATAAGTTATCACAAAGATAAAAACATTATAAAAAATCTTTAAAATTTTAATAATTTTCATAGTTATTTTAATATATAAAAAAGAAATATAATTACCTTAGTAATAAAAACTTAATCTAAGGTTAGGTAAAATCATATTTTAAATTACTTGGTGTACAATATAATTTGGAGATTCACTTTTGTATTTTCATTTATCTGCTTTACAATGTCTTTAGTGTCGTCATACAATTGCCACGAATTAATCGGATTCCTAAATGTGTGAGCATGATAATGACCAATGCTTTTGTATGATATGGTTGATTGTTGAGTGTCTGGCGTAGTTCCCAATCCTCTCAAGTAATATTGAGACTGCGGTGTTGAAATGTATTTTGGAATATGATTGAGAAGGATACGTGTGTCAGTAAATTGGGCATCTGTTGTATTATTTAAATTAATCAAATTAAAAAATACATGTTCTCCGAGTAATACAGTTACCTCAACTATACCAGCACATATTTGGCAAGTATTTGAGATGTATAGTTGTTTTATTTCTTCATTTATCAAAATACTAAGTTGTCTTTTAGTAGGCGTCTTTTCTGTGACACAAATAGTTAAAAACGGTTTCTTATCCAACTTTTTGAATTTGCATGAACTGCACTGTTCCTCTATTTGTACACTTTCATAATTTTTTAATAAATTATTTAACATACTATCGATTGGTTGTTCGACAGACAAATACGTGATACCATTCAATATTGGTTCTCCCGGGTACAAATCGCTTAAAATTTCAACACGTTTTTTGTAAGTTTGTACTGTTACGCCATCACGAAGCAAACAAAATATTAATTGCCACAATGTACTTTGGTCTTTATTATCTATTACATATTTTGTGTATGCAGTGCTATCACAATAGGCTACTGCCAACATTTGTATAATTGTGTCAAATGTTTAAATGTAATGAATATTTAGTTCTATAACATTTAAATGTTAAACGCTATAGTTTCATAACGTTAAACGGAAAATTTTATAAACGTTTAAATTATTTATAACGTTAAACGCTAAATCGATCAAAACGTTTGGTATCCCTATAACGGTAAACGGTAAATCGATCATAACGTTTAATATCCATATATCGATAAACGGTATTATTTTTTTTTTATTTAAGCCCTGCTCTATAGTGCTTCTTGAGACGCTACCTGTCGTGATCGTTGTAAACTACACAATCCTCCGTCTACTTAGTCTAGTATAAGCAGGGTTGCGAAGTGTTTAAAACAATTGGTTTTAAACGTGTGTTTTAAACGTTTTAAACATGACTCCTTGTTTTAAACATTTAATACATCAACGTTTAAAACATAACGTTTAAAACATGTTTTTTTTATAGTCTTTTAAAACAAAATTATTTTTCTTATTTTCAAAAATTAATCTCGGATGTTGGTCACACTGTCATAAAAATGTTCAAGATACAAACTACGGTATATTGCCAGTTAGTATCTAAATGTCATAATGATAATTATTGATAACTAAATTACGGTTAACGATGATAATGATTCAATTTTTTTTCGTTAAATCCATGTTCATTGTTCGTGTTTATTATAATCTATAATAATATTATCATTATCTATTATAACTATTATTAACTATTATATAAGTTTATGTCATGCACTCATGCAGTCATGCCTCATTATGGTATAGTCTACAATCTACATTTTACATTGACATTCGTATTATACTTTTATACATAATGTCTTCAACGGGTAGAAGAAAAGATCCTGTTTGGAATTATTTTCTAGAAATAAAACCAAATGGTACTACTAAAGGTACTCGAGCGAAGTGTATAAAATGCAATTTTGAAATGTCTGGGCTAGTAGATCGAATGAAAACACATCTAAATAAATGTAATGTAGCTTCAATATCAAATGAAGTTCAAATCGATGAAGAACCAAGAAGTTATGATAATAATGGTATGTAAATAATACATAACTCTTTTGGCTTAAATGACAATTGATAATGTTGATATTATTAGTAGACAGTAAGTCACCAAAATTGTATTAACTTGTTATTAATATCTGTTTTACTAATATTAATATAGATTCTAGTAGTTTAAGATTGCATACTACTACTCATACCAATGATAGTTCAATGAATGTTGAAACTCGCGTAAAGCGTTTTTGTGCTGATACACCATCTACGGGATCACAAATATCTACATCAATCAGTAAGTTTGTTATACGAACTAGTGATAAAGATAAAAAATCATTTGATGTACAAATTGCCAAATATATATATGCGACAAATTCGTCATTTACTTTTGTTGAACATAAGGAGTTTAAAAAAATGATTGAGTTAATTCGTCCTGGCTACAAACCTCCCAATCGTGATCAAATTAGCAATAAGTTGTTAGATCAAGTGTTTAACGAGGTGAATGAAGACATTAAAAAAATTCTTAAAGGTAAAATTGTATGTATGGCAATGGACGGGTGGAGCAACATACACAATGAACCAATAATATGCATATCGGTGTACAATTTAGAAGATGAAATAGTATGTTTAATTGATACAATTGAGACAAAAGCTGAAAGTCATAATGCAGAGTATTTATTAAAATTGGCTGTTGAATCGATAAAAAAATGTAAGTCATATGGTTGTGATGTTCGCAGTATGGTTACAGATAATGCTGCCAATATGAGGAAAATGCGATTAGAACTTAGTACATCAGATTTGAGCTCTAATGAATATTCACATTTAGACATAATAACCTATGGTTGTTCATCACACATTTTAAATTTGCTAGCTCATGATTTAGAAGATACAGTTATTAAAAATAAGGTAAAACAAATTATTAAATATTTCAAGTTTCACCATTTTCCTGCTGCTAAATATAAAGAACTTGGTGGTTCATCTTTGGTACTTCCTTTTGATGTTCGTTGGAATACAATGTTTGACTGTCTGCAATCCTACATCGATAATTGGCCAATTTTATACAAAGTATGTGTTGATCATAGAGCAGCAATTGATTCTAAGATAACTTCTATGGTAATAGATATGAATTTGAAAACCAATACAGAAGCATTTATAGTCAAGTTAAAAAAATTGTCTTGGGCTTTAGATGTATCACAAAAAGATAATTGTACAATAGCAGATGTGGTTGAAATGTGGATTGATCTCAAAGATTTTTTTAAAAACGAGTTTAGTACTGAAAGTGATGAAATAAAAATATTTGAGAAAAGGTATGATATGGCTATTCAAGATGTTCATTATTTAGCTAATATATTACATCCAAAATATAGAGGACAGAAATTAAATGAAGATCAACATGATTCAGCTTTAGAATATGCTAATCTTTATTTTCCAACTGCTATGTCAGAAATTATATCATTTCAAGCTCAAACTAGCCCATTTAAAGGATACTTATTCAGTGACAATGCATTAAAAAATATTTCAGCTCTTATATGGTGGAAAGCATTAATAAAACAAAATAAAATTTCCAAAGATTTAACATATTTAGTAGAGCAACTTTTTACATCAATTTGCAGCTCTGCCGGTATAGAGAGACTTTTTTCAACCTTTGGTTATGTCCATTCAAAAACTAGAAACCGTCTTGGAGTGGAAAAAGCTTCAAAACTTGTAACAATTTTCAAACATTTAAATAAACCAAACAAAGAATAAGCTGCTGCCATTTCCCAGCTATACATTTTATTATTTGTTTAAGATTTTTATTTAAGAATTTGTTGTTTTGTTTTATTTTTTATTATAAGTTTAAATTTTAAAACTATTGTTATATAATACCTATACAAATACTAAGTCAGTATCTAATTTACTAAAGACTGAATTGACACTTAAGAAAAAAATAAAACTTAGGTTGTCTCCTATTCCTATTTTAGTATTTATTATATTGTTTTTAAAAGAACTAATTGTTTATTTTGAAATATTTTACCTTACATTGTACTAAGAAATAAGTTTTCAATAATTTTTATTTTTATATGTTTTTATTTTACTTATTATAAAGCTTGTAAGAATAAAATAAAACAGATTTATTGATGTTATTAGTTGTTACTTGTTAGTTTGTTACCTAATATTATAAATTATTTGTAATATTATTGATGTTGAATAATTATTTATATGTTGACTCTTTTTATGTACTGGTAGTTGGTACTCACTACTCATAAAGTTTTAAGTCATAAACTCATAACTCATACTGAACGTTATTATCTATTTAATAGTCGATGAATATTTTCTTCTTATTATAATTAATTTATACTTATTTTTTATATTACTAATTACTCAATAGTCAATAGTCATTAGTTATTGACACTTATATCTGCAATAAAAGTCTGTAAATTATAATCCTCTTTAGTTCTGTTAATGTCACAGAAAATACCGTTTTAAAAAAACAAAATATTTTTTAAAATAACCTAGGTTTAAACAAAAAAAAACAGTTTTAAACAATGTTTAAAACAAACAAACTAACTAACACTAAAAAACTGTTTAAATCATAAAAAACATTGTTTTAAACAAAAAAAACGGTTTTTTTGTTTTTTTTAAAAAAAACTGTTTTTTTTGCAACCCTGAGTATAAGGTCTATGATGGAAGCGAAACTCGATCAGCTGATTGGGGTCTTGTTCAGTGGCGTGCTCAGCTTTTTTGAAAGGGGGGGGGGGATATTCATTTTATTCAAACTATTTTCTATTTGTAAATACATTATACACATACAAGTTTTTTTTGTGTAGATAATAATCATTAAAAAAAAGTCCAATGGGGGGGATATGACACCCTGATCCCCCCGTGAGCAGGCCCCTGGTCTTATTTGCCTATTATCTAAAGTCTGAACTAGTGCTAAGCACCATATCCGGATCATCCCGTACACTCAATCCTAATTATTATATACTATGCTAAATGCTTTATATATATATTTTTTTAGATTCTGAACGGAGTGAAGAATGTATTGATTTTACAATGATGTGTGTTTTTTTTTTTTTTTTTTTTTTTTTTTGTGTCTGTGTACAGCATAACTAGTCGAAATAATGCTTCAATTTTAAACTTCGGGGGTGGTTTCCGATGTAAAAGTGAATATCCTTGGTGCATTATAGAGGTCAAAATTAAACATTTTCCAACAGTTTTCAAAAAAATCGAGAAAAACAAAAAAAAAGTGACGGAAAAATCGGAATTTTTACGCAAAACCAGTTTTCGACCAAATCGATTTTCTTATATGGTTGTAACAAAAAATAGTCACTGTAAATACTTGAAATTTTCACCAAATGTTTATATTAGTGTTATCTATATACTGTTAACTTTTCAAAATATTTTGACTTTTTTTGAGCTACTTATAGACCGCTGAAATTTTCGATTTTTCTGAGAACTTTTTTTTGAAATGTCGATAAAAAAAATTTGTATGGCCAAAAAAACTTGAAAATTTAATACAAGGTTCCTTATAAGTGGTTCTTAGTGTAATTAAAAAAAAATCGAAAATCGTTAGTCACAATTTTTTTTTATAAGCGTTAAAAGTCAAAATTTTTACAAAATATGCCAAAATCGCCAAAATTTGTAAGTAATTTTGAAGTTGAAAAATCATAAAAATTTTTGTGTTTATATCTAAGGATAAAAAATTCAACACTAAGTTTTCCATAAGTTTTCCTTCAAGTAATTATAGAGAAAATTCGAAACGTCATTATAGAAAAAATGTTTTGAGCATTTGAGTTTAAAATTTTTTTTGAAATCGCGTAACAATAACGATTTAAACGAGTCAAACAAATCATCTCCGTTCAGAATCGTTTTTCGTATACAATGATACCTATCATTGCATTCAAATTTAATCATATCCATAGTAACCTACTGTACAGCAAAGCGACATCCACGACTTACCCGCTTTTTATTATTTCATTGCCAATTTTTTTTTTAAAATGTTTTCACAAGTTGTAGAATACATCTTGGAAATTGGGTTTGGGACCTCCTTATAATTTTGATTAAAACCCAATGTTACATATTATCTATATTACAAAGTGAAACATACATATATTTCTTAAAAGTAACTATTGAAAAATGAAAATAATATTAATTTATTAGACAAATCAATAAAATAAACTTAAACACCTTTGCTTTTTATTTCAAAACCACATGGCGTTAGATATGAATTGCTTACATACTATACCCACACATAAAAAATTCATTTTTTATTAATAAAAATAGTAAATACCAACTTGTTACTTTCTAAATCCTAGCTCCTACTCACCTACTGCATAGGTAGATGTCTAATAATAAATTGTGAAAAACTCGAAAACCCTGGTGTACCTATTTCCTATTATCGGTCTTATAAATGAGTCAATTTTCAATAGATCTGAGGTCGTAATTCGTATTATTTAGGTTGATAATAATGAAAAAATAGCTGATTATCTCAAAAACAATGAAGCCGGATTGAATCCGAAATCCGGATCAACGGATTGGATCCGAAATTTTGATTAATTAATTGTAATTCGTAATCCGGATTGGTCAAAATAATGCTCAGCAATAGATGAATAGACTCTGAACTTCCGAAAATCATGGAAACGTTTACCACACCTACATGATATTAGAGCTAAGGTCACCCGTATTATGCAAGCGTTTACTGCTTCGTAGGCAGGGTACGCATCACGTGGTCGGCTTGTTTATCGATAACTATTCAGTATTTCACGCCCACCTTGGATCCAGTGTTCAAGGGACGATTAAAGATATAATGGTTGCCTGACGGGCTATGGTGTAAGCGATATCAGATGGCAATTGAAATCACTTTCAGAATCAGCTGTTAAACTAACTTTGTTAGTTCATTGTTTTTCAAAAAATTACAAGGCCCCATATGAAACTGGTATATGCATATTAATATCCTATCCTATCTATTCTTCTATTATTTATGTGTGATGCGTATAGCCACGTGGCTACGTAAACAAAGACCTGTAAAATCGAAAAAAATATCTAAACGAGTGCCATAAAATTCTAAAAAAGCAATATACTCGTAATACAATAAATAATAATAGTAAATAAATAGGTATTTACTTTGACTTAAATATTTTTATTTGTAATTCATTGTTTCTTATTTTATGTTATTTTGATCACATTGCATATTGTACCTCTACAAAACTTTAATAACATTATTAGTACATTATATTCCATTCAAACAAACTAATATTTAAAACATATAATTCATACAACACAACATTTAAAAAAATACTATATATCTTTTATTTCTAGGAAATGAGATGGTTATATAAAAATCCTGTAACCTGCAGTATTACCTAAATAATATTTACTAACATAAAAAATATATCAAATTTCCAAAAGGGGGGTGTGCCGTTTCAATGGCCCCCCCCCCCATTTTGTTTTTGGGATAGCGCCGAGGGTTTTTGTGCACGAACGTCGGGACCTGGTGCACATTTCTGCACAAACGATGCACAAACGTTTGGTGCATATACAATGTAAAATTTCCAAAAGGGGGGTGTGCCGTTTCAATTGCCCCCCCATTTTGTTTTTGGGATAGCGCCGAGGGTTTTTGTGCACAAACGTCGGGACCTGGTGCACATTTCTGCACAAACGATGCACAAACGTTTGGTGCATATACAATGTAAAATTTCCAAAAGGGGGGTGTGCCGTTTCAATTGCCCCCCCATTTTGTTTTTGGGATAGCGCCGAGGGTTTTTGTGCACAAACGTCGGGACCTGGTGCACATTTCTGCACAAACGATGCACAAACGATTGGCTAGGTCAGAAGTTCAAATTTCAAAGGTGGGGGGGCTACCGTTTCAATAGCCCCCCCATTTTGTTTTTGAGATAGCGCCAAGGGTTTTTGTGCACAAACGTTGGGACCTGGTGCACATTTCTGCACAAACGATGCACAAACGATTGGCTAGGTCAGAAGTTCAAATTTCAAAGGTGGGAGGGCTACCGTTTCAATAGCCCCCCCATTTTGTTTTTGAGATAGCGCCAAGGGTTTTTGTGCACAAACGTTGGGACCTGGTGCACATTTCTGCACAAACGATGCACAAACGATTGGCTAGATCAGAAGTTCAAATTTTTAAAGTGGGGGGGCCATTGAAATGGACCTAAACTAGAGCGCTTACGCTGCACTACCTATTTCATTTGAGCGTTGGTGAGCGCGTGACGATGACGTAGAGCTCAGATCTCATGACGTCACGGTTGTAGTGTGAGCGCTTATAAATGCCAAGTGGAACTCACTGGGAGCGCTCATGAGCGCTTGAAGCGTACAAAGCGTCCAGCCGGAACGCACCCTAAGAGGACGTGATACCCAAAGTGTTACGTATGCAACGGCCGAGAGAACGCGCTATTAGGTGTTTTCGGGATCCGCAAGCGCGCGACGTCTAAGCCACGCCTACTACTCGTAGTCGGCAGCACTACTGGCACTGCTCATTCAGCGCGTCTCGGGAGCGCCGATTATTATTTCATGAACGTTTGACTGTGATGTATCCCGTCAATATAAAATTCACACAGTAAACGTCGCAGTATTATTTGTAATATCCGCGCGTACCCATTCGAACTATCTTTTTTGAAAAGTTACTGCTTACCTAAATATATGCGCCAATATATAGACTGTAAAAACAGCAACACAACATAGCTTAGTTTGTAGTTATTGCACTAGTACTCATTCAAATATAATACATACAGTAAAATATAATTTAACAGTACCTAAACAAATACATCTTTTACGTTCAACTGTTCAATATTATATTATTTTTAAGTACAGCATAATTTGCATTTTCCCATTTCTTAGCATCTTTCCGTTTATTAACAACTAAACTTAAAAAAAAAAAAATTATACAGTAGTTTACAAATTAGTAATACATGTATAAAAAAAATGTATATTATGTACAACTTGTAGTTATTATGAAGACTAAATTTTTTTTTTTTTTTTTCATAATTTTAATATTTTTAATTATGTGAGGAGGTTCAATAATGTCGCTTTTTAATTGACGTTTGCTGTACTGAGGGTCTACTATTTTTTTTTAAAGTTACTGCTTACCTAAATATATGTATCAATATATAGATTGTAAAGACGGCAATACAACATAGCTTGATTTATATTTACAAATTTTTAAGGGAAACGAAGTGCACGGGATCAGCTAGTATATTTATATATACCAATTTTGGTAATCCAATAGATACGGATTTTTGTATGATTCGATTACTGGATAATTCACTTATTATTATATTACAATAATAATTATATTAAAATAAAAACAATTAGAAGGTATAATACTATGATACGTATAATATGCATATTACAATTTATTAACATTTTACATAATAATATTACTGAGATACGTCTAGTATGATTTTGTTTTTATTTTTGATGTTTTCCGATATACGTGTAGGTTCGAAAATGTCAGATATTAATAGTCTTTTTCCATACCGTGGTTCAACCAATTCTGGCAAAAGACATTCTTTATAAAATCTGTGAAATAGGTATATTATTACAATTTATTTATTTATTTTAATTTATAACTATTACAATTTACACATTTTCAATCTTATGTAATAGCTAATAGGTATTTCAATGCAACAAACTATATTGGTTAAATTGTATTATTTAAATTTTTGAAAAACATACGTCTCTAACTGAATATCCATTTTAGAATACCAAAATCTTTCGTTGTAATCGATTACGTCATATTCAATCCATTTTTCGGAGTATACAACAAAATAACATACATTCCTTTTTGTTATTTTTAATTGTCCCTGTATTTGATAATAGTATGAACTAGTTTTTTTAAATTTCATTTTCCCGTCTACAATAGTTACATAAGGTATCTGTAAATTATCAAAACAATCATATTACTAAAATATTTATTAAATTAATTAATATTCTGTATACCTTTTTAATGTCGACCACTGTTTGTAATTCATTCGTATCTTTGATCGAAAAAGGACATTTAATTTCCAAAACAGCTGTATCGCCAATTAAACCATCTGAGTATATAAAATATATATTTAAATATTAGTTGTATATTATATCACATTATCACCCCCAAACAACTAGTTAGTTATCGTAAAACTTTGATTTCTTAATACATCGTACTTACCAGGGCTAGCGGCTAAGTATGGTTTATCTGCGTCAATAAACAAACCACAATCCATGACTTCAGTAATTTTTCCATATTCCATCACTCGGGTTGTAAAATTACCATATAATATGTCATATACGGTTCTTTTACAGGATGTAGTTGGACGCATCTTACAAACTTTACCAAAGTTTGACGCAGTTAGTCTGTTTCTCCGTTCAATAAACCACTTTTGGTTGTTAGATTGATTTCGCGTTTCCAACTCGATTTGTTCTCTGACCGTTATGGGTAAGGCAATTGTTTGAATGAATTCAATTTTTTTATTTTTCAACTCGTCAGTAGGTAATAAATTATCTAAAGGTTGAGCTAGTCCATAATTTTCATCTGGACCATTGGACATTTTTTTTTGTACATTCCAGATGCTCGAAATAGAGCTCGGCGTGTTTTTAATTTTTTCTTTTATCTGCAGTATACTTTAAATATTTTTTAGCAACGATTCCTACAATAAAATTAAAAATATTTATTTATTTATTTTTATTATAATTTACAATATGAATTAATTTGAAAATATAATAGAGTACCTGGACTTTTGTTAGTGATATTTTTGTGGATTTCTCTTATCAAATTACCATTTGAGTTAAAAGCTACCACAGCTGCATAAACTCGAGTAGTACCTATATGATTGCTTTTGAGAAAAATTAATTCTCTTTCCCGCGATGTGTTTGTTGATTAGGCTGTTGAATTGCTCGCAGATATTATTATCCACGTCAAGTAACAAGCTTTTAGAATTATTAACTACACGACGAAGAGCAGTGGACATTTCAGTCATTAAACCGCATTTTATGACTTCTGATACAATATTTTGCTCTCCAATTTTTTTTCCCGTGCAAAAATATTTGTCACACTTTGAGTGTTGACCAAAAATGTGATATTGGCTATTTAAAATATCATTACGTAATCCTAAAAAAAATGTATTTAAGTTTAATTTTAAATTTAAAATTTGTAAAAACATTGGAAACTAATAATCTCGCTAATAATGTTTACCTTCAATTTTGTTATAATGTGATTCATCAATTTGATTTCTATACTTTATTGCTTTTGTTATAGCTGTTCGAAATTTTAGTACATTCTTTGATATAAATTTTCGTATAAAACCCGGGTACTCTGTTTTCCTTGTTAAATGCATTATTTTTTGTCCATAATTACGAAGTATGTGATTTCTACATTCAATTTTCTCAATTAAAAATGTAGGTCCATACGGCATAACTTCATTTAATCATTTACAAACACTACTATCTCCGTCTCCTGAAGAAAAAACAAATAAACATCATAATATAATAATATGTGATTTTATGATTCATTATAGCAGTATATTGTATAAATTTGTTGGTATATTTTATTTACTAATTAACTGTTTAAATTTTAAACCGTGCATTTTAACACTGCATAAAAATCCTTCTGCTATAGCATCGGCTTCTATGCTGGTAGCACCATTCTTCCAATTTAAAAAGCACTTGTGGGTCATGGGAGATTTACCGATGGTTTTCGCTCTTTCGCAAATCACACAGTACCGATTTCTTATTCCAATAAATAATATTTTTTTCGTCCGAAATCCAATTATAGTGGCCTGTAGAGAAGTACCAAATTATATAACTAATGTCCAATGTTGGAAATAGATAACTAAAAATGTATCTAAATTCTAAATAAAGACAAAAATCAATGTACTAAATTTTATATAGATAAATATAAAAAGGTGGGCAAGTGGATGTCGCTCTGCTGTAAATTGAAAAAAAATTATGCCTAATATGTATTTTTAATATTTTTCATCTGCCTTTGAAACAATATATTAGCAGCTTTTTATTCAATTTTCATGCTTTTTTACCCAATGAATAAAATTTTATGGACATTTATAGAAAAAAAAATTTAAAAAGTTTTAATCTGAATATGTCCGTAAACAGTTCAAAACAAATCAAAATATTTTGAAAATTATATCGTGTATAGTAAATGCTAATATAAACAACCTGTGAAAATGTCGTGTATCTACGGTATTTTTTTTTAGAGTTACAACAAAAACCGACATCGATTTTTCTCGAAAACCGATTTTGCGTAAAAATTCCCGTTTTTCCTTAATTTTTCCCTGAGCTTTTGAAAACTATTGGGAATTTTAAATTTTGACCTCTCAAAAGTACCAACTCGATTCACTTTCCCGTCGAACAAGATACTGAAGCTGAAAATCAAATCATTATTTTGACTACTTTGTACCGTATACAATGGTTTATCACTCAATACAAATAATTTAACACATCCATCATAGTGACGAGGTGTACTCGTCATCTACTATATACAGCAGAGCTTTTTAAAAATGTATTTAAATTTTTTTTATTTATAATAACACAGTTAAATATTACCGCTCCTGAAAATGCGTCGTAGCAAAACCTTTTGTAATTTCGTTTATTAGTTCAACATTCATAAACGAACATCCTAGCCCAGGAGTATGACATTGCTCATTTTGAATTTGAAAAAATACGTGTTTCATATCAACAATCCTCCTACCACCGCAAAAACTGGTAAAATAAATTGAAATACTTACATAATTTGAATAACTTAACTCTAATAACTTACATAATTCATCATCATATATTAATTAAAATAAACATACTATGAAGTTATGGTATCTTGACTGTATTCTGTACATAAGCTATGCTCCATAACAGTCGAAATATCATTATTATATTTTAAATTCGGTGAACTGATACAATCTTTTGGTAAATTACAATTTGGAGTACTTGAAACTAGGTTATTGTTCACATTATCTGATGTAGACAGATTATTTAATGAACCATTTTCTCTAAATAAATAAAAAGTTTAAATACCAAAAAAATAAAAAATAAAAAAAATATTTAGCTACACTGAATCTAATCGAAATTCAAAGAAAAATTATCAAAAATATTTTGCAGGTATAAAAATTAAAATAAATTATAATGAGTGTATGATGAGCGTATTAGGTACCAAAAATTAACAAACCTGTTAGGAACCAACTGCAACGTAGTCAAAATATCAGTTTCATTTGACGTCTCACCAAATGGTAATGGATTAGAAGTAAAACCTCAAAATAAAATATAAAACATAATATTTTATAACAATAGAATAAAGTTTAGATATAAATTCTGTTTAACTACCACGCGATTTTTGAAAATTTTTTATTTTAGATTCTGAGCGGAGCGATGAATATATTGATTTTACCATGATGTGTTTTTTTTTTTTTTTTTTTTTGTGCCTGTCATCACGTTTTGGGGCAGTAAAAATGCTTGAATTTTTTACTTCAGTACCTCGTTCGATCAGAAAGTGAATCTAGTTGGTACTTTAGGGGGTCAAAAGTAAAAAATTCTTAATACTTTTCTAAATAATTGAGAAAAACAAACTAAAAATTAAGGGAAAAACGGGAAATTTTACGCACACTCATTTTTCGACAAAATCGATTTTGGTTTTTGATGTAACTTTAAAACAAATGACCATAGATACATGAAATTTTCACCTAATGTTTATATAAGTATATTCTATCCACCATGCAATTTTCAAAGAATTTCGACTTAAGTTGAACTATTCATAGGCATTTCAAATTTTCGATCATTATTAGTTTTTTTAAAATTAATATCGATAAAAATTTATTTGTTAGGCAGAAAAGCTTGAAAATTTAATACAAGGCGCTTAACATATTGTTACAATAGCAGTTGAAAAATAAAAGAAATTCATAGTCACAATTTTTTTTTATAAGCATTCAAAGTTTGAATTTTGACAAAATACGTAAAAATCACGAAAATTCACAAATTATTTTAAGCTAGAAATTCATAAAAAATTTTCTTTTTAAATCTAAGATTTAAAAATTTAATACAAAATTCCTTACAAGTTTTTCAATCTTTATCACAAATAAAAAGTTCACCGGAAATTCAAATTAAATTTTTATGAGCATTTGAAATTTAAATTTTTACAACATTGGATTTTCACTTTTAGCGATTTCCTTATTTTGGTGTAACTCTAAAACAAATTACCGCAGATTCTTCAAATTTTGACTGAATGTTTATATAGGCGTTTTATATATTTGATAAAATTTTCAAAATATTTAGATTTGTTTTGAGCTGTTTACTGACATTTTAATTTTTCAACTTTTTTTTCTATAAATATCGATAAAAATTTATTTGTTCGGTAGAAAAGTTTGAAAATTTAATACAAGGCTTCTAACACATTGTAACAATAGAAGTTAAAAAATATTAAAAATTCGTAGGCACGATTTTTTTTTATAAGCATTTAAAGTTCAAATTTTGACTAAATACGTAAAAATTATGGCAATGTTCAAATTATCTTAGATAGAAATTCATAAAAGTTTTTCTTTTTAATTCTAAGATTTGAAAATTTAATACAAGGCCCCTAACATATTTTTACAATAGCAGATGCAAAATAAAAGGAATACATAGTCACAATTTTTTTTTTAAGCATTCAAAGTTTGAGTTTTGACAACATATTATGTAAAAGTCACGAAAATACAGAAATTATTTTAAGCTAGAAATTCATAAAAAATGTTCTTTTTATATCTAAGATTTGAAAATTTAATACAAGGCTCATAATATATTTTTACAATAAAAATTGAAAAATAAAAGAAATGCGTAGTCACAATTTTTTTTTACAAGCATTCAAAGTTTGAATTTTGACAACATATGTAAAAATCACGAAAATTCGCAAATTATTTCAAACTAGAAATTCATAAAAATTTTTCTTTTTAAATTTAAGATTTGAAAATTTTTAATAATCTATAATATATCCTAGACAGATAAACCGTCTTCGCTCAGAATCGTTTATTGTATACAATGATATAATATCATTGGATTCAAATTTACACGACATACACGACTTACCCGCTTTTGTGGATATTATTCGGATGTTAAACAAAACATACAAATAATATAATTTAAAAAATTATAAATTATATTATTATAAGTTGGTATAACTAAAACAACCATTGATATAATTAAGGTCAATTTAAAAAATAATTGATATTTTTGATTTAAATTTCACCTGACACTCAATATTATTACTTTTGTTTGTTCTCAGATCTTTTTGACAAATCTTTAATAGTCGAGCCTACTAATGTCAATGAAAACGAAATTGTAAAATCAAAAAATGTGTTGAATCAAGGTAACATTAAACTCCTTTTTTTATTCTTACAACTATTGAATATTAAAATTAATGAATTCATTTTATTTTTAATAGATTTTGATGTATTGTTAGCTGACGATTTTCAAAGTACTGTTTTAGGCTATCTCGCCAAAATAAGTGTTGATATAGGAGAAATCAACAAGACATTAAACAGACATGAAGATATTCTAAATACTACATCTTTTGGAAATAGAACCAATGAAAGTTCCTCATCTGATATTAACCAGCATTCATCAGCTTTACGATTTCCAATACAAAATATGACTGAACTTGAACTATGTGAAGAATACTTAACTGATAATACATTTAAACTAAAAATGGTAAGTTTAATTATAAAACATGTATTACTGTACTTTATAACTAATGACTTTTTTTTCTTGTTCTGACATTAATTTAGGTAACTCAACTTAGTTATTTGGCAAAAAAATCATTATCCAGTACTGTCAGACAAATAACATCTAAATTGATAAGTGATACAATTTTACAAGAATTTAGCTATATTGGACAAAAGAAGAAGAAAGTATTCAATAAATTATTAATTTGCAATCTCATTATAGGTGAGTAATTATTAAAAATATATTATAATACTCAGTATTAATTTAATTAAAGTGTTTTAATTTTTCATCTGATTTTATACCTAATTATTTGTTTGTATAAATTTTAATTATTATAGATGCTGTCAGAAATATATCAAAGTTTGCCAATGCAGTCAATTTAGAAATTGAAGAACCACTGAAAATATTTATAGCAGGTGCAAAGTCTAGAATAAAAGTATAAGTGCATTATTTATATTCTGATATGTATATATATGGTTATTCAGATTTTTATGTTAGTATTATAATATTGCAGTTATTTATTCATTGTTTTAAACTTTTTTTTATGAAATATTAATTTTAATTTTTTTAACTTGTATTCATTCAGTCTGAATTTTATTTTTGTTATAGCGTAGTACCTATAGATTTGTAACTAATTTATTACACTTCTAGTTTTCACAGTTTTGTTTGATGAATATTTTCTTTTATTATTAATATTGATTATATTAGTGTGTTATAACATATAATGCTTATTGTTAGCTATACCTAATATTGATTTTCTAATTTTATAAAGAAGTTGTTATTTTTTGTTTTTTAATATTCATTTATTAATTAAATAATATGTTTAACTGATCCTGCTTTTATATATATACCTATATTATACAGATATGTTTATTTTAATTTTGTTGAAGTTGATGGTAGTTTGAATAAAGTTAATTCAAAATAAAGTTTTCTATACACTTATTTAACTATTTTAGGTTTCATTATTTGACCCAATACCTACTTTTTTGATGAAAGTGTAACTACAGGTAAATAAACTTATGAAATTATTGTTTAACTTACATACAATTATTAAATACAAAATAGCAATCAATCTGATTGGTATATAAACATACAATTATTTATTCACTTTATTTTTATTTTTTATTTATTCTTCAGTAAAATACCTAATAGGCTCCACTGAAGCTGTTTATATACTATAATATAATATATAGCTAGATAGTAAAATATTTTATTATTGGATAGTTAAAATAATAAGAATAATATAAATTATAATTTTAATAATATTATAATATTATAAAAATAACATTGTTAACAGAATATTGTTATTAATACATAATTTTATCTAAGCTTTCACATCATAATTGCATTATGATAACATTTGTATAATGTTATTGTATTGATTTTAAATAATCATTATTAAATCATTATAATAACATTATTTAACTCATCGAATATTTATGATATGATTATTTAATCATAATAATTACATAATAAAAATGTTATTAAAATGTATAAATAATAATTATTTAATCCATATAATAATACTATAAAAATATTATTTTTTATAATGTTATAAGTACGTGATTGTGTTGGGCAAAATTTGATTTTATGATGTATGAATAACATTATTGTATTAACAATGTTATTTTTATAATGTTTTAATATTATTAGAAATTATTAAAATAATACTATTTTAATATTATTATAATGTAATTTTGCTATCTGGGGCATGATAAATTAAACATATCACAAATTCACAACTAAAACATAACTACAGAAAATTGCAATTGCTCGCTTTAAAGTAGTTTTAGAGAAAAAAACACCTATAATAAAATCGAAAGAAAACAATATTTTGGAGAAAACATTATATGCGTTTTGTAATATTGCTAGTATATAACTTATAAATTAAAATTCAAAATATACATATTTTACGTTTTTTAATTAGCTGTATCTTTTTTACTAATTACTTTTTTATATAACGGATATGACATTTTCTTGGAAATATTGTTCTCTATACATTTTATTATACGTATTTTAACTCTAAAACCACTTTTTAGTGAAGTTATGATTGTTTTGCGTGGACATGTTTTTACCGTTGAAAATAAGCGGTATAACGTCCTCTTAATATTCTTATGCGTATCATTGTATTCACAATGGAGTCAAACGCTTAATTGTTTCAATTAATAAGGAATAGTATTCTTTTAGTAAATTTATTAATTTTCACTAAGCTATTTTTATTACATACTACTTTATATTATTATCTATTAATCTCTCTGGTTCACTACGGTGCTTCAACACTCAGAATTATTGTTATTAACTTTAGTTGTTTCCATTATACACATTGTATATGGTATTAAATTTTATTTTATATTTCATCGCTCAATAGATTATTATTCGATTTAAATTTTTTTTTCTCTCTTTATTTTTATTAAAGTGTGACGTTACAACCCCCCCCCCCCTCCCACCATTAAAGTGCGACTTACGTATTACTTTCATTTAGGTCATATCTATCCTCTCATGGTTTCCCAATTAATATTATAAATTATAATCTTTTCTTTTTTCGCTCTCTCTTCTAAGAAGTAAATATTTTATTATAACCTCAATGAAGGCCAGGGTGCTAGGTTTGCTGCTCTTGAAAACAAAATTCAAAATTCGACTTCTTTCCCCACCCCCCACCGTTCAGAATAATTCTCAACCAATACCCTAGACATCATTCAATAATATTTTAACTTCAACTACCATGTCCAACTCAGTTCCCACCAAGTTTTCAGTTCCCCTTAATACTTCTAGTTCTTAGCCCCTCAATTTAGTAATACCATCCCAGACAATACGATTTCCACTCACACTAACAACATACTTTCAAATGTTTCCGGCATCAATTTTGACTCCACCAAACTCCCCGCCTACAACGGTACTTTGTCCCCAACACACCCTGAGGAGTTCATCGAACATGCCGAGCAATATTTCTTAACCCAACCCCCTGTCCCTGATCAATTCAAGATTAATTGTATTAAATCTAGGTTTGTTGATGATGCCCGCCTATGGGGCATACCCTATTAGGGGTAACTATTATACTATAATTGTAGTGTTTCGTGTATTTATTAGTTTTTTGTTTTGTTTTATGCCTGTATAGTGGTGCCAATAATTTGTGAGTGCCTATTGCCGTTGCGTAGCACTAGTGTTGGCAGCACTTCGTTGTTATCGGCCCTGGCGGTGGTGCTTACATAGTTATTGACCATATTCATTATTCTCGTTATGTTTCTTTTAAAAATTAGCTCTCTTCTTTATCGCCCGTCCTTAGGACAAGTCGTAAGGTCTTCCTTCTTGGTGGTAATTACCCCGTAAAAATTTAATATTATATTATTATGTAACAGCCTTTTTTCTTTGGGTCGTGCATGGAAACTTCGTGTATGGTTTTTTTTTATATTGTTTTGTTGGCTGTGATCAACGTTGGTTTTCTTGTTCCTATTGTCTGGTAATTATGGTTCGGCAACTCTAATTTGAATATTTATTAATTTTGTATTGTTAGCATAGGGTTGTCACTTTACCAACAATAGAGCAACTTTGACATTTAGTGTCTGTTGGTCCAGCATTTGCGAATTGCACCTGGTTCCTTTGTTTTTGCCAGCTGTTTTGTGTTCAGTACCATTTGTTCTATGTGGCCACGTAAGTGAATTATACCTTGTATTTGTGTGAGCTGCAGCTCAATATTTAATATTAGTAATTTTAGTTACCTTATTGTTAATATATTATTTGTACAAGGGCCATCTGAGGCGCCATTGATAATTTGCTTGTTATAAAGGCTGTTTAAGGCAAGATTGTAATTGTATTGGACCAAGTGGTCATTTGTATTAATTATTCAATTGTTATATTTATTTCTCCTATTCGATTCAACTTGGCTGTGATTTATTAAAGTATTATTATATATTGTAATTGTATTGGATCAAGTGGTCATTTGTATTAATTATTCAATTGTTATATTTATTTCTCCTATTGGAGCCAACTTGGCTGTGATTATTAAATTTTTATATATTAATTATATTGGACCAAGTGGTCATTTGTGCTATTTTATTCACATTGTTATACATAATATGTATGTACAAATTATATATTATATAAATATTATTACTGATTTGTATTAGCCATCTGTTGATTATAATGCCAACCAGGCAGTTTATTTTACCATTTTATATTCTTATTTATTTAATTATATTTTTATTTATCATACAGTCCACTAAATCTTTCTTTACATAGCGACAAGGCTCGTCCACTATTATTGTGGTCACCTTATGCGCCAACAAGTATAAAATGTGAAATTTAATTATTATTAGATGGAGTTTTTGGGTGTATAACTACAGATCTTGGTTTTTATTTTGATAATTCCATCCTAACTATCTATATAATATAATAAATATTACCTATATGGCTTTAAATAAAATGTAGGTATTCAGATACAGGACATTATTTATTATAGGTATGCGAATTACAATGCGACACAATAAGGCTCGTTTCACACTACACGGTTTTGACCGTACGGCAAAAAACCGGACGGCATAAACCGGATCAATGGCTACATTACGCATTACACGGTTTTAACCGTACGGTAAAACACGATATATGCAGGGTAGTATACTTTTTCACAGGTTTAGTTTTATAAGAACACTCAAGTCGCGCGTTGTTATAATGAACGACAAACAAATTATTGCACTATGGTTATACAATCGTCGCCGCAAAAGACAACAGAAAAATCGTGTTTTTTGGGTACATCCTATTAATGCTAGAAGAGAGGAAGTTGGATTATTTTATACATTATTTAATGACTTACGAAATGATGAAAATAAGTTTTTTAATTATTTCCGTATGTCATGTGCTTCTTTTGATGTACTACATGAAAAACTCAAGCGTAAGCTTCAACGTGAAAACACGCAATTTAGAAATTGTATACAACCAGTTGAGATGTTATCGATTACATTGAGGTTAGTAATTAATTAACTTAATATTACTATACCTTTATTAACTGATAATACTTATATAGATTACGCTAGAAAATAAAAGAAAAAAAAATCGCACCTTTATTATTATAACTGATAATCCTTTATAAAATAATAACAATAGTAAATAAAAGAAAAATGTTTGACTGTTACAATGTTTTTTTACATGTCAATTAAAAAAAAAAAAATTAATCTACTAAAATGTACTAAAATCGATGCTTTCTGTTAATGAGGATGCTACTGAATTTACAGATACTATTATTAACTCATAAGATGTACATAACTATATTGTTTTATATACCTACATGCAATACATTACTTTTAGACGATGATGAATATAATTTGAGGGGTTGAGCGCAATAGTGGCCTATTCCATCAAATGGTTAATGTGAGTAATACACGTTTTCAATTTCTCTGAAAATTTGATTAAAAAAATCAATATTTAAAAACGAATTAAATTTAACTATTGTTTCATATTAAATATTAATACACCTAAGACATAATTCTAAGAGTTATTTGGGAACAAAACATACAAAATTCCCCAAATTGTTGTTGGATAGGCCACTTTTGCGCTCATGCATAGTTATATTTTACCATAAAACATGTTCTTAGACCAGCTGATATTGTAATAAAAATAATTACAATCTATAATAATATAACCCAATTTGAACCTTTTGTCAAAATAATATGTTATTACAAATAGGTATCTAATAAATAATAAACAATGTATATTTTTTTATTGTTTTAAAATAAAATCACAATATTTTTTAAAATTAAATAATAGTAACTTAATTTTAGTATCACTTTAAAAAATATGACTTATAACAAAAAAAAACAATTCAACCTTTTAATATTTTTATTACAACTGTAAAATCACAACGTTCTTAAAAATGAGTTATTAATAGTAAACAAAAACTTTAAAAATTATGATTAAAAAATAAAAATAACTTCTGTTAATATTATAATATGAAAAAAAAAACAATTCAGCCTTTTAATAGTTTTATTACAACTGTAAAATCACAATATTCTTAAAAATGAGTTATTAATAGTTAACAAAAACTTTAAAAATTATAACTAAAAAATAAAAATAACTTCTGTTAATATTATAATATGAAAAAAAACAATTCAGCCTTTTAATAGTTTTATTACAACTGTAAAATCACAACATTCTTAAAAATTACTTATTAATAGTTAAAAAACACTTATAAAAATATGACTTATATTTTTGAATTACCAAGTACATAAAAAAAGTTCAAATTAATAATAGTCTAAAAATACATTTTTAAAAAAGTAACAATATTATTTTTTTTTTAGATTTTTATAGAATTCATGATGTATTGGAGGAATACACTGTAATAATTCCATGAGGTCATTATATTTTTCATTACTAATTGCCAGCCCATTGGGATAAAGTTGTTCTAATTCTTTTGGTTTTGCCATCAAACGTTTGGAAAAATTGACAGAAATAAATGCAACAAACTCATTATTAGAATATTTAAAAAACATTTTGTAAGGTTTATCTTTTACAAAGTACAACCATTGTATTTTCATCCATTCTACTTCTTCTCCATCAGCATTAACTTTTCTATTGATAATATCTTTTTCAAGTAATACAGTAGATTTGAAATCTTCTTGTCTCATCTGAATAACCTTTAACGGATTTTTTTTTCGAGCACTTTCAATAACTTTTATCCAGTCATTTGGTACATAAATTTCAGAGTGATACCTTTTTTTTTTTTCAATCACTCCAAAATCCCTATCACAGGCTAAGTAAGAGTGTCCTGAAACTAGAAACTTATGATGTATTTCAGTGGGTAAATAGTCATTTGAGCCAACTACAAAATTGCAAATTAAAGCCATTTTTATATTCCGGTTTTGTCCTCCGCATTGATCACTAATACTGTTGTCACCTTATAGTACAGGAGACACCAAAAATTCCATTAGTACAATGAAAGCCAAATGTAATGATAAATACCAATTGCCAAAAGAATCGAACGACGAAGGCAAAGATTACTCCGAGGACATTTATACATTTCTATGAGAATCTAACACGAGTAATTCCACAATGTTTTGTAGATTTCAGTCGATAAAAGAACAGGTTAAATCTAAGGTCTCAAATTTTTCCGTAAATAGTGAAAATATAATTATTAATAAATATCATGATGAATCATATTTACACGAATTCATATTGAAGTGTGTACCTTTCTTTGCATTGTGGACACCTATTATGAATAGTAAAGTAAACAATGGCATTGAAATCCTGCAGAGTAATGCTACCGTTGAATCTTGGTTTAAGACGGTAAAAATTGACATACTAGAAGGCGACCGTAAGTTAAAATGCGGCCGGTTTTTAAAACGTATGAGAGAGCGCGTCATGAATATACACAAACAAATGAAGTACAATATTAGAAAAAATAAATGCACTCGTGCGCTTAATTTTGACAGTAAGTCTAAACAGAGTAATATTAAAGGAAATGGGAAAATAAACATCTCAGAAACTTCTAGCCATAAACATTTTGAGGCAATAGAAAGTTGGGGAAAAAAAAGAAACAACACAAACATCTCCAACCCACCAAGTACCGTCCATTCACAAAACTGTCTTTAAAAATCCCATAGTCTTCGACCACTACAGCACATGAAAATAACCTTTCACCCAAAGTGGTCGATGATATTGAAAGCGTTGTGTTCCTAGAATGTGACAATGAGGCTATGCTCACTGTTGATGAGCCTATTAATAACGATGTGGTTGTCAATGATTTGAGTAAGCCATTGTCAGAAAATTGTTTAATGAAATCAGTTTCGACACCTGGCAGTCATAAATCTCCGTTTCGACAACTAGCTCAGTCTATAGATTTATATGAAAATATGCTCCCTAAAGATTTGACATATTACAAACGAATTAAAATTCCAAAAAATAAAGATTATATAGTTGGAATATACAATTACATACCTAGAGATCAAAATTGTGAAATCATGACAGAACTGTACATATCAGATTTTGATACATTGTCTGGAGTATGGTGTACCTAGTACCTATAGCTTATATAATAATAAAGATACATAAATTATGTCTATAATTTATTAGGTATTATTTATTATTTTCTAAGTTTAAATAATATTTACCCAACTGTTATTATGATTTGGTATAAATTATTGTGTTATTTACTAATAGTAGTTTTTAGTTTATGTTTGTATTATTTTTAGTTTGTGTCTTATGTTCATACATTACATTAGGAAGTATATCAAAATGATAAACTTAATTACAATAATAATAAATGAGTAGCTCACATATATAGCTATATGTGTTACCTTATTAAATAAATAACTAGTTGTCACTAGAAATGTTGTCAAGAAGGAGAATTTTTAAGCAATCGTATATGTTTCCCTGAAATTCAAAATATTATTTTAAAAACTGATGATGGATTCTTAAGACAAGAATATGATGATTATCATCAAGGTATCCCTATTCTTTTAAATATTCCCAATTTTAAACCAATATCGCAGATACCATTTGACTATATGCACTTAGTTTGTATTGGCGTATTTAAGAAAGTTATAAACATGTGGTTGAATAGCCAGTCTGAAAACCAGAATGCCCGATAGTACGTTTACAACACTGTAAAATTGTTACCTTAAACAACAATTTGATAAATTTGAGACGTCATATTACTAATGATTTTGCTCGGCGTCCTCAAGATATTGGGAACTTGGGAAAATGGAAAGCTACTGGACTTCAGCAAATGTTGTTATATACCTGCCCTGTTGTTTTACTTGGAGTTGTTCATCCTCAAGTGTATGAACATGTCTTAACATTACATGTTTCCATGCGAATTTTATGTTCTCAAAAACTATTGGATTTACATTCTGATGATGCAAAATTGTTAATAGAACATTTTGTTGAAACATTTATCACTTTATATGGAAGGCATTATGTATCCCATAATTTCCATGGGCTAATACATTTAGTAGAAGATGCAAAACGGACCATTTCATACTGCCATGGTACTGCACCATTGGGTGATAAAAAATAATCTCTGTACTTATCACGAATTTCGAAGGAACGTTGTGTACTATTTCCTCTTAATGGCTCTACATTTTCAAGACCTCCCAATTCACTTTCGTCGTTTACATCATCTAAATAATAATCATGACTACGACACAGCATGTTATGAAGGCAACATGCAGCAAGTACCATTTTGTCCACAGATTTAGGCTGTACTTGTATGACTGTTCTAAATACGACGAGCAGAAAGTATTCCAAATGCATTCTCTACGACACGCCGTGCACGCGAAAGTCTATAATTACAAATTTTGTTCTTCTCATTTCCAGTTACAGCTACTCTACTATACGGTCTCATGATATATGATTTTAGGGGAAATGCTTCATCTGCAACTATCACGTATGGTATAGGTTCTCCATTTTCTTCTAGTGGTAAATCATCGAGTACATCCAACCTTTTATTCTCCATAGCATCTCCTAATACAGATTTTGCGAATACATTTCCATCTGAGTTTCGACCATAAGATCCTACATCAATGGTTATAAATCTATAATGAGCATCCACCAAAGCAAGTAGGACTATTGAATTCCACCTTTTATAGTTATAATATGCTGATCCTCCTTTTATCGGACACCTAATATTGATATGCTTGCCATCAAGAGATCCAAGACAATTGGAAAAATTCCACAACTGTTTGTACTCCTCACTAATCTTTTTCCAGTCATCTTTAGTGGGCTTAGGCATATAAATAGGACTTAATATTTTCCAAATAATATGGCAAACTTCCTCAACAATTCCTCTAATGGTGCTAAATCCCAAACGAAAACTAAAGCTTAATGATCTATACGATTCACCAGTTGCCAAAAATCTGTAATATTAAAATATAAAAATTAATTATTACATTATTATTAATATAATGACCAAGGGCCTTATTAAGGTTTGATGGCGCCCCTGGTGAATCATTGTATACGCATTGTATTTAATTTTAAATTTGCATTAATATTAAAAACCTTCATAATATAGAAATTATATATAAATATATATGTACTAATAACCATTTTAACATTCAAATATAGCAAAGAATGTTAAAAATTCGTTTCATTACAATACTACATTTAAAATTTATAGTTGCATATTTTGAATATTGGACCATTTTTAATTTATAATTGCAAATTTGACCATTTTTGGTATCAAGATTTAAGTTTTATAATTATTTTATAAAAAATATAATATTAATTAATTAATTTCCTGGACATGAGATATTAGTTTTATGGTTTTATTTAGCTTTGGCTTATAAAATATAAACATATAATTAGTTTTGATATTTTTAAAATATATATAAAATAGATATCTTACGATTTTTGATTTTTTTTTTTAAGGCAATGAGAACCACATTTGATACACTTTGTATTACGATTTCAAGAACTTATGGCTAGCCAAATATTTTTTATTGACATTTCAAAAAAAAAACTAAAACAATTTCAACTGCCTATAATTATTTAAATCTCAAAAAAAGTCAAAATCTTTCAAACTTTTTACCATGATGCCAATATTAAAATTTCAAGTATCTACAGTTTTTAGTTTTCGAGAAACAGCCAAAAAAAAAAATTGAATTTTGTCATAAAATGGTATTGCGTAAAAATTACCATTTTTCTCATTTTTTTTAGATTCTGAACGGAGTGATATCCGCCCCTTCCTTGTATTTTTTTTATTTATTATGAAGTTCCTATTAGTTTCTACTTATATATTATAAATTAATAATAATAATAATAATATAACAAGTTCTTAAATAAAATATAAATTTTTCATGTGATATATAAATATAAACTTATATTTATATAAATGTAAAATATAACGTTGTATTGGAAAAATATTATTGAAATTTACGCTTCTAGAATTGTGCCCCTGGTCCTACTGTTCTACCCTAAATTTGGACCATGGTCTATCTGCAGATAATAATTGAACATATTCTGTATTTTAGCTGAATAGTGTAAGTCAGATTGGACGAAATTAAGAAATTGTTTTCTAAATTCGATTTGTAGACGCCGGAATAAAACAAGTGGCCAATCTGCCAATCATATTCCCCCATGGAAATTTTCGCAACAAATGGAATTCCTTCTGCCTTTTTTAGAGAACCGAGAGTAAGAATTTTTAAAAGTATTCAATTTTATTTTATAGGTATTGTAAAAGTTTTAATTTAATTTAGAACACACAGTAACATAGAAGTTCATAATCAAGATGAAAGTCCAATAGAAATTCCAGATACGGAAAATAATACCTTTTATAACTTACCCGAATCACAGGAAGACCAGCCAACTGACAATGAACTAAATGACAGTTTAGTTACTCCACCAAAAGGCCCAATAAAAAAAAAAAATCCAACTATCACGAGGAAATGGTAGAAATAATGAGATCAAATGCAGCATTCAGAAGGGAGAAGTATGAGAAAAGGGCATAAAATAATATGAATCATGATGAAGTTGAGCTTTTTTATTTAAGTATGGCAAAAATTGCAAAGCGCCTCCCGAAAGCCAAAGAAGCGAAGCTTCGTATGAAAATTTGCAACCGAGTGTCTCAAGCAGAGCTGGATCATTTATTTATTGGAAGTCGAAATTGTGCAACAACAACAACCGCAAGAATCAAATAAAAAAAAAAGTTTTAAGCCATCAAAATATTATAGATTACCAAAACCAGTCAACACTTTTTCAACGGCCAATTTCCAGATCATTTGTTGAAGAAAGCAATAGCATGTCTTCTTACTCAAATCACTCAGTTTAGTCATCAATAATAAATTATAGCAACGAAGAACCAAACTACAGTCGTCCACCACCGAACAACTTCTTGCGGCCAATCTTCGATAATACCGATGACACAGTTAAAAGCTACTCAAATTCATATGAACATTTATAAACAGTAAAATTTTTCCATTTTTTTTTTTAAATATTTAACTTTTTAACATAAATTTCCAGTAATACTAATTATATTTTTAATTTTTTTTTTATTTCAACGGAAAACTAATTTTAATGTTTGTAATAATTATTTGTAATAAAATGAATATGTACCTACCTAATAATAATAATAATAAATAGTACCTAATCAGTAAAAATCTAAAAAGTGAGTTAATATCCTTTCGCTGGGTGTGCAAATATTTTCTATCACGAGTACCTCGCAAAGAGTTAATTTAAATTATTCACTTACCTTAAACACACAGCTAATCTTTGCTCTGAAGAAACAGCTTCCCGAAACTGAGTGTTTTGTTTTTTAATAGAATCCTTCACCAAATCATGTACGTGAGTAAACTGCTCCACTGACATTCGGAAGTACTGATGAAACTTAACTGGGTCATTTTTTAATTGAGGAAATAAATTTAAAAAGACTCCTTTTTCATTTCTTTCTACATTAATAGGATGAACCCAAAATTTTCGGCTACTTGTGGATTCATTTAAAAATGTTGTCACAGCCATTTCTTCCAACTCTTCTTCCCAATCACTATCAGATGAACTTGAATAATTCATAGTTATAATAATATGTTCTCTTACCGAAATGCAAAATGGTACTGACTCCTACTTCGTATTCTACTATTTATTTATTTTGTGGTGTGCGTGGTATACGCGCGTTGTATTAGTGTGCACAATAGTGCAAAAACGTCTTAACACGGCGTGGCGTGTAAAGACGTGTTAACACGTGGCGTGTGAATAGTGTGTCCCTACCTTTATAGTTGTCATACCTATTGTATTATATTGTTATGTTGCCATATTGTATTATATTGTCTAAGGCACAAACTTATTATTATATTTGCCATATCTCATTGCCTGTTATTCTTTATATACATATATGTACATTTGATACTGTTAATTATTATTCATATGTACTGGACCTTTAAGTCCACAAATTGTTTCTACTGTTTCTTATTGTATTTTATCAGTATTATATATATTACTTATTATATTAGGTATATTGCTAACTAGGCTGATATTCAAATATTATTTTATTACCTGTGTGACTTTTTTATTATTTTATTATACAGTCCATTACCAATTCAAAATTTGTATATTTATTCAGTGGAGTAACCCTGAACTATATTAAAACTACATAACAGGCTACGCTCCAACAATGCTAAAAAAATGTAAAAGAGGAAGTTCTTTTGAGTATATGGCTACATACAAAAATACAAATATAAGTTCAGTTACATGGAAAGATAACAAAAATGTCTCCTTACTTTCAAACTATTGTGGATCACTTCCATACACCAATTTAAAGCGTTTTTATAGGAAAAAAAAAAACAAAACGTTGAAGTTAAATGCCCAGCTTTAGTAATTGAATACAACCGTTTTATGGGTGGCGTTGATTTGTTGGATAGTTTGATTGGACGACATAAAATCACCATGAGAACCAAAAAGTGGTACCTATATGCGGCTTTTTTATCATATGCTAGATATGACAATAATCAATGCTTGGTTATTGTATAAAAGAGTACAAAAAGAAAATTTTAATAATGCTCCAATGAAACTTCAAGCATTTAGGATTGATATTGCTACTTGTCTAACAAAAGTTGGACAATTTCAAACTCCAAAAAGAGGAAGATCAGCATTAATTAGCATTGAAGAACAGTTCAAAGAAAAAAAGAAAAGAGGTACAGTTGCAAAAATTCCAACTAGTGAGGTTAGGCTTGATGACAATTTTCATTTACCGATTACAGGTGAAAAACAACGATGTAAAAGACCCCAATGCAGTAGATTTTCGGTCACAAAATGTTATAAATGCAAAGTCAATTTATGTTTGAACAAAGTAATAAATTGTTTCTTTGACTTCCATACTCAGTAGATTTGGTTAATCATTTTCAAACAGAAAAACATAATCTTGATTTTGTTAATTGTAAATATATTTTTATGATTTTGTTTTGTTTATGTTATAAATATTATTACTAACTGTAAAACAGCTACAAAACGAACTGAAAATTGAAATTTTATTTTAAGTTTTTAGAATAGTATATTGTTTAAATTTGTTTTAATAAGTTTTGTATTTTATCAATACTTGGATATGTATTTTATTTTGATTTCATTTTGTATAGTATTTATTATTATAAACGATTTTAGGTTATAATAACTAATAACTATAATTTTTTTAAGGATATGATGTTAATATAATGAAAGTTTTCATATCAGTAATTTTTTTTTTAAATAAAAATCATGTCACTATTGCACACTGTTGCCAGTTGGCTACAAACCCTTAAATTGTAAAAATGGGTAAGTTACAATTAAAATAAATTGTTTTAGTCATTTTTCCCAAATTCAGCATCAAATTCCCTTAAAAATATATATTTCTTTTTTAATACAAAAAATCATGCAGTGTAGGGTTAAATTATTATTAGTGATAATTATATGTGGATTAATATTATCTGTTTTTTGTTTACATTTAACACAATATACATTTTCCATTTATAAGAATTAAATTTATATAATTTTTAACTATATTGTATACTTGTAACTGTTAAGTTGTGTCTGTTTTAAGTATTTTTCTCTAGGGAAAAAGTTAATAGTTTCTTTAAATTCTGCTTTTTTTTAAACATATACTATCCTCAATTATTTTGTTAAATTTATACAATAATATTAATTGATTATAAAATTTATAACAAATTCAGTATTCTATAATTCTTTCATTAAGCTTATAAGATTTTTCAAAAATGTCTATAATTCCACTTAATAATGAAAACATTGTTAATAAAGGTAATAATAAATATCCAATTGTACTTAGAAACAATTTTAAAGCTAGTAAACAAAAACTGACTTGTATAATAATTGTAACTTTTTCTATATACTAACAATTTTTTTTTCTAAATACGTTTCCATTTAAATATGATTATTTATAATAACTATAATTAAAAACGCGTCCCTTTTTCGGGGACGCGTTAAATTTATGTTTTCAGGATTAAATAAGCGACTAATTCATTATTTTTTATTTAATTGCCATCTTGATCAGAGATAAATGATTTAATATATTTAAAATCTATTATATTTAGAGGAATATATTTAATATCATTAGCTATATATTGTCCTTCAACATCACATTTGATTACAGATAAGATATCATCATCTCTATGCAGATATTGTTCAATTTTATGGTTAGAAATAGATTTTTCAATTATGTCACAATGTATTTCCAAAAGTTTATTTCCAAAATATTGACTAATTATATTATCCGCCCCTATATGCTTATAGATATATTTATCATCAAATCCTAAACTACGTCTTAGATTTTCATCCAATAAATAATAATCCTTAGATGTAATATTGTTATGTAATAGTAATATGTAATAGTTATTTGTTTGTTGGATTTTTATATTAGATGGTAGTAATTTATTTAATTGATCAATACTGTAATTTTTCTTTTCTATTACAGTTTTGATATATTTTGTTTCAATAATCCCATTTATATCTTTTAAGAATCTTTGTGTGTAAAATGTTTGAGTTTTTAATCCTACTACTGTGTAAGCAATATCAACACCTAATTCTGCTCCTTTCCCTTTAGGCCATGTTTTATTTATAAGAATCATCTGTTTTTTAGTCTCCAATGTAATCAAAGCCTAAAAAATTTGATAAATATTCATCAAAACATAGACCGATTGAGGCTGTAATATTTATAAAACCTTCAATTAAATCAAGACTTACCTATTTTAGGAAAATCCTCCACAAATTTAGCTCCGAATGAATAAACACCTATAAATATTGTACCTAACGGGATTTGACCATTTCGACCTAATCTGAAGTAGGATAGTAAATCATTCTTTTGTTACTTGTCTTTATAAAATTTAGACCTTTAAAACCCAAATATTTTTTTAAGTTTTCATCTGGATTATAGTAACATGGGGATTCAATTTTAACCTTTTTATCAACAAAAGATATAACTAAGGGACTGATTAATTTATTTAATTGCTCTTTAGTATATTGGCCATTATTGATATTAATTATGTTATTGTTAATTGTAATTTGGCAATCTTTTTAATTTTAATTAAATTATTAGAATTGGCAAACGAGAAAGCATAAAGTCCAAATATACATATTTTGATTTTCATTATGTATGTTATGTTTTAGATAGATAGATCCGTTTATGATTTTAATTAATTATTACTATTTATAATTACATTTATTTGACAAAAATTTGTTAGTAAGTTATTCAAATTCTATCAAATGGATTGATTTTCCACTATCAAGAACTTTTTTACCTTTATATATGATATACATTTCACCATTATATCTGTCTATATCTTGTTTAGAGATAGTGTTAACAAATCTGTAAGGTAATAAAAGTATGTGTTTATTATTTAATAAAACAGAAACTCTTTCTCCGTATTTTGTAGTTATTTTTTTAAATGATGTTATTCTATTTATTTCATTGATATTTAGATCAGATAATTGTATATATTTGTATGTGAAATATTCTGTATTTAATTCTTTTAGTAAATTATCTACAACAGTATTTGGAATATCAGCTTCAAACTCTAAATGATGGTATATAGCTCCATTATCAAACATTTTTACATATCTGTAATAAATGTAAAACGTATTCCACTGAAAATCATTCATTTCATATAGATTGTTAGAGATAATTCTTAAATATATATTTGGTAAAAAGAGTTTATATTTATTATCCAACACAACAGATACTTTATCCTGTCCATTAGTGTCAATAATTTCAAAAGCAGTAACTTCATACTTTTTGTTCATTTCCAATTCTAATAATTTAATATATTTATATTTGTAACCCTGTTTATTTAAACGTACTTTTAAAGGTATTGCATCAGACATTATATTTGGTCTCTATTTATTTTTATTTTTATTTTTATATTATATTTAGTAAGAGAAAAATTTAATAGAATATTAATTTTTATATATTAAATGGATGATTATGAAATTAAAGTGTTTCATTTAGATAAAGATAAAAATAATACATCAAAATGTTATGTCTAATTATAGGTTCTTCTGGATCAGGGAAAACTAACTTATTGTTTAATATTATTATTAATTATTGGGTTCCTTTTGATAATCTTTATATTTTTACGAAAAACATAGAACAACTTGTCTATGAAAAAATGAAAGAAGTATTTGCTGGCTTGGATAGTGTTGAAGTAAATATTACTAAAGAAGATATAATATCTGTTGATGAATGTAAATCAAATAGTTTAGTTGTTTTTGATGATTATATTATTTATTAAGGAAGCAGACAGAATAATTGAACTTGAAAATAAACTAAATAAGGAGTATAAAAATGCAGCTTTAAGACACATATATGCTGAAGAAGAGAAGGAAAAATCTTTTGAACTAGTAACAAATGAATTAAAAAATATTGTAAATGCAGTTAATGAAGCTAAATAAATAAATATTAAAACTGATACAGATATTCAAAAAATGTTGGTTCCATATAAACGACCAGAAATATTACAGTTATCTAATGATGAAAAAACGCCAATTAAATCGCCTTTAGGAATTAGATCACCAATTAGAAAAAATATGTCTCCAAGTCAAAAAAACACCATAGTATTAGGTTGTAATACATCAAAATATTTACCAAGAATAAATGATTCAGTTTTTGGAATATATTACAATACTCCAAAAAAACAATATATGATTGGAAAATATGTAGTAAACTTTAAAGATGATAATTTAATTATAAATGGAAAAACATATGAAGGAATAGAAGGATTATTTAGATTATTATGTTATTCTGTGCAGGCACCACCCAATTATTATGCAAAGAGAGATTTGGACAATTATAAAGATATATTAATTCAGACTGATCCAATATATCAAAATAATGACAAAGGATCAGGAAATGTTAAATCAAGTAAAGGGGAAAAATATTTAAAAATGATTAAACCTATTTGGCATAGTTTACCTGAAAATTTGATTTAAAAAAAAACAAAAAGAAATTAACAAAAGCAATAGATTTGCAAGTTGAAGAATCCGAAAAAGAAGGAGGTGGCTTAAAAGAATATTCAGAAGATAGGAATGAGTATAAATATATACATAATTTAAGTGAGTTATTAAAGAGACTATATTTTATTGCTAGTGAAGAAAAAGCAGGCCATAATAATTTCGATGATGAAAAACTTAATATTGTACATTTTTTTAGTTCTGAGTTGGAAAAATTAGCAGTTACTCCTCAAGGTATTGAGTATTTATATCAAGTTTACCTGAAAAAATAGTAGAAGGTTCAGGTATTATGAATAATCTTTTAAATACTAATTTATGCCAGAAATACATTGGCCTGGGTATAATTATCATGGTCCATTTACTGATTTAGAAAAAAATAGAAAACCAATAAATGAACTAGACAAAGTTGCAATGGAACATGATTATTTTTATAAAGAACATAAAGATATTAAAACAAAACATATTGATGAAAAAACAGCTGCTTTAGTTACTACAAATGCAATGAAAGCAAAGAGATATTTTGGTATGGGTTTAATTTTATAAATTTAATTCTTGTTAAATGAATTTAAAACTTATGTTTAATGATTTTCAAGTTAAAAAGCTTGCAAAAGCTTATAAAAATAAAAATGATGTCATTATTCAATTAAAGCATACACATATTGGAAATGGTAAAAATATATATAATTTAACTGATAGACAAAAAAATAAACTAACTAAAGCTAAAAATAATAAAAAAGGTGTGAGAATATTAATTACAAATATACAAATTAATTATAAAGCAGATGGCTTTTTACCTCTCATTATAGCAGGTATAGGGGCCCTTAGTGCTTTAGCTGGAGGAGCAAGTGCAGTAGCAAATACTTTTATAGATGCTAATGATAAGAAAAAGAAAAGAGAAGAAACAGAAAGACATAATAAAGAGATGGAAAATAATATTATAAATATTAAAACATTACAAATTGGTTCATCATTAAAAAAAAAAGAAAAAATTAAGCCACTAACTAATTATGATATTATTAATGCAAGAAAAAATATTAAGAATTTTAGAGGTTGTTTTATGAAAGATGAGTTACCAACAACACCTTGGAAAAATGAATGTAGAATATTAAATTTAAATAATTCTAATCAATCTGGTTCACATTGGGTGGCTTGGTTAAAAAATGATAATAAAAATATAATATATTTTGACTCTTATGGAGATTCAATTCCAATTAAAGAAATTGTGAATTATTTAGGAAAAGATGATTTATATTATACCACTGAACAATTGCAAAACTATAATGATCCGCCTATATGTGGTCATTTATGTTTAGATTTTATTCAGAATTATAAATTATACAATTTGTATTTAAATATTTTCTTATAGATGGAAAATATTTTTGGAAATTATGATCATGCTATTATCCGTGAACAAGATAAGGTATATTGGCCTATAACTATATCTAATCTTAATTCTGTAAATCAGATATCAAATTTTAATATAAAGGAAGAAAATAGATTTTTAAATATTAAAAAAGCAAAATATCAGCTTTTTGGCCTTGTTTTACAAGAAGATGGTAATAACTAGCAAACTTATAACAAATATATTGTTAGTTGATAATTTTGTTCCATTTTTGTTTGAATGGATTTGTATTAAAAAAACATGGTAAAGAAATAGACAGAATTAATAATGTTGGAAGATGTAGTTTAATTAAAGGTACAGTTAGTTATTCTGCAGATCTTAGTGGTCCCACAATAAATAGTGGATTTCAGTCAAAATTTAATAAAGGTGGTTATTTTAGTGCTGTTGGTAAATTATCTAATTTATGTTTAGGATTTTTTAAAGATATAGAATATCCAGTGTATAAAGAAGGTTTTAAAATAAGTTTTTTAAGACATTCTGATAATGATGCTTTATTTAGAGATAAAAATGAAAAAGGTGATCTAGCTGGTGTTGGAAAAATTGTTATTGATGAATTTAATATTAGGATTCCAACTGTGGTTTACGATGATATGAATAAAATTAAGTTGATAAATGAATTAACTTTACTGTCTAAAACGAATGAATATATGTTTAGATTTAAATCATGGCAATGCATTGAATATAGAAATATTAGTGGTAAAACATTAACTAAAGATATAACAAATATGTATAGAAATGTCCATAATCCTTTGTTTTCTATTATAGCTTTTCAAACAGATAAGTTAGATAATCAATTGAGAGATCCAATACAGTTTACGAGTAATCATTGTAATTTAAAGAATATTTGGTTAGATATGTTAAATTTCTTCTTACAGCAAAAAAAGATAACTACACACTAGTTAAATTTCATGAATCTTCTCTTCTTATCAACTTTGGACTACTATCACTACAAGCTTGGTCTGGCCTCAGGACAACCTACATGGGAACACCATCCGCTGCAGGTCTCCAACCAACCGACTACTCTGCCCATCCGGACATTAGTCCAGCCCATGCCTTATCACTATCTGGGAGAGGGAAAGTGTTAACAATCGGACCTCCTGACTGTCCTATGTCCTCATAGGTTAGGTTAACTCCTTGCTTAACTATCACATGCCAGTCACATAATGAATTGCAGCCCAATAATCTTATGCATATTGGAGATTATAAAAATAACACAAAAAAAAAAAAATACATCAAAGTTTAACAGTATCTCACATCATAAAAATACTAATATATATTAGTTGTTACTAATAAATATGATGTTATTAATCACAGACTAACAGTCTTTTACATTTTGAGAAAAAAAATATATATATATAAAACACTAATAAATATGATGTTATAAATCACAGACTAACAGTCTTTTACATCATGAGAAAAAAAAATATATAAAACAACTAATAAATATGATGTTATAAATCACAGACTAACAGTCTTTTACATCATGAGAAAAAAATAAATATATATAATATATATACAAAACAACCAATAAATATGATGTTATTTAAACAAGGTGTCCTAAACAATTATTGTCAATATACAGCTTTTTAGACCCATTGGTCATACATAATCATTCAGCTTCCTTGGCTTCTTCCTTGAACGAGTAGACTTCCTCACTTTTACCACTTCATCTTTGTCTTGCCCTGTACTCCCAACGTCTGCTCCCTCAGCAACCGTATCCAATTCTTCCTCTGATCTATCCTCACTAGGACCAGTGGTATCAACAATCTTCCATGACTTTAGCTGCGACACATGTGCCGATGTTGCATAAAGCCCATCCTCTGTAAGTCGTGAGACTCGATATGTGTCATTAGGCAATACCTCTGTCACAACAAGAGGCCCACGGTATTCTCTCCTGAAGCTTAGTTGACAAACCCGTAGCGGCTGGTGCTCTAGCCATCACCACCACTTCTCCAACTACATAATGTGTCTGGTTATGTCGATGCCTGTTGAAGGATACCTTCACCTTCTCCTTTGACTTGACAATCTGCTCCCTGGCATCTTCCCAAAGTTCCGAAGAACATACCCATTCTTCAGCAGTTGAGAGGTCACGCAACCTACCCAACTCGAACCGTGGCCTATATCCGTGCAATAGTTCAAACGGAGTTCGCATACTTACCTTCGACTCACTATTATAGATCTGGCGCTGCACCTCTGGCAACAATGTGTCCCATTGGTCTTCCTCCCCTGCTCTTGTAATTAACATGGCCAATATGATGATATTGATTCTCTCAACCTGTCCATTCGCAATATATAATTAACGAATTGACAACAAAACTAGAAGCAATATTTAAAGACATACCACCAGAAGTCATAATCTGCTTAGTTCGCACAAGAACATTTATTCGTATGAATAAACTTAACAATGAATTGCCAGAAATTCGTTAGATTGGTTCGGTGACAAATTAATAGTGAGCGGTTACAACCAAAAAATAACCGGTGGTAAAATTGATATTCGATGATATTCATTTGATAATAATAGCCAACCCCCTCCTATAACAAAATAATAATATTTTTATCAAATATTTATTCTTATCAACTGCTGATTAAAAAGTTATTAAGAACTTGAATTTTTTTTTATTATTTTCACAATCCTTATGTGAAACAATAGTTTAAAAATCACTAAAAAATGGATCAACTAAGCGATTTACATAGAAATTTAATTTTAAATGAATATTTTCTTAAGAAAAATGTTTCAATTGATTATGTTGTACCAGTGTTTGCCTTACAAGATGAAATAAATGGTAAATTATTTTTAAAAAACATAAATAGAACTAAGAAATACTTATTCAATTATTAGATTAAAATAAACTGTTTGATAAAAAAAAAAAAAATTGGCTTTAAGTTATTTTTTCTCATTTCTTATTAGGAAAAATAAGTGAATTGATTTTTAATAATTTAATTTCACAAGAAATGGAATATGATGATGTAGTTATGTGCTTAAATAGTGAATATCGTCAAAAACTGTCTAAGGTGCACAATTTTGTAGAAATTACCGTCCCAGCATTGAAAGAAATTGATTTTAAAACACATTTTCGTCTAACTAGAACCAGTGTTGAAAAATATAATGTATTAAAAATATAAATAACAATTTCTCATTTAGACTATTTACAATTTATTTAGGTGATATTCTCTATAATTGGACATATGTTCCATACGGACAATATGAAAATCAGTATGGAAAAACAAGTATTAGTTATTTTATGGTATATGGCGAACAGTGAAACTCATAAGTAATTTTTATATTTGTAGACTGGCACAAATCACCTAAAAATAAAAGGGGAGCTCAATCGCCCAAGACATTTTGGAGAAGCAGAGCATTGAGTGCCGTTGCCACTCACACTCCTCACATATTGATAAATATTAATATGAATTTTTCAAAATTATTTTATAGGGTATAGTTGACGCTGAACAGAAATTCATCAACATTTTTTATAGATGGCCTGGTTCATCACATGATGCACATGTTTTAAGGCGGAGTATTATAGGAAATTGGCTATTAAATAACCCCTGGGAAATATTACCCCCGAAAATCATTTATCTAAGGAGACAGTACTTATCCATTAATCGAATAAAATAAACCTTATAAAAATAATGGTCATTTAACTCCGGCACAAATATTTTTCAACCAAACCTTTTTTCACATCTTGATATCGGCGTTCGACTGGGTTGGCCCTCGGATGGTAAATTGGAGTTGTCCAACCATGTGTTCCCTAACGTTCTAACGCGTTTAACATTTCGTTCGACACGAATTGGGGGGCCGTTATCAGTTTATCACTTTGACACACACGCGGGTAACCGCAACGTGAGAAGAACTCGCGTTCAAGCATTCGATTTTTGTTCCTAGGGGGTAAGCCTCGGCCCACTTACTAAAACAGTCGGTTGCTACCACTATGTATGATTTTCCCTTAGCGGAACGTGGGTATGGTCCCATAAAATCGATATTGATAACTTCCCATGGTTGTCGGGGGGTTTTAGGTTGTATCGGATCGTTTGGACGCGAGTTAAGTGGTTTCGTGCATGCGCAAACGCGACACGCACCGACACGTCACCTCACGTCGTTTTTTTTTACCTTTCCAATGGTACCGTTGTCGAACCGCCCTGTACGTCTCTTTCCAACCCGGGTGGTTAGATAAGACGTGATCGTGACACCTCCATATCACATGTTGTGCTTTGGATTTGGGTATCACGATGGATGCGTTAGGGCCAGTGTTCACACGTAAGAGGCCGTCCGAAAAGACATGTGTGTCGATTTTCGTTTTGGCGCTCCGTGTGTTTCGTACTGGACCGCCTAACGTGAGACTGGTAATCATATTGCAGATCGTAGCGTCCTCGGACTGCCACATTCCGAGTGTGGTTGCGGTGAGTGGTGTGTCGTCCCCAGGGTTGGGCAAATTATCAAAAAAAAAGTAATTAATTACAAATTACAAATTACTAATTACATGATTGTAGAATATTTAATTACAAATTACATAATTGAATTACTTAAAATTACCAATTACATTTAAAAAATATTTATATAAAAAAGAGTATAAATTAAATCAAAAAAACATTAGAAAAATATAGGTACATAGAAAAATTAGATAATCCCGTAATTTTGATTGCCATTTAAAAATACTAGTTTTTCGAATTGTTCGTCAGACAACCGAGAACGAGTAGGTGCCATTATATGAAGCCAGCAAATGAAAACAATCTCTCTACCGGCGCTGACGAACAAATATTAGTATTATAATTAATAAATAATTGTTTCACAACAGGATAATTGTTTAAACATGTAAAACTTTTATTTTTGTCGTTAAAAAATTGCAAAATCTGTAATTCAACACTTGTTGAGGAATCTGTTATAGCGTTACTACGGTTTGGTGACAATGGTGACATGCATATTAAAAAACTTTCCTCGTTGTCGGATATATCGGAAGTAGAAATTTTATTATTAGGTATATTTATTTGTTTAGCAGCATAGCAATTGTATTCTTTCTTTATCAGCTTCAGTTAGACCTTTCGGAATCCATCACATTTTAAAGAATGGATGAAAACACGTAGCCAAAATAGCATCATCAGCTTCATGTGATAAATAAAAATAATTTTTAAATCTATCATGCAATTTATTACATAAAGGAGAAATCAGATTAAATAAATAGCGTAACTTTTGATTTTTTAATTCTTCAAGACGAAGTTTTAAAGAAATCAAAGTTGGTATTAGTTGATCGTAATAACAATTTTTTTCCGCTTGTAAATAGTCTAATGCCTGTGCTATTGGCTTTAAAACTTTAACTAATTCCTCTAAGTATTCGTAATCAGATTCCTTAAACACAAAATTTAAATTGAGGCATTTAACGACATTATTTAATTTACATCTTAACGTTATTAAATGATTAAGAGAGTCAAACATAGAATTCCAACGTTTCGGCGTTGGATAAATAAGGCTACAACCTAGTTCATCAAGGATGATTTCAGACGATTTTGGACGCCTTGATGCATTCCACAATGCAGTACATTTGCCTATCACGGAATAGTGTGTTTTTGAATTAATATTAGGGCCTAAAATGTTATTGAAATCTGTGGTTGCTAAGAGGCTTAATGTGTGACTAGCGCAACGAACATGATGAGGCAAAACAAAATTATTAATAAGATTATCTTCAAGAGGTATATCCAAAAAAACTATTTCTTCATTTTCACTGTTAGTGTTTTCTTCTATAACAAAATATATAACAAACGGTTTGTTACAAACTAGTATACCGGGATAAATTTGCTTAGCATTTCTTACCAAAATTGATGTTGCAATTAAATTATTTAAACGCTTTTACGAAATTTGCTCCATTGTCTGTCACTGTCGATGTTATTTGTTCAATGTGTAAGGAAAACTCAGAAAATATGCACTCTAAAATTTCTGCTATTTTATCATATGTATGTGACCCTTTAAATCTCCTACAAGCTAACACACATCCATGGCGTTCAAACGTCTCAGAATCAATCTATATGTAGTATGATTTTGTGTAAAAATGTATTTTATGTTAATAACAAAAATGTATATTATTTTACCCAATGAGCGGTCACACCAATAAAACTGCGATGTTTCGTAATCCAGATATCAGCAGTTGTACACACTTTGATTTTAGGTGATTTTTGAAATATTTTGTTTAATTTTTCACATATTATTATTTTTTTATCATCTAACCGTCTTCCTAAAGTTCTTCTCGATATAACACTAAGTTCAGGATCAATTTCTAAGTGAAAAATTAAATAATACTTATTAAATTTACTTAAGGTAAATTATATATTTCAAATAGATTATTTCATACATCATACATACCATGAATAATTTTAATGAAATATTCATCGGACACCGTTGATAGTGGTTTCATACTATTCACAATATAATTTATTATAATATTTGAATCAAGTGTATTTTGTTTAGAAGTGGATAATTTTAATCCATTTATTAATTTTGTTTGTTTTATAATACTGGAGACGAAATGGTATCGTCACTACATATTTTTCGTTTGGATGATCGTGGTTGTGACTTTAAATGAGTTTGTAAATCTTCGAATTTATCTTTATGTATTCTCTAAATAAAAAAATGTATTATCTTCCGTTATTTTAAATTACCACAAACTTTTGTATAAAGTATAAAACATACATTCAGTAATTGTTTTAAATATTATTATTTGATAATAGATACCTTAATATGAGTCCAAAAATTTGAGTTGGCTTGAATGGAATCAGAAATCACAGCCTTTTCATTATTGCACAAAATACAAAGAGCTCGAACATTTTCATTATCGATTTTCTTAATAGTAAAAAATGTTCCATCAAAAATTGGATGGTTGATATTTTTTTGAGAAAATTCATCAGCATTCATTTTAGTAATTTTTACTTATTAATAAATAAGGAAAAATTTACAGTAATTACTTACTTATTAATAAATAAAGAAAAAATAGTAATTAAAATAATTACAGTCGCAAAAAAATATTATTTACCACTATGCGTCTATGCGAGATGCGAGACGTTAATCAGTGACGGACAGCGATGAGACTATCTAGATGGTACTAGTGGTACTACAGTTACAGACACGTAGACGTAGTCACAATTTTTGTCGATTTATACATAGAACATGGACAGTTAAGATAGTACATATACTACATGTCACATCTTCTATATTATACGACGTGTAATATACGTAGTACAAAGTTCAAAATAAAATTATCTTTCAGAATCGCTACAAATTACTAACCATTACATTTATCAGTAGATAGAATTGATAGAAACATAAACTTTGAATTGTACAGTTCAATTTTAAATTTATACTAGAAAGTAATTGTTGGTAATTATAAATTACTAATTACACAAATATTATGTAATTAATTATCAATTACAAATTACATCAACATTTTATAGTCAATTACCAATTACAAATTACTGAAGTAATTGAATTACTGTAATTGAAAAGTGCCCAACCCTGGTCGTCCCTAACGTGGTTGTTGTGTATAGAGAAGATGTGGTCCATTTCGAAGTCAAAATTGGTTGTCGGCGTTGTGGGTGGGCCTATCAATTTTTCCTCAAGCAGGTCTTCGTTTATGTGGGTGCCGAGTACCGGATCCCGAGATAGCAAATCAGGTGCTTCGTTTTGTTTTCCCCGGACGTGTATCGTACTAAAGTCTAAATTAGCTAGTTGTAGTGACCAACGTGTTAATTTAGAATTTTTGTCTTTAGCTCTGTGTAACCACGTTAGTGCTGAGTTGTCGGTTAGGAATTCAAAACGACGGGTCTCATGGTATGGACGAAATTTTTCGGTCGCCCAGATTATCGCTAGGCACTCGCGTTCGACCGCGGCGTACCGTTGTTTGTGTCTCGCTAAACTTTTTGCTTGCGTAGCACACTATGAGTCTTTCCTCCGGGCTGTCACCCCGTTGAAAAAGAACTGCATCAGTTCCAATATCGCTTGCGTCAGTTTGTAGACAAAACGGTTTACTATAATCGGGTGGCGATAATTTGAGATGTGACTAGCGCGTTCTTAATTGACCTAAAAGCACTTTGTTCTACATCGGTCCACTTCCATCTTACTCTCTGTTTCAATAAATTTGTTAGGGGTGCTATGGTGTTCGCGTAGTTGTCTACGAACTGGCTGTACCAGTTGCACACTCCCAAAAATTTTCTTACGTCCTTAACCTTTTTCGGAACCGGAAAATTGTCTATACAGACCAATTTTTCCGGTTGTTTTTGTATCCCTTCCGAGTCTACAATGTTCCCCGAAAATTAAATTTCGCGAAGTCCGATTTTACATTTTTTTGTGTTGCACGTTAGTCCGAACCGTTTAAGCCACTCGAAAACTTTGTCTAATTGGCCTGGTGTTCGTACTCGTTCCTTGAAAATACTACTGTAACGTGGTCGGGGGAACGACCAGTTAAATATAAGATATCCAGTGAGAGTCGTAGGACTCTATAGATATAATTACCGTAGCCAGGGGTAGATATATATATAACAGGATCTTAAATATATTTAAATAACTAGGATTCCGTTTCAGTTAACATTAAGTTTTATTATAGATTAAACAATTACAAATAATAATACTCACAAGCTATATAAATTATATTCTATTCAACTATTTGACTGTATCGTAGTAATACAGTAGATATTTATTGAGTGTTGAGGTCTAAGGTACACAGTGAACTAACTTACTTCATACATGGTGTGTATTGACCATAGGCCTTACAATTATGAGTGTGTGTCAATAGATTATTGTATTGGTCAGCAGTTAATCGTACATAATGTTAAGTGTGTAGCCGAGTAGTACAATATATATATACTCAGGTATCATGTAACATATTATAATTGTTACATTACCCCCTCCCTTAAAAAAAAAAAATAAATAAATAAAAATATGGTGATGAAGGTGGACTGTTAATTGAAGTTTTTCGTGATTTTTCATGTTTTTTCTTTTTACATTTTTATACATATAAACCTAACCTACATATGTATACATTATCAAATTTAATTGGTTTTTTAATTTCTAATATCTATAACTTTAATTAACTTTCTTATATTGTCAATTATGACCATTAACAATTTATTTTAATTGGATGCTTTTCAAAACTGTCTAGAACCATATTTCTTTTTAACCAAGTGTAGACTATTTGTGTATTATAAGTACTTGGTTGCGAGTATTTCTACCCCGCCAGAGGCAAATTATACTTTTTATTTAGGTATACTTGTACAAATAGTGTTGGTTTTGGGTCTGATATGTTTGCCCGAAACTCAAATGCCCGACACTTCAATTGCCCGACACCATCTGCCCGACAATACTTTTACCCGACACTACCTTTACCCGACAACTACATTTACCCGACAATACATTTGCCCGACAATATATTTTACATATTTTTACTGTACGTAATACTAATATACAATCCATATTATTATTATTATTTATTAATATACAATAATTAAAAAAAACCAAAATCAGACGTATATTTTATCATGCGGATGATATCGTTCTATGCGTGAAAAAGTAAGATAAGTAAAATGATATTGCGTTTTCGGTCACGAACTATAATGCTATTCACGATAAGATTTTAATTGCCAAATAAACCGATAGGCGATACTGCGATAGACAAATAAAATTACCGTAGGTTTTTAATGCGACATTTGATAGTTCAGTTCCTACAGTACAGTTATAGCCGTTATAGGTACACATTTAGTACGTAAAGTATTAGTATTTAGTAAAAATATTATAATTTTGATTTTATCCAGTTTGATTTTATTTCAATTATTTTTTTTAATATAAATCGGAAAATGGCACAGATTTGTGAAATTGTTTTATCAAATAGAGGTGGTATAAAACTTGTTGTCGATGGTTATATAATGACGTTTTACGTATTATAAATATGATTCTGTTTTATTTGTATTTTTTTTTTTTATAATTTAATAATATTTCTATTTAATAGTAATAATCGACAATATAAGTATTTCTGATAATATAAAAATATAGTACTAAAAATTAACATAAAAAAATAAAAAAATATTATAATTTAATACAATAACCTTATTCCACAAATAATTTGAATATTGTTGGTTCTTTTAGGTTGATTAACCCAGCTAAATTGGTGTTTGACATCTGCTATTTCTGAAACTCGACTTTTAGTTTAACATTACAAAGAAAAACAAAAATTAATGTATATATAAATGTATAAGTATTACATAATTTAGTTAATTATAAACTGGTACCAAGTTGCACTGATTTTTACTATAATTTTTCGTCTATCAATTATCACGTAATATATTTAGGTTTCGACAATTTCTTCAACTGCTATATTGTTATCTTTTTGTATTTTATTCTTATCCACGTGATATACTACATTGACTTTATCCTTGGTTTTGCTATTAGTTTTTTTACCCCTATTTTTTACATATATAATTATTTTATATGTTATTACCACTATTGTTATTATTATTAATGCTGTAATTCCGGTAGAGTGAATATTTGTTGTTTTTTCTTTAGCATTGTCTCTTAAAAGATTTTCTATTTCTCTATTTAAAACTGAAAGTGTTTTAGCATAAAGTTTTAAGTCATTGAATTTTCTGGGTATTTCAATCGTATCTACATTATCATGTGGTACATTTTGTTTCATGATTATCTTATTTAAGTTTTTGGTGAAGTTAGGTAGATGGAAAGGAGGTAAGTAGTCTTTTGAAAAATGACTGGTTTTTATATTTTGAAATTATGAGTGTTTTTTTGTAAATGCTTTGCAATTAGTTTTTAGGGATAATAGGCCTGTTTGATTAATAATCATGTTTTCTGTTTCTTCTTCACAACTAATAACTATTTCCATCGGTTCAGGAGTGGCATATAACCATTGGTTATTATTTTTTAAGTGGTGCCAAATATCGTAGACCATGTTGATCGTCTTAACCTCACAGTTGGATGGTATAGTGTTGCCCTTTTTAAACATTTGGAATTCACAATTCGGCTTAATTGCGTTAGATAACGGTATACTTACACTGCAAATCGTATTCATTTTAATATATTTACACTTGTCCACCTGATCTTGAGAAAAAAATGTACAGTATTGTTTATTATTTTCTACGACTAAATATTCTTCAGGGGATTGTATAAAAATAAACCTTTTCTTATTGACGTTTATCGGTAAGCTAATGATACGATATAAATTAAAATTTAGATTTTCTATTAGTGTAAACTTATTGGATAAATAATTAAATTATTCTGATAAAATATATTTAACTCTATAATTTTTATATAATCAAAGTAATTTTTAATGTTTATTTCAATTGGCATGTTTAAATTTGAAGGTAAATTTATTTTTACGTCTTTAAATTTATCTAATAACTCAGTTGGTTTTAATATCTGTGGATTTATCTGCCCTCTGTGGGCTGTTATTACTGTGTTTAATAAAATTGAAGTTTCTTTTGAAAATTGATTGATAAGCTCATTGTATATTGAGTTATATAACATAATATATTCCTTTATATTTACTGTCTTTAATTCTTCCTTTTGACTATTTACTTCGAAATTTATTTTATTAATATAGCCATTCAAATTATTTTTAATTTTAGTAAAATCTGACAAAATTGTTGTCACTGAATCGAGAATACTTTCAAAAATTTTAATTTGATCTTTCTGAATTAAAAGTGTTTTTAATTGTTTTTCTTCCAAAATTCTAATTTTATTTTGGTATTCTTCACCCTCTTCTTCAGTCAAAACTCCAAATAGGGCTCGTTGTAATTTTCCAATCCCCCCGAAAAATGAGCTTCGTTTTGTTCTATAGTCCTTAGGGTTTACATTATATTTTTTATCGATATTTAAATATTGTTGTAGAACGTCTCTTTCCTCATTAATTCTTTCTAATAGTACTGCGTTAATTTTTTTTAAATTTATACCTAGGTAAATTAACCTAATCTAACCTAACCGAGGTTACTCGGTTATAAAAATGTTCATAGAATTCCTCCCTAAATTCTGTCCAGGATAGGTCGAGTGCCCCGATAGAATCATACCATGTACTCGCCGTTCCTTTTAATTGCGACTCAATCGCCCTGCACCAACCCGAGGGGTGTATGTTTACTTGCACAAGAATCGACTCGGTATTCGCTATATACCGAACGGGATCATCAGCCCTTGTTCCAGAGAACTCGGGTAATGAGGACCTTGCGGTGCGCAAGTCATCGTATGGTATTAGCACCGATCGTTCTTGCGTGTGCGTGTGTGTGTATGGCGCGTGTGGTGTTGCGCCGGTTGTATGACCCGTATAGTCGTAGTGTATAATATGTCGCGCGCCAAGAACAGTCGGTTTGTCGTGGCGGCAACATGAGTCATGACTGGTGATCGGCTGTGTACCGCCTGGACTACACTCGTTCGGCCTGCCCGACTGGTAACTGTCGTGTGTACGAGCTGTTACTTGTACGGGTGACGGGCAGTGTTGCCAGAATTATTGATAAGGAAATCGCCAATTTACTTTTCCAATAACGCCATCTACCGCCAAAATTAAGCTTTAAAAATTATCACCATCTATCGCCAAAATATCAAAAAAAATTGTTTTCGACTTCACTTTATTAGATTTGGCCAACACCATTTGGCATTTTTGTCAGTTTGTTACTTTATTAATAAAGATAAAATTATAACTATTTAAACGGTACCAAACGAAACAAATTATGATTTTTTAAGACCTTTAACTATTAATTATCATTTTCTGAAATTAAAATAATTTGACAAATACAAAAAAAAAAAACAACTTTATTAATAAGAATATAAACAGTATAATTTATAAGCTCTTTTGTCCAATGTATACATTTTTTTTAAAACAACATCTTATATTTTATATTATAACATTATATTTTATAAACTTAACATCCAAAAAAAAAATTTATAAGTCCTTTCGACCAATGTAATATATTTTATAAATAAAACAATATGTTATATTTGATATTATAATAAAAAAGTAAATACAAATTATTATTTAGCAGTTTTAATAGTATTGATACATCATTATAGTTATAACACATAACATTATATTTTATAAACTTAATATTAAAAAAAAAATGTATAAGTCCTTTCGACCAATATAATATATTTTATAAATAAAACAATATCTTATATTTGATATTATAATAAAAAAGTAAATACAAATTATTATTTAGCAGTTTTAATAGTATTGATACAGCATTATAGTTATAACACAAGTTTAATAAAAGTCAGGTAAACTTATTTCGTTTACTATATTAATTAGTTCATCGTTAAAATCATTGTCTAATGATTCAACATTATTAATTATAGTGTTCACATCATTTTTTTTTGTTATACATTTCTGAATTTAACTTGTTATACATTGATTTAGTTGGTACGAATCCTGTACAACATGTTTTTGTAGAAATAAATGTATTTTTTATTCTTAATAATGCATCCAACATATTTGCATTTATGCGATTTCGGGACTTTGTTTTTACTGTATTCATTGTAGAGAATACTCGCTCCACCATAGCATTGCTTGAAGGCAATGAGAGACCTTTTATAACGAATTCTGACAATTCTCTAAATGCAAAATTACCACCAGCATCTTTGTAGTTATAAACTTTTGGCCAAAATAAGTTGGCATCATTTAATTGTTTTTCATTTAAGTACATTTTCCAAGTTACTGTTGTTAATTTTTCCCATTATGTTTCTATCAATACAATCTCTGAAGGTTTTAAAAATAAATTAACAAAAGGTAAATCAATAAAATTTGCATGCAATTGGCATAAACACAAAGTGGGCGAAAATAATTTCATTTTCTTGAAAAATTCAATGTTGTCGGGCAATCTCTTTTTTATTTCATACAGTAATTGTTTAATAAAATTAAAAGCTTGTGTCTGTACATTAGACTTCTTTTCTTGAGATAAATTTATATTAATTATTGACTGGTTACACCCCACTCCATAATCACAATTGCTCAAATGTCGGTATACAGAATCATTATTAATATTATTATATATATATTCAAATCCTTTTGACACTACAGTTTCTTTTATAATTTCCTTTGCCAAAAAAATAAATAAACAACAAATATCATCATAGGACCTTCCAAGATCCACAAAATTCTTTTGAAAAGTTAAATTTAAGCAATTTAATTCTTGTAATATGGGTTTTATAATGATAAGATAAAGGTAATTAGTCTCATCATGTAGCATTTCATGTATAATTCGTGAAGCGTAACATTTTTCTTTTTTAACCATGACAGAAAAATGAGTTAAGCTCTAGCCAGTGTTCTAGAATGGTATTAACCACAAAACTGCGTACTAGCCACCGTGTGCCAGATATCTGATGAAAATTATGGAACTTTTTATTCAAGCCAGAGTTAAGAAGATCAAACATTTGTTTATATTCATCCCTTCTTTTTGGACTTATATGGAACCAGTTATACACTTCTCTGCAGAGGTAATCAATAGTACTAGGAACTGTTCTGATGCTTTTGAAACTGCATTGTTCAAAGAATGACAAATACATCTTACGATTTGCAAGTTTGGACTTTTTTGTTTTAAATTGGTAAAAAGAGAATGATATTTTCCGCATAAATTGTTTGCACCATCAGTACCTATGCCTATCAACTTTGATAAATTTAAACCTATCACCTGCGTGTAATTACATATACAGTCATACAGTGAATCAGATGAACAACTAACGACTTCTATAATGCCTAAATATTGGGTAATTATAGATTCAGTTTTAGAACTAAAATATTTAATACATAGGCACAAAAATTTTTGAATACGGAAACATCAGTGGATTCATTAATAATCAATGAAAAATAATTTGTACCAATATCTTGCACAAGTTCCTCAAGTAAGGTTGGTGCGATTACATTTTGAATCAATGAAGAACATTTAGTTCGATGAAGTTTTAAATTGGCTAATGCAGTACCTTTGCCAAGCACTTTCAATATTTCACCCAAATGATCGACACTCATAATTGAAGTGTGTGTACTTACATAGACAGCTAATTTCAAATCTATAATTTTTTGTTCGTTAGATATTTTAACAATGTTACTTAATACAGACTGATCTTTTTTCATTGGATTCAACTGGACCATGTTATCACTGTGAATTTTTGTTTTTGCATGCCTTTTCAAATCGGTTAGATGTGCTCTCAAAAACGAACGGCATACTTTACAATAAGCTTCTGCAACTGTGTTCGCAGTTGAATCAGCTGGTGCTAACCAACCTTAAAAATTAAGAAAATTATACAAATTAATTTTGGTCTGGTTATATTGAATCCAGGACGAAAATTCTGGAGACGGTGGAGACAAAAAGACCATTTTGAGGCTTGACCGATTATATGTTTTAAAAATATTAACACATACCTTTAGCCCATAATTCATTTTCCCATGATTTTCTATACTTTCTGAGTTTTTCAATTTTTCAATCTTCAGGACTAGCGAGTAAAAGCTGATGGCTGCGAGCTGAGTGCTGACACGCTTAAAGTTTAAACCTTCAATGGCTTCAATGCGTGATTTGTTTTACGTACTTCGTACGTGTATGTAGCAGATATGTATATGAAACATATCTTAGACTAGGTTTTCCCTTGATAATCATTGTAATTGTTTAAAAATATTTCTTTTAAGTGGGTACACTAATTATCTCGAAAAGTATTTACTTTTGTCAAAATAGTTTTTTATATGGTTTCAACTTGTTAAAAAACCAACGTTTTTATTAAAAAACTATATTTTTAAATATTTTTTATCCTTATTATTTTTTATGTTTTTTACTTTTTTGAATGACAATATAGAGTTTTAATTTCATATTCCAAAGCAGAATATTTTTCTAAGTATTTTGATTTATAAAAATCGAATTTAGGGCTAGTAGTTTTTGAGTTATAAGTATTTAAAGTTTAGATTGGCAGAGTGGAGTGGTACGGGGTTACCCCGCAAAATGTTTGTCCACTACTTCGCTTGTCTAAACTTTAAATACCTATAGCCAAGTACAACAATTTACTTATGAAATAATGATCTCTATTGGTTAAAAAAGTTAAAATAGTTAAAAAAGTCAGTTATCTGGAATCAGAATCTGCACTGCGAATAAAGAGATTAAATAATTTAATAAAACAAGATACTGAGTTATTCGAGTTAGAAAAAAAAGTTAATTATTTTTATTTCAGAGTTTTATAATTTATTATATTATACTTGTTTTTATTTTGTTGTATTTAATTAAATATATATTTATGTGAAATTCCTTCCTATAAATTCAATTTATATTTTTAATACATTTTCTATTGTTATACTTATTACTTAAAAATAAAATACAAAATAGTTCCTAATAAATGCTGTATTATTATTATTTTTATTTATAATTATTATGATCTGTTTATTTTATAATTCTATATTCTATACATTCGTATACATTGTTATGTACTTATATACAATAAACTTGTTTTTATTTTTATTTTGTTGTATATTCATGTGAAATGTCTTTCTATAAATGCTGCTTTTATAATGTTCGCGAGTCGATTGTCTGGTACAGGCGGTACAGCTAATACATCATTTCTGGGTAACCTGACATTCTCTTCTTCATTTTCTATTTGTAAATCTAAATTATGACTTAATGCTACATTATGAAGTATAGCACATGAAACGATGATCAAAGTTGAAGTTTGAAGTTTTGTACGGAGCTTTCTGCATAAACAGCGAAATCGACTTTTGAGTAGGTACTCCTTTCACTCTTTCAATAACATTCCTGGTTTTTATATGTGATTTATTGTATTTATTTTCTGCTGCAGTTGATGGATTGAGTTTAGGTGTGTATAGAAATTTACTCTGAGGGTAACCACTGTCTCCAATTAAATGGCCTATAATTTATGATAATATTGAATTTATTGTTAGTCAATATCAAATATTTAGAATATATTAAAATAAATATAAATATAAATAAATAAATATGCTACCAGCTAAAGCATTTGATTCAATTAGAAGTTTCACTCGACTATTATTATAAATTCTACTATCATGAACTGAACCTGGCCATCTGCAGACTATGTCGAAAATTTGCATTTTTGGACCACAAACAATTTGAACATTTAATGACATCCATCCTTTTCGATTTCTATAAATTTCTGCGTTGTCGCCTCTGGGACTTTTAATAGGGACATGTGTACAATCTATACCTCCTATTGCACCAGGAAATTCACCAATTCGATAAAATTGTTCCTTAGTGTCTTGTATATTATTACCTACTGAGATTGAAAACTGTAACATGGTTAAATACGGTAAAGAGAATTTAAGTACTAAAGATAATCTATATATATAAAAATGGAGACAAAAATGTATAACAATTCATCAATTGAGAACGGCTGAACCGATTTCGCTCACTCTTTTTTGGTTTGGGTCATAATTGCCAGAAGGTTCTTACGGATGAAAAAATTGAGAAAGTTATCGGGTTAGAGAAATATGATGAGGGTGTGATGAAATTAAAGTGGCGCCATCTGTCCAGTAAAAAACAAAATAAATAATATTAATATTTTTTGGTAGTCAAAGGCGGTCAGCTCCCATTTCGCCGCCGTTTCATTTCGCCGCGGTACCATTTCACCGAATTTATTTTTTCGCAGTTCCATTTCGCCGAATTTATTTTTTAGGTAACTCTTTTAAGTAAACTTAAGATTAAAAATTACATTCTAATTAGTTATATTTATGTAATATGTAATCTGAAATTATTACACGAGCTCCACAGTTTTCAATACACTTCCAATATTTTTTATTTTTTATTTTTTTATCAATTCTAAAATAATAGTTATTGAAAATAAGGCATTCCCCTTTTCGCTGTGTAGAAATATATTCAATATTCGACATTGTTATTTAAAAATTGTGAACTGTAAATGTGCAAATACGTACAGGTGATAATCATACGACACTGACTGTGTTGACTTTACAATTATCGCTGCGACAACATACTATTCATTCTATTTTATTTATATAACTATTGGGGATTTATCAATTGGTAACTTCAGAATTGAGATAGTATTTCACCTAGATCATTTCAAACGATAAATATTTCTCTGGGTCTATTTATCACTTTTCAAATCACAAATTCATAACCATGTTTTAAGACAAAAATAATTGTATGCGGCGAAATGGGTCGGCGGCAAAATGGGATTAATTTAGCGGCGAAATGGTACCGCGGCGAAATGGGATACGACCGTCAAAGGCAACCATTTAAATAAACAACTGCTTTCGAGAGCAGCTGGACTTATTTTTAGGATGGAAATTTTTGTTTATTTATAAATGGTTGCTTTAGTGACGGTTATTATTGTTCTGTGTTATTAGTGATGGTTATATATATTTATCTTTTAGTCCTATATACATTCTTAAACAGCTGGACCGATTGCGACAAAATTTGGTAAAGAATTTTATTAGACATATGGGCAGAAGATATGCTAAGTTAGAAAGTGTTATGCCTAAATATCATTGAATTGAATATTTAAATTGTCAACATTATATTGAAAAAACGAAGAAAATTACATAATGATATACGAAATTGAATATCGTTGTAAGATTATAATATATTTTAACCACTATCTATCATTATGTATAAAAATATACTGCTAGCATCATCACATGAAATGAATTTAACACACAATATGAACTATGGAACATAAAAGAGATAGGATTTTTAACGGGCTACGAAGTTCAGCTAGTTTATTATAATATATTGATATCAATGAGACTGAAAAAAAAATTGTAAATGAAGAGACTGAAGATAGTGTAACAGATCTATTAACAAATTACCAAGAACATTTAATTACCAACAAAAGTAGAAATTATGAATCTAAATTAATTGATGAAGCTTGGGAAAAACATTTGTTTTGGCCAAAGCCAGATAATATAGATTTAAACAAAAAAAATAAACAACCTAGACTTAAACTACCATATGCAGTTTCAGCAAAACAGTGGAGAGGACATCACTCTAAGATACAACAAGCAAAATTACAAAAGGAAGAAGAATTATGTCTCAAAAGAAAACGCAGAGAAGAAATAGAAAATGCCAAGTTATATGAATCTTCCCAAAAGATAAAAAAAAAACCAAACAGAAAAAAATAATCTAGAAATCTAAAAAACATTCTGATAGTTCTGAAAATGATGCTGATTGTTTATATTGTAATGAGCCATATAGCTTATCTAAAAGTGGAGAGTCCTGGATAAAATGTTGTACCTGTGCAGGATGGGCACATGAGCTTTGTGCTGGGATTGAAAAAACTGTTGCATTTATTTGTGATATGTGTCGTTGAATCTTACCTTAAAAGTCTTGTCATTATGTATTAGGTCACTATTTATTTTTTATTTTAAAGTTTTTATACGGAGTTGTTTTTTAAATATTTTTTAATTGTTAATATTGTTATGCCTTACTATATTACCAGGGTGGTATTTTATAAATTAAGATTTTGTTATGTTATTTGTTTTATATTAAACCATATTTTGTTTTAAATATTTTAAACATGTTATTTTTGTGCCCTAATAATTATTTGCCTTTAAATATTTACAAAATCTTTTAGGTAATACATTTGTACTGTTTTTGGCATATTAACTAAATATTTAAATTCCAAGTGTTCAAATACTGGGTTTAAAATGTTCAAAGACTAGATCAGACTGTTCAATTACTAGTATTTTACAGATTTTTTTAAATAAACTAATTTTGCTGAAATTCTAATAAATGGGTTTATTACAAAGTAAACAGATCAAGAAATCCTATGATCTGAATTAGGAGAATTAGTTATTAAAACTGAATTATCAATGAATTTTGAAGGTCAGCAATTTCTAAACTGCTCAATAGCTGGACTGGTTACCTATTTAAATATTGATACCTATCGTTGTATCTACTAAGGTCCATAATGCCCGTATTTATTTCCTATGAAATGTTTTTATATCATTATGTAGAGATCATATTATACATAATTGAGTGTAAGATTATGAACCTACCAATTTATTATTATAATTTAGGTAATTTGCACAAATATTTTTATCGTTGTTTATATTAAAAATCAAACTAACTCATAGCATATTTTAACATACAAAGAACGGGGTACTAGTGCCCCCCAGTGATATTTTAATGCTACCCACTGGTGGGTGATCGTGCCACACTGCCATTGACTAATACATTCTCATAACGACCGATAGGTACCAATGTCAATTATTATGTATATAATATATGTATAAAGAACATAAAACTATTTAAGCTTTCGACTCTTGTATAGTTTATCCCATACTATATAATAAACAATAATAATATTTTATTGAATGTAGAACATGTCACATGCTCATAACTATTTTGTCGGAATTGTTTATATTATATACCTATTGATAATATAAATTATACGAATAGATATAGTTGTACTGATGTAGGTAGTACGAAAATAGTACACGTAATTTTAACAATGCTATCAATTTCTTCAGAAGTCGTCGATCGTCACCGTAAATTGAAGGTTGGGTTGGAATAAGGTGCTATATTACAACATCTCTAATTTTCTACATATTTTGAATTTTCGTACTGTACTCCTGATGAAAGACAGGCGAGGCGACCATACAGTGTATAGGTAAATCTTATACTACTTTTATACAATTGTTTAGAAGTATTCATATTTCATTGCATTGTTCTGTGATTGAAATATCAAATACTTATACTCGTCCAGGTCCGGATTGGATAGTCTCGGCCCTTCGAGAAATATTTTTCAATCGGTCCGTAATTTGCTATAAAAGCCCATATTGGACGAATTTTAGTATTAATAAATAGTAATGATCTTATCCTGTTTGTTGACTGTATACCTAGTGTATACCAACTATTATAATATAGCTGTCATTAAAATGCTAAGTTTCTGGAATCTCAAGAGATAAGAAGGAAACTACCTGACCCAGAGCTATACTACAATCAAGAATTGATACAAACATTTTTTTCCATAGATTCAAACATATAATTTTAAATTTTAACACGTATTTTTTTAAATACAGATACTGATAGAAATATATATACTCTGTTCTACTTATTTTATCAAAGTTTTATTATTGAAAAATCGGTTATTTTGATATAATAATAATATCTCAAATTCTCAATAAATAAACCTATATACAACTTGTAGATGTATTTTTCAGTAGAGTACAGTTAATAAACCTATATCAAAATTGTTGAGATAGGAGAGTTGATTTTCTTTCTATGTTCCTCTGGTAGACAATTTTATTGAAGTGCCACCCAGTGAAAATTGGAAAAGACCAAAATCAATCAACAAGCATGAAAACTCCCTTTCTCATAAGACATGTGTAATTAAAATGAAAAATAGATCATCAGAATTAAATAGGGTGGATAAAACTCTTCAGTATCAAGTAGAAACAGAAAAAGATTATTGGAAAAATGTCCTAATAAGGGTTTGTGCTGTTGTAAAATCTTTATCAAGTCGTGGCTTGCCATTTAGAGGTGATAATGAGCAGTTTGGATCTTTACACAATGGTAATTTTAAGATGTGTCTGGAATTGATAGCAGAATTTGATCCGTTTTTGGCCAAACATATATCAAATCATGGAAATCACGGTAAAGGTCACACAAACTATTTGTCTCATTTTACATATGAAAAATTTATTAAGTTAATGGCAGTTAAAGTTCAAAATAAAGTGGTTGAAGAAATTATAAGAGCTCGATATTTTTCAATAAGCATTGACTCAACTCCTGATATTGGTCACATTGATCAACTTTCATTTATATTTAGGTATGTTAACAGTGATGGGTTACCGGTAGAAAGATTTTTATGTTTTTTGGAAAATGTTGGACACAAGTCTCAAAAAATGGCTGATGCAGTTTTTTCTATATTAAAAAAATACAATTTAGATATTTCATATTTACGTGGACAATCATATGATAACACTAAAAATATGTCTGGCGTTTATTCTGGTCTTCAAGCTAGGATCCGTGAAATTGCACCTTTGGCTGATTTTATTCCGTGTTCAGCTCATTCACTTAACTTGATTGGATCTTATGCGGCTAGTTGTTGTAAAGACGCTAATTCATTTTTTTGTTTTATCCAGAATGTGTATACCTTTTTTTCAGCTTCTACTCACCGTTGGGATCTACTTAAAATTAATTTGACATTGAAAAATCTATCTGAAACGAGATGGTCAGCGCGATATGATGCCTGCAAAGCTCTTATTGATAACTGGAGAATCGTGAAGCAAACTTTAGTTTACATATCAAACAATTTAAATGAAAAATCTATTACATGTAATGAAGCTCGTGGTTTACTTCATGCAATGAATCGTCTTGAAACTACATTTATGTTGTTATTTTGGGGAGACCTACTACAACGATTTAATGCCATACCTAAGTAAATTTTACAATCAGTTAATATTGATATTTGTACGGTTTGTGAACATTACAATTCATTAATAAAGTATGTTTCAAATCTCAGGAACGATGAAATATTTTTACAATATCAAGAAAAAGCATTAACAAAATGTGATGTAAATGTTTATGAAACAACTTCTAAACGTAAAAGAAAAAGAAACAAAAAGAATGATGAAATAGTTGATCTAGAAGAAGTTGATTTGCCTAGTGATGTAGAATTCAAAGTCAATACATATTATGTAATTTGTGACTCTATAATTAATGAATTAACTACTAGAAAGTTGGCATATGATAATGTTATAACGAAGTACAATTTTTTTTTTAAACTTGAAGTAATGAAAACATCAGAAGTATATGTATCAGCTGAAAATTTATATTTGATGTACAAAAGTGATTTAGATGAAACTTTTATAAATGAGTGCATCCATTTCCAAAATCATTACAAAATATAAAATATTATCCTAAAAGTATAATTGATATGAGTACCATGATGAAAAAACATGAGTTGGAGGATATTTTTCCATATGTTTCTTTGTACTCCAGCGACTAATTGTACCGCAGAGCGGTCATTTTCGACACTTAGACGTATAAAAACATATCTAAGGTCAAATATATCCACAGATAGACTGAATGCATTGGCGATTTTAAATATTGAATCTCAATTAACTCATCAGCTTAATTATAGCGACATAATTGAAGATTTTGCCAATAATCAAGCCAGGAAATAAATACATTAAAACTAAAGAAAATTGTATGTTTTATTGTTATAATTTGTTAATTAAAAAAAATTTATTATGTTTTAATTTGTTGGTTAAAAAAAGGTAATTTTATGTTTTATTATTTTATAATTTGTTAATTAAAAAAAGTATTAAATGATTTTCATTTATCAATTGTTTAGTTAGATTTTAATATTAAAGAATCAATTACGAACGAAATAATTAGTGTTATATTATTATTATTTACTGTGGTGGTGGGGGGGGGGGGTTTAAATTATATGCCCGGGGGCGCCAAATTTTTAAATACGGGCCTGAGTATCATGAGTTTTATGATAAATTATCTACTGAAAATAAAAAAAGTACCGGACCAAAGTCAAGTAAAAATTCAAGTATTAATAAGCTACCATCAAACATCAAGAAAGTTGCTCCAGCAAAAAAAAATACTACAAAAAAAACTATAAAAAAAAATTATTTTAAGGTTTTTTAAATTTTATTTAATAACTATTTCACTAAATATGGTAAAAAATAATCATAAATGTTTGATTTTTTTATAATTTTAAATAAAAGGACTTCATTTAAAATACAAATGAGTTTTTTTGTTTATATTTTTAGTTACTAAGTTATATTCTACATTCTTATAGGAATTTTAAAGTAAATATTAAAATGCAATAGTGTAGTAACTAAAAAACATTGTTTAATAGTATTTAAACACAATAAATTTGTTTAAAACATTTAATATAATTAATAATATTATATAATACCAAAGTTTAAAACATTTAAATAAAATACTTTTTCTTTTATCAGTGATTTAAGATATGAAAAAATTAAAAACTCGATTTTCTCAAAATCATGCATTTTTAGTTTCTTGTCCTAATCGTTATCGGTTTTTAATAATCTTAAACTGTTGATAAATAAAAATGAAGTGTTAACAATTATACCTACCTAAGTACATACAAATTGTATTTGTACTCGGAATAAATATACTTATACATTTTATTGCACCTTAAATCATTAATTTATTTTTTACAAAAAAGTAACAAAAAATTGTTAATTTTTAAATAATTAATATCACTTTTTTTTTCGTTTCCTAACATTAATTTAATAAGAAGGTTAATAATAAGATATTTAAAAAAGCGGGTAAGTCGTGTATGTCGCTCTGCTGTACAGTAGGTTACAAGTGGGTTACTGTAATGGATGGAATTAAATTTGAATCCAATGATATTATATCATTGTATACAAAAAACGATTCTGAGCGAAGACGGTTTATCTGTCTAGGATATATTATAGATTATTAAACATTTTCAAATCTTAGATTTAAAAAGAAAAATTTTTATGAATTTCTAGTTTGAAATAATTTGCGAATTTTCGTGATTTTTACATATGTTGTCAAAATTCAAACTTTGAATACTTGTAAAAAAAAAAATTGTGACTACGCATTTCTTTTATTTTTCAATTTTTATTGTAAAAATATATTATGAGCCTTGTATTAAATTTTCAAATCTTAGAATTAAAAAGGAAAACTTTTATGAATTTCTATCTAAGATAATTTGAACATTGCCGTAATTTTTACGTATTTAGTCAAAATTTGAACTTTAAATGCTTATAAAAAAAAATTGTGACTATATATTTCTTTTATTTTTCAATTGCTATTGTAAAACTATATAATGAGCCTTGTATTAAATTTTAAAATCTTAGATATAAAATTAAAATTTTTTATGAATTTCTAGCATAAAATAATTTACGAATTTTCGTGATTTTTACATAATATGTTGTAAAAATTCAAACTTTGAAAGCTTATAAAAAAAAATTGTGACTATGTATTTCTTTAATTTTTCAACTTCTATTGTAAAAATATGTTAGGAGTCTTGTATTAAATTTTCAAATCTTAGAATAAAAAAGAAAAACTTTTATGAATTTCTATCTAAGATAATTTGAACATTGCCGTAATTTTTACGTATTTAGTCAAAATTTGAACTTTAAATGCTTATAAAAAAAAATCGTGCCTACGAATTTTTAATAATTTTTAACTTCTATTGATACAATGTGTTAGAAGCATTATATTAAATTTTCAAGTTTTTCTACCGAACAAATAAATTTTTATCGATATTTATAGAAAAAAAAACTAAAAAAGTTGAAAAATTAAAATGTCAGTAAACAGCTCAAAACAAATCTAAATATTTTGAAAATTTTATCAAATATATAAAACGCCTATATAAACATTCAGTCAAAATTTGAAGAATCTGCGGTAATTTGTTTTAGAGTTACACCAAAATAAGGAAATCGCCAAAAGTGAAAATCCAATGTTGGAAAAATTTAAATTTCAAATGCTCATAAAAATTTAATTTGAATTTCCGGTGACTTTTTATTTGTGATAAAGATTGAAAAACTTGTAAGGAATTTTGTATTAAATTTTTAAATCTTAGATTTAAAAAGAAAATTTTTTATGAATTTCTAGCTTAAAATAATTTGTGAATTTTCGTGATTTTTACGTATTTTGTCAAAATTCAAACTTTGAATGCTTATAAAAAAAAATTGTGACTATGAATTTCTTTTATTTTTCAACTGCTATTGTAACAATATGTTAAGCGCCTTGTATTAAATTTTCAAGCTTTTCTGCCTAACAAATAAATTTTTATCGATATTAATTTTAAAAAAACTAATAATGATCGAAAATTTGAAATGCCTATGAATAGTTGAACTTAAGTCGAATTTCTTTGAAAATTGCATGGTGGATAGAATATACTTATATAAACATTAGGTGAAAATTTCATGTATCTCTGGTCATTTGTTTTAAAGTTACATCAAAAACCAAAATCGATTTTGTCGAAAAATGAGTGTGCGTAAAATTTCCCGTTTTTCCCTTAATTTTTAGTTTGTTTTTCTCAATTATTTAGAAAAGTATTTAGAATTTTTTACTCCTAAAGTACCAACTAGATTCACTTTCTGATCGAACGAGGTACTGAAGTCAAAAATCCAAGCATTTTTACTGCCCCAAAACGTGATGACAGACACAAAAAAAAAAAAAAAAACACACATCATGGTAAAAGCGATACATTCATCGCTCCGCTCAGAATCTAAAATTTAAACAGCATTCAAATTTAGTGTATTTCTGTATTCAATATTGTTACATTTTTAATAATAATAACATGTTGGGTCTTGCGACAATAAGGTGAAATTCTGCATTATAATTTTAGTACAAAATTGTAAAAAGGTGCTATATTAATATTTAATTCATAACAAAATGGGTTTAATTAATAACATATTTGTTTAGAGCACTTAATTAACATTTCTTATAAAGGTTTAAGCATAAGTACTACTCAATTAATGAAACTTCAAAATACTTTTGTTGCACATTAACAGCAGAGCTTAAAAAAAATGAATTAATAATAAGTTAGTAGTTTTACCTTAGAAAATTTGCGTTCAGCAGAAGCAGATGAGGCTGGAATTGTACACATGCCCTTAAAAGCCAAGTATAAGTTTGGTGTGGCACGAACCCTTACTGTCGACCCAGAGCCATCGACCGATCCGGCTACATTTAAATAATTTAATAATTGTGGCGTATACCTTACCACGGCGTATTCAAAACTTACCTCCTAGGCACTGCTCCAATCCACGAAGGAAGAAAGAGGACACTTTACAAATATAATGGAGATTGAATAATAAAAAAAAGTAAATAAATAACACGCAAATACTGTGTTTTTAGATACGGGCACAAAGCGCCGCCGTACTATTCAAAATAATAAATAATCAAATAATACAATAGAAATAATCAAATTTAAATATATAAATATATATCTGGGCGCCCAATTCAGTAATACAAGAATTGAACTAATTCAATAAATTTACATGAGACCTTGATGGCCTTAACCAAATAATACAATATTTAATATAATTAACGATACAAAGAGTACATACATACGATCTGGCACAATGAATGAATTCTTCGTATAAGAGTGTATAAAAGATCCATAAACGCCGCACAAATAACGGAAGGAAGAAGGATCAAATCCAACGTTGTCGGAACGCCACAACAAACAACGCGTGTCAGTATAAATTGATACGCGGTTGAAATATTACACGCTGCAAATTATAATAAAGAAAGGCCTTTCGATGTGCATTTATTAGCACCTTCACATCGGCGACCACTGTCCGACTACGAATGTCGGGCGACAACTACTATTCATGTCCGACTCGCCGGTGACACCGTCACACCCCGGTAAAGATAATGGACGAGCGGACGAGTGGCGAGTGGGGAGTCTAGAAGGTTCTAGAACGATCTCGACTATCTTAATGACCGGTGATCGATCGATAAAGGCGATATCCGACATCCTCCCCCTAGTAAGACGTGCACGTCTTACTACAAAACAATGCTAGCTCGACGACTTCAGGCTGCTGTAAGTGACTGGGTGACATTGGACCCGTTTTGACCGATGAAATTGGTTTAAAAACCCGGAAGGTTCAACATAAAATAATACAACGAAAGAAAAAATAAATAAATAAATAAAAATAAATAAATAATAATACAAAAAAATTATCGAATTCCAAATATTATACAATTCAAATGCCAGGGCTTATAAATACAATATTTTCAATATGCCCTTAATTTTCTCTGGCATTTATCTATAATACATGTCCACTTTCTCCCGTGAATCATAAGCGAAGTGCCTAGTAAAAAAAAAAAAAAAAAAAAAAAAAAAAAAAAAAAATGTATACTGTGGAGGAGTCAGTGACGGAGGAAAAAAACCAAAAGGGGTAGATAAAACAAAATATGTATAAATAAATAGAATAATATAACGCGAACCCCAACCAAGGCAAACTAAATAGGCGGTAGTTCCCTAGAGATTGGTGGGAAGTTTGACAACCTTTACCACCGGACGGGTAAGGATACCTGTAGCGGTTCGGAGTCGAACGACTCGGACGACCTGGTCAGCGCCTGGTAATACTTCGATCACGCGGCCCATACGCCATTTTAAAGGCGGTGTTTGAGCGTCCTTTATCACAACCATATCATCCACTTCTATGTTGGGGACGTCATCAAGCCACCGACTCCGCATCTGGAGCGTTTGAAGATATTCATTTCGCCAACGACGCCAAAATGCTTGGACACATTGATTGACCAATTTCCACCGCTGTACCCAGGGACGCGTTTCATTTGGAATTTCCGATTCTGGGACAGCAAGTAATGGTCTGCCGATCAGAAAATGGCCTGGAGTTAAGCATTCGAGTTCGGCGGGATCGGACGAAGCGGGAGTAATTGGCCGAGAATTTAAAATGGCTTCACATCTACACAAAATTGTTCCAAATTCTTCGATTGTGAAGGTGTGCTCCCCCATTATGCGAAGTAACAATGTTTTGGATGAGCGCACTGCGGCCTCCCACAAACCACCGAAATGAGGGGCACCCGGAGGGTTAAAGTGCCACGTACAATGAACACTAGCTGTCAGTTGGTCGCGATACGATGGGTCATTGACCAGAGTGCGAAGTAGATTATTTGCCCCAACAAAATTCGTACCGCAATCGCTGTAAATATCGGTAGGCAGACCCCGGCGAGCCACAAACCGCTGTAATGCTGCTATAAACGCCTCGGTACTCAAATCTGATACATACTCTAGATGTACCGCTCGGACCGTGAAACACACAAAAACGGCAAGATACATTTTGTACTGGCGTGGCTTCCTGAGCCGGTTCTCTTTTACTGAAAAGGGACCTGCGTAATCCACTCCGACCCTCGCAAACGGATGGCATTCTGTCACTCGTGCAGATGGTAAATCCGCCATTATTGGCTGAGGGTTTCTGGCCGTAATGCGTACGCACGTGATACATCGGCTAATGATCGTACGGATCAATGTGCGTACCGATAATATCCAATACTGACGACCAACCAACGAAGAAACGATCTGTGGACCACTGTGACCTGTGATGTCATGCCAATGCCGAATTAATAGGACAGAAAAATGTGAAGTCTTTGACAGCAGCAATGGGTGTTTTTGGTTATCAGACAAATCCGATCTTGATAACCGACCGCCAACTCGTACTAAATTTTCACTATCGAGGAACGGACGCAAACGCGCCAATAGTCGTGCCGAGGGCGCTTGCCCCTGCGACAATTCACGGATCAACATACTGAAATGAAAACGTTGCGACGACCGCGCAATCAGGAGTGCTGCCTGGTCGAGCTCTTTCCGGGATAGATACCCATTATAAACTGGTTGCTTTTTGCATCGCGTGATGAACCGGAGTATACGGGCAGTGGTTCGAACTGCTTGAACATAAGTGGAAAAACGCTCATACCACTCAAATTCTTCTTGTATAACCAACACCTTCGATGATTGAATCCTAAATTCAGGCAATTGATCGGCGGTATTAATCGGTGTATACTGGTTCCATTGTTGAGATGACAGATACAGACATGGTGGACCGTTAAAATAGAGATCATGTTTAATGAAATCTGACGGAGTAAGTCCCCGTGAACAACAATCCGCTGGGTTGAAGGCTGATTCTATATAATGCCACTGGCAATTGGGCACGAGAGAATGAATTTTGTAAATTCGATTAGATACAAATACCTTAAATGAATCATGTGGATACTTTAACCAACTTAAAACCGTCGTGGAGTCCGACCAAGCATGTACGTCAAGGATCTGTAGTTTGAGGCTTAATGTGACGATCAGGCGAGCCATCCATCGAGCGAGCAAAAAGGCGGCACAGAGTTCCAGTCGTGGAATGGTAATTGACTTCACTGGTGCAATTTTAGATCGTGCTCCCAGCAACGAAAGCGTAGAACGACCCGACGAATCCACTGCTCTGAGATACACCACGGCAGCATATCCGATTGACGACGCGTCACAAAACCCACATATTGAACACTGCATGTTTCGGCGTGTGCCTAAGAATCGAGGGATGCGGATACATTTCAGATTGGGCAGGTCAACAACGTACTTGCGCCAAGGCTCCGCAATCTCTGGAGGCAGTTGCTCATCCCACGAAAGCCCGGCTTTCCACACACGTTGGATCAATGTTTTAGCGAAAAAGGTGACAGGCGATAAGAGTCCCAGCGGATCGAACATCCGCGCTATCAATGACAACATACCGCGTTTCGTGGAGACGTGTTGTTCGGGTTGAAGGTTATACACAAATGCATCTTCTTGGTGAGACCATTGTAATCCCAATACTTTCGTCCCGATGCCAGCAGAATCATCTAACGACAATGGTTCGCATGTCCTGTCCTCGAAAGGAACCTTATCAAGTATGGCGGGCGTATTACTGGCCCACTTTTTCAAATCCATACCAGCGCCATTTAGAACCTTAATAAGACCATCTTGAAGGGAAAGGGCGTCATCTTCCGTGTCACCACCTACGCAGATGTCGTCTACGTATGTTTGATATAATAATGCTTCTTTTACAAAAAGAAAATTATTACAGTCTTGCTCTGCAATGGACTGAAGTACCTTGATCGTGAGGTAGGGGGCACAGTTGACTCCATAGGTGACAGTATTAAGCTCATATGCTTGCAACTTTTGTTCAGGCGACGATCTCCACAATATATGTTGATACCGCCGATGTGATGGAAGCACGGACACCTGACGGTACATTTTGCTTATGTCGGTTGTGAAGGCAAAACGGTGGACACGATACAATAACAAAACATCCACAACATCGCGTTGTAATTTCGGTCCCGGGAGCAAGCAATCATTCAAAGAAACACCCGAAAACGACCTCGCGGAAGCATCAAATACTACACGTATTTTCGGATCGATATCATTAGGACGGTAGACGGCATGATGGGGGATAAAGTAGTCACCATCGGAATTGGCTGGGGACATATGTCCCAATGTCAGATACTCGGTCATAAACTCACAATATAATCGCCGAAGACAAGAGTCATTGGCCAATTTCTTCTCCAAATGCTCGAAACGCTTCTCAGCCAAGGCACGTGATCCTCGAAATGTGTCACCGGAAATAGAATGACGGAACAAAAGTGGTACACAAAACCGACCCGAACTATCACGAGTACATCCGTCACGGAATATAGATTCGCATTGTCCTTCTTGCGTAAATTCTTCAGGTGCTGCGTCTGGTTCTTCGAGGGCCCAGAACCTCTCCAGCAATGTTTCCACCGATGTAGTCAATGATGCGTGACATGATATTAAAACATTAGGTAGCGATGTTGGGACCGGTCCTATGACAGTCCAGCCAAATACGGTTCCGAAGGCCACCGGAAAAGCATCACCAACCGACACACGCTTTCCGTTTAGAATTTGAGCAAACAGATCCGCACCTAATAAAACATCAATAGTACCAGGATTGATGAACGATGGATCAGCTAAAGCAAGGTGTTTGTATCTTTCTGCAATTGAATGTGGCAATGGATGCCGTGGCATCTCAGCCGTAATTGACGGGAACACCCACGCATCGAAGTTGAAGATTGGATCCGGTGAAAATCTTGGTTGGGCCTGACAATGGACAATTCCCAGAACGTTTTGTACCGAAACACCACCAAGGCCGGACACAGGAGCTGTCCATCTACGCATCTGGAGTCCTAAACGATTTTTACACTCCAAGGTAATTGCACTAATTTGTGAGGCTGAATCGATAAGCGCTCGCACCGTATGCATCACACCGACATTATCAGGCATATGGATGAGCGCTGTCCCAAGAATAACAGAAGGCGACGTATTTTGACCAAGACATGACGATGGGGTGGCAATGTCCGATTGTCCCTCCTTTGAGGAGTTCTCTTCCTTTGAAGGCGCTGTAGATCCGACTGAATGCAATAGCGAATGATGCCATCGTGAACACTGACCACATACATTCGAGGATTTGCACTTGGTTACCCAATGACCGGGGCGCAGGCACCGAAAGCATATCCGCTGATCTCGCGCCCAATCGTTACGCGCCTTTTGCGTCCAACCTTTGAATTTCGGGCATGACGTTAGATCATGAGTACCCTTGCAACATTTGCAAAACTGTGCTGCTTTGGGCGGGTTGTTGCTTGTAATCATAGAAGTGTGCAGCGGCGGCTTCCTCGCATTATATGACGCAGTCTTAGTAACTTTGTGAGAGTTTGATTGTTTCGATGTAGACTCCCGTGGAATGCATTCCAATATGGCCACACGTGATTTTATAAACGTCAATAAATCTTTTACTGTAGGGAAACCGTTGGATAATTGCGCTTCGAATAATTTAATGCTGTAAATAGGTAAGCACCGTGAAGCTATTGAAAATAATATAAAATCGCCTAAATTTGGTATATTCAGGGATTCGAGTAACGACACACCTTCATCAAATACCACCAATAATCTGTTCAACTCGGGTAGGTTTTCTGAGGTAGCTCGTTGTGCACTTAACAATTTTTCAATTAAGGAACATGCAACCAGACGGGGTTTGTGGAATCGTTCCTCAAGAGTGGACCACGCCAACTTGTAATTATGATCTGATACCGGAATTCCGCGGATAGCGTCTCGGGCTGCCCCTTTGCAACATCCCACCAAGTAATAAAACTTATCAATATTTGACAAATGTTCTCGACGATCTACCGATGTAATAAAACGATCGCGAAAAGTTATCCACTCATAAATGTCACCCTCGAACGTGGGCAACGGGATTTCGGGCAGGCGGGCAGGCTTGAAGACTGGAACGCTATCAGATCGGAGAGAACCTGCATTGTTAGATCGTGCTTCACTTGGGTTCACATCCACAACCACATTGTCAGGAACCGCTTGCTCGTCTGATTTTGGAACATTCTGATCGACATTATTCAGCGACGCCTGTGAACCGCCGTGCGTGGACGCAATAGTTTGATCGGGACAATATTGCATAAAGCGATTAGCTGTTGCCTTAGCAAAAGAAACCAAATTGAACATCTCGACGCCCTCCATGTCGGGGTATTCACTGTCCCGGTCCAAATCCATCAAATGATTTAAAAACGCTTCATCTTCAATGGTGAACGACGCTAACAACTGATCTAGTGTTTCTACCATAACTAATAATTGAGGCACTACCGACGTATCTTCCGCACTACGGATAGCCAAATCGTAAACTGACCGAATTTTATTCATGTAACCCTTGCGTTTTACTTCGCATTGACGGACCAACCGCCTGGCTCGTGCTTCATCGCCGCTCGAAGCCATGATGTAGGTTTACACAAAAGGGGGAAAAATAAATAATTAAATGGACGCAAAAAAAAAATCAAATGAATTAATGCAACACAAGTGCGTTTTGCGCAAAATATTAACTATTAGCGGACTAACAATCGCAAAGAAAATCAAAATAAATTAAACGCGACAAGAGGCACGGTTGACGCGAAATAATAATAAAATTATTAAACGTTGATTAAATAATTGAATACGAATAGTACGATTTTCGCAAATTAATAGCAAAATAGATATTAACGCAAAATAAAAATAATTTAAACGTAAACCACAATGCGCAAAATAATAATAACAAAAATAAAAAATAAAAAAAAATAAACACGCAAAACCAAAAAATATTACGAGAAAAATAAACGCGTTTTTACGCGAAATATAAATATACCAAATTATTAATCGCGAGATAAATACACGGAGCGCGACAAATACGCGCGCGGTTTACGCGAAGTAATAATCAAAACACGAAAATAACCGCTTTAAGCCAAATAATAAATAAAATTATTAATCACAGATCAAAATAAATAAGACACGACCAAAGCTGAATAAATAATTTAAAAAATATTATTAATCGTAGTATGAATCGTTTAAATACCAACGATACGCGCGTCTTACGCAAAATGATGATAGAATCAACTGATAATCGTAATAATCACAATAGTCGCAAATGAAATACTTATAGTACGACAATACGCGCGTGTACGCGAGATAAAATAAGTTAACAGTCACACAATTAAATAAGTAATACACAAGTTTACTTTATATAGAGCGCTATTTAACGAATTAATAATTCAGAAATAATCAATCGTGTACAACTAAATAAGTCAGCACGTCGCTCACCCAGTAACGTGTGACCACAAATTAAAATAAATTTTCACCAATATTTACGCTTACCTTAGGACGAGCCCATTGATCATAAAAAATATAATAAACAAGATGTGGACGAAACCACGCTCTGCTACCAGAAATGTGGCACGAACCCTTACTGTCGACCCAGAGCCATCGACCGATCCGGCTACATTTAAATAATTTAATAATTGTGGCGTATACCTTACCACGGCGTATTCAAAACTTACCTCCTAGGCACTGCTCCAATCCACGAAGGAAGAAAGAGGACACTTTACAAATATAATGGAGATTGAATAATAAAAAAAAGTAAATAAATAACACGCAAATACTGTGTTTTTAGATACGGGCACAAAGCGCCGCCGTACTATTCAAAATAATAAATAATCAAATAATACAATAGAAATAATCAAATTTAAATATATAAATATATATCTGGGCGCCCAATTCAGTAATACAAGAATTGAACTAATTCAATAAATTTACATGAGACCTTGATGGCCTTAACCAAATAATACAATATTTAATATAATTAACGATACAAAGAGTACATACATACGATCTGGCACAATGAATGAATTCTTCGTATAAGAGTGTATAAAAGATCCATAAACGCCGCACAAATAACGTAAGGAAGAAGGATCAAATCCAACGTTGTCGGAACGCCACAACAAACAACGCGTGTCAGTATAAATTGATACGCGGTTGAAATATTACACGCTGCAAATTATAATAAAGAAAGGCCTTTCGATGTGCATTTATTAGCACCTTCACATCGGCGACCACTGTCCGACTACGAATGTCGGGCGACAACTACTATTCATGTCCGACTCGCCGGTGACACCGTCACACCCCGGTAAAGATAATGGACGAGCGGACGAGTGGCGAGTGGGGAGTCTAGAAGGTTCTAGAACGATCTCGACTATCTTAATGACCGGTGATCGATCGATAAAGGCGAATTTTTTACTCCTAAAGTACCAACTAGATTCACTTTCTGATCGAACGAGGTACTGAAGTCAAAAATCCAAGCATTTTTACTGCCCCAAAACGTGATGACAGACACAAAAAAAAAAAAAAAAACACACATCATGGTAAAAGCGATACATTCATCGCTCCGCTCAGAATCTAAAATTTAAACAGCATTCAAATTTAGTGTATTTCTGTATTCAATATTGTTACATTTTTAATAATAATAACATGTTGGGTCTTGCGACAATAAGGTGAAATTCTGCATTATAATTTTAGTACAAAATTGTAAAAAGGTGCTATATTAATATTTAATTCATAACAAAATGGGTTTAATTAATAACATATTTGTTTAGAGCACTTAATTAACATTTCTTATAAAGGTTTAAGCATAAGTACTACTCAATTAATGAAACTTCAAAATACTTTTGTTGCACATTAACAGCAGAGCTTAAAAAAAATGAATTAATAATAAGTTAGTAGTTTTACCTTAGAAAATTTGCGTTCAGCAGAAGCAGATGAGGCTGGAATTGTACACATGCCCTTAAAAGCCAAGTATAAGTTTGGAAATGAAGCTATTAAGCCAAATGAACTAATAAGTTGAATCATTACAGTAATCATTACAATCAGTACAGAAAACCCTAATTCTTTAAGATTGTATTTCAAAGCTAATCTCATCATCATCATAATTAGAATCATCATCATCATCATCATTATCATTTTTGTCGCTATCAACATTTTTTTCTGCATATCTAGCTTCCAATGATTCAAAATTTGCTGCAAACATTAGATACTCGGACTGTAAATTATCCACATTAATTTCTGGCAACCATTTTGATATATCCATAAAAGTATTTGGAGGAAGTGACACACTGTTTGCAGCATCATTGAGCCGTGAATAACAAAAAAACTATGATCAGTCAATACACCGCGATTTGATTTAAAACGACTATCTATAGTCCCAATTATAACATCGAATGTATAAAAATAAACGTTGGTTTTTAATTTAATAATAGCATCAACAGGGGCTTCATCGCTGCACAGTTCATCTACCATTTTCTTCTTCCTTCTTATACGTTCTTTTTTTAAATTTGTTTCTTCTAGTTCATGTAGTATATCAAAGTCTTTTGCTTCATTCATTAAGATTTCAAACGACTCTTCGGTTCTTAATTTTATCAATTGCTTTTTGGCACTGTCAATCAAAATTAATGCTTGAATAAAATCTAAAGTAGATGATTGTAAATAGCTCGAGAGAGGTGATGTTACATTAAATATCTTTTTCATTAACAGCATGGTCAATATAAATTTAAATGAAGTTATATTTTGGTAAACACTTTTAGCTTGAGATGATGTGCTGGTGTCAGTTGATTTTGTGAGGTGTTCTAAAGACTCCACAACAGCCAAGTACTTTGTAAAAACTACATTAATTGCGCGGTCGTGTGAGGTCCAGCGGGTGGTTGATAGATTTTTCATTCTAAATACCCGTGCATTTGGATACAATACAATTTGCGAATCAACAAAGTCTGCTGTCCGTTTTCTAGCAGACATAAATGTAGTCAGGGATTGGATGTTAGAAATAAATGTTTTAATTTCAATATTTGACTCGCAAACATCTACAACTACAAGATTTAACACATGTGCAAAACACCAAATGTAGACAGCTCTTGGATTCTGGGATTGTACATATGTTCTTAATCCCTGATACTCGCCTTGCATTGAACTTGCACCATCATACGCTTGCGCAATAAGTTCTTCTTTCCAATTTAATTTATACTTTTCATAAATATTATTAAAAGTATTGAACAAACCTTTTCCACTAGCCACTTGTAGTGCAAGTAAACGTTCTTGAATTTTACCATCATTAGTTACAAATCTTACTACAAAGGCCAACTGCTCTAACTTGGACAAGTCTGTTGTGGTGTCTATAATTAGAGCAAAAGCACCACTTCAACAATTATTTTTTCTCGAACCATTTCACTTAATATTATTAACATTTTATTTTGGGTATTGTTGGATAAAAATGTCAAACAATTTTTTTTTCACTAATTTTACATAAGTGATGTGAAAGATAAGGATTCAGTGGCAGACGCAGGGGGGTTTGGGGGTTCAACCCCCCCCCCCCCCGAAATGAATGGATGATTAATTTAAAACGTAATAGTTATTTTATCTTATGTACCTAAAAACAATTAATTATTCAAAAGACGTTAAAATATGTTAGAAAAAAATGTTTTTGTAATAAAAGTGAATCTGTAATAATTTGTAATTTTTCAAAGCTTCTAAAAGGTATTGACAATTGGTACTTCACTACTTTAAGCTCAAAAGTTTGAAATTGCATGACTACAATACTTCGTAATAATAATGCGTGTTTGTAAGTCACTTATTATCAGCAAGTAAAAATAAGTAAACATATACGTAATCGATATATATTATTTGCACTGGTACATTATGATTGATGGGTTTCCCTATTTCGTTTACTCGTTTAACGTTACACATTATAATCTATTGTATTTATTTATATGTTATAATATGACATGTAGTCGTAGTGTATAGGTCATGCGATAACGATCAACAATAGTCAATCGTTTCCTTCGATATTCAGATAGATAATATCAATGTTCCTATGTACCTATATAATATTGTATTACGGTCATTACGGGTGTGCACATTGTCAAGGCATTAAGTCCGAATTAGACATTAGTTCATGTAAATTAGTGTTATATTATCATATTATGTTATATTATTATTATAAAATTGAAAATGAAAAGACAAAATACATCTAGGTATAACCGACTATTTTAAAAACTCATCTTCCAAATCCAAAACAATAATTGAAAAAAACGAAGGTAATTACTATTGTTATATATTTTTCGTAGTGTCTTAAAACGAATTTATTGATACGTATAGTTTATTATCTTTAACGTATATTGTGTATTAAAAGTGGACAATGACAATAATAAAGACATTGACGTCCCTGGTGTCCCCGTGACAGTAGAAGAGAGTCCTACAACAAAAAAACAAAAAAATATAGTGTCACAAGTAACTTCAAATCATAAGGTTAGTTAAACAAAATTAGATTATTTTTTTATATCGAAATTTAATATGGATAACATAAACATCTAAACTAACCATGCAAGTATGGCACGTCGTCTTAAATTATACAATTTGTGTTTTAGTATTTTTAATTCAAAATTATAGACTTCTAAGTTCTAATAAAAAAAATAAAAATAAAAGCGGGTAAGTGGGTACCGGTCTGCTGTACATTAGGTGCCCTATGGATCACTATTATTTATTATAGAAGTGTTAAATTTGAATGCAATGATAGGTATCATTGTATACGAAATACATTTCTGAACGGAGATGATTTGTCAGCATAGGTCCTAAGATATACTAATATACTATATTACATTTAAATAAACATAAACGAATATTTCAAATGTCTATAAATAGCATTAAAATAAGCGAAATATTTTGAAAATTAAATCATGTAAAAAAAATGCCAATCTAAATAACTGTAGAAATTTTCAAGTATCCATGACTTATACTTTTTGAATATTAATAAAAATTTAAATCGTTTGAGGATAAATCGTAATCGTAATTCACGCTACTTCGTGAAAATTTAAAATTCAATTGTGCTTAAAATTTTTTCTGTAATGATGATCCGAGTTTTCTCTATACCTACTTTAAGGAAAACTTATGGACAACATAGTGTTGAATTTTTTATCCTTAGATACAAACACAAACATTTTTATGATTTTTCAATTTCAAAATTATTTGCAAATTTTGGCGATTTTGACATATTTCGTAAAAGTTTTAACTATTAACGCTTATAAAAAAAAATTGTGACTAACGATTTTGGATTTTTTTTAACTACTATAAGAACAACTCATAAGGAACCTTGTATTAAATTTTCAAGTATTTTTGGCCATCCAAAATTTTGAAATCGAAGCATTATTTCGACTAGTTATGCTGTACACAGACACAAAAAAAAAATTTTAAAAAACACACATCATTATAAAATCAATACATTCTTCACTCCGTTCAGAATCTAAAAAATGATGTTAAATATGAATTATGTTGAATTTCTATTATATCCGTAGGATTTTTAGAATGACATACCAAATTTTTGTCGACGAACATTAAATGATGGTGATAAATATAATGTTATAATGCATTCTTGGATGCCAAAAATTGATTTCAAGTTCCCGACTTCAGGCGATCGAAATTTGAAATTTCAGTATTCTTGGTGTCGTTCTTTCGTATGGTTAGTGTATTCAGCTAAAGAAGATGGAGCATATTGCCGATATTGCGTATCATTTGGTTTAAAATCTATTGGTAAAGGAGGTCATGAACGTTTTTTTGTTGAAACTGCGTTTAGAAACTGGAAAAAAGCTCTTGAAAAGTTCAGAAAACATCAAACAAAAAAATATCATAAAGATGCTGTGGAAGATGGTCAAAATTTCAAATTGGTTTACGAAAATAAAAAAAATGACGTGATCACTGTAATCAACAAGGGAAGAGAAAAACAACAACTTGAAAATAGACAAAAATTGATTCCTATCATCCGAGCCATTTTGTTTTGCGGTAGACAGGGTATTGCAATGCGAGGTCATCGTGATGATGGTAATTTATTAATAGACATCACGGAAAAAAATAGTTGGTTGATTTAACTAAAATTATATGTATACTAGCCGTAAAATCTAGTTCCATATGGCATAGCCCTACATTTAGTTGCAAATACCAAATGGTTATAGTTACAAGATTAATAGTTAATTTGACTAAAATATGCAGTTGCTAATTTTTCTTACAATATTATTTAGTTAAATCAACTATAATTTTATTGTAAATATATAGTAAACACAACCATAAAATGTATTAGTTTTACTATAGCATCAGTCAAATTTACCAAGTTATTTTTCTGAAACAGCTAAACATTTTAGTTGACAATTTCTCTAACTAAATATTTAGTTAAACCAAACAATATATTTGTTTAAATTCATAGTAAATAGAACTAAAAGTTTTATAGTTTTTACTATAATTTTAGTCAAATTTACTAATTATTTATTTTTGGAATAGCTAAAAAAATATAGTAGATTTTTTCAACTATTGGAAATGGTTTAATTTAAACTACTATACTTTTAGAGGTGAGCAAGTAGGTATAGGAAAAAGAAAGTATAAGGATCTGCTGTAAATATAGTAAATAATACATTATATATACATTAAAAAAAAAAAAAACAGATTTATAAAACATAATAAAATATTTATTAATAAAAACATGTTTTTTTACACATTATAATTTCATAACATTTTTGTATAACATGTGATGTTTATAAAGGTATATAAGATAAATTATTTGATAGGACACAATGAACAGTGGGATGTACACTGTCTAATTTTTCAACCGAACAACATAATAATTTTTCAGTTAATTGTACATTATATGCTTGGAAATGTTCATCAAAATAATTATTTTCATAAATCTTACAAATAATAAATGGTATATTATCAGCTTGAATAAATATAGATATTATTAGTCCAAAAATTGGTAATATATTTGGATTATCACTTAAACTAACTAGAATAGACATATTATTACTATTATAAGTGGTTCCTTTAAAATTAATCCACGAAACAAATATTGCATCTTCTAAAAATTCAAATGAGGAACATAAAAATTCAACTTTACTATACTCAAGCCTTGTGGTTTCCGAAAGAGTTATTTGATGACCGAACTGCATATCAATAATATTATTATTTGATGACAAAACTCTGTATGCTAAACTAAGTTGGTGTTTCAATGCCAAGGTATAAGGGGAGTTCTTACGAGATGTAATTGATTTAGCAGTTTCCTTAAGCTGTTTATGTTTGGATTCAAAACGCATAGACCAAAGTGATGACAAATGACAATGGTCCACACTGTTCCATAATAAAAGGATAGTGTATCATATGATGGAATTTAGGTTTGAGGTGGGTGTTAAATAATTGAATATATAACTCATGGTGCTCTTTTATTAAAACTTTACAGAGTTTAATGTCTTCTACTTTGAGGCATTTTCCTAAAAGAATGTCTATGATTTGTTTTAAAGTAACATATAAACACCAATATTTTGAATGTAAGGGAATGTTCTGAAAAAACAGCATGGTTCCCATATTCTTGCCTATCTTTAGATTTAAATAATGATACTAAAAATATATTTTCTAACGAGGAAAAATATTCAGGAGGTAGACACGCTAACGAAGCATAAACAGCAACTAGCTTACTGTTACCTGCGTGGGATCCTAGAGCATTGTTAATTTCGAAGTCATCAAAATATATAAATAATGGCAAAATAAGTTTTTGGGAATTGTCTTTCAGTTTACTTTGCCACAGTTGAGATTGGACAAAATTACTTATACATTTTTTTGAACTACATTCCAATTGTTTCATATATTTAATTACTATCTCAAACAGATTACAATCTTGCAAAATTATTTTAAGTACAGATCTCAGAGGAATAACAGACATTTGAACTGGTTTTGGCTCAAATAAAAGATGACCTCCCATCATTCTATTGGTTAATCCACAGCCAATATCTACCATTTTAGGTCTAACAAGAACACCCATTTCATCTAAAGCTTTAAAACGCATATGTTCAGAATTTATATTAGAAAAAGGATTTTCAAGGGAATCAAACATAAGTAACATATCTTTAAATAAATTAATTTCAAAATCGTTAATACTTATAATTTCGAGGAGTTTTTTTTTTAAAAGAGATAAAAATGAATGATTAAATTGTTGTATATCATCAAACAAAACTTGTATTATTTTTCTGGGAATCACACAATTATTATACCACTTAAATGCCAATGATATTGAGTTATAACGCAATGTATTATTTAATTGTTTAATTGTAATTGATTCTGTACAGTGATGACTAGAAGGGATGTCATCATTTAAAACTGGGCAACTGACAAAGTGTAGAGCTGAAGTTTTGTGTTCTTTAGTAAAATTCAGATACTCATTAGAAGTTGAAACATCGGGTAAGTTTGTATGTTGGGTCAAATGATTTTTATATGAGTGAAAAGTAGTCAAAACTCTACAACAATTAGGTTCCAAACATTTAAATTCCGTCAAAGATTTTGGATCGTGAAAAATATTTAAATGAGTGATTAAATTAGAATTTAAACTGAATGTTTGGTTACATATAAAACACATAGGCATAATGAGTGTTTTACTTTAATTTTTTATGTAAATATTAATTTAAAAAAAGATAATACTTATATCAATAAGAATAACAAAAAAAAAAGTAATTCGATACAATTTAATATATTAATTGTCTGTTGTTACACTTTTAAGTAGATAAGACAAAATTGAAGTTAAATTATGAATAACAAAAAGAAATCTTTTTAATCATATAAGTAAACACTACAATATGTTTTAAACAAATACCAATCATAATTTATGAAAATCATTAACTAACGTTTTTACAGACAAAATGGATTTGTCGGATTTAAGTTTAATTTCAAAAAAATAATGTTGTATAAACAACCATACCTGTTCACATTCAGTAGGATAGTGAACATTCAATGAAAAGAATGACTTAAAACATACATCCACAGCCTTAATCAATGTTTCTAATTTGTAGTATGTATTATCAATCACGACAAAAAATTCAGTTGAATCGATAACAATTACATATGGCTGTAACTTTAACCCATATTCAAAAGCTTTGTCTACTTTAACCTTATGTGCTATTTTTAATTCACCAACATCTTAAAAAAAATCCATCAAATTTAATTTAAGAACTATTTTAAATTAAATCATGTTTAATACTACTTACAGATATAAATGTGATAAATGCTGCAGCTTGCTCTGCTTTAGATGGTCTCCAAACTGATGTTATCCCATCAATTTTACGTTTTTCATTTAACTTTATCGTTAATGGTTGAAATAAGAGTGGCAGTAATTTAAAAACTGCTGTGTATTCGTTACCTTAAAAAATACATAGTATCAATTTATTTTAAGAAAGTTAGAATAAACTGATAAGTATAATGTATAATTTCATATTGCTAAATGATATAAAAGATTTTAATTAATTAAATATTTACCAGGCTTTGATGGAGTTTGCAGTTCTTTTAAAATACTAGGTCCTTGGATTCCAAATTGATAATTAGAACTTTTAATATGTTCAATAAGCTTTACTACAAAAACATCTATTTTATTTAATAGTTTGAAATCTTTTTCAGGATATAAATGTTTAAAATCAAGTTCAATCTGAAATAAATATAAATCAATAATAGATAATATAGTATTTTAAAATATAAATAAATTAAAGAAAATTTTTTTTAAAAATTACAGAGCATGTCTATAATAGGTAACTAGCTTAAGTAAATTGAATTAATTGAGATTGTAACCATTAAAATGCCACACATATTAAGTAGGTAATCAAAAAGGTAAATATTTGCTTTTAGTTGTTAAGAGTATGCTACGAGTTAGAATTTTAAGGTTAAAAATCATAGGTATTATGTATTTAACTATTTATATTAATATTTAACAAAAACTAACCAAAAAATGGCATAAAGGTCTGTTTAGAGCAGGATATAGTTCCATTGAATTATGTTTTTTATGATGTCGATATCTAACTGTTTCTACCCAATATGTCTGAAGAGTTTGGCTTGGTTGAGTATTATTTTTGAGCCAAAGAATTTTATCCTCGTAATCTATTAAGACATAAATACAAAGTTACAAAAATAATATAAATCAAAGATGTATTTAAATCAACCTGAATCTATAAAGTTGTGATTATCAACATCACCAGAATGCGTAGCAACATCAGTGTTTGAGTTAATATTAATTTTCTTTATATTATGTTTTTTTAGATTGCAATATTTATCATATAATTTTCCTTTCATAGGAATTACATTATTGCCATCCTTACAATATGCAGTGAAATAAGTTTCTTTTATTTCATTTGGGAACAATTTTTCAATGCCTATATTAAATAAGTAGGTGTCATTAATGATAATACATAAATTGATATACATATATTAAATATATAGTTTAATAAAATCATTAGTCATACATCCATAGATAAAAATTATAGAAGTATGAATATCGGTTGAAAAAGATGTTTTTATATGACAATTGTTTAGTCTAAATATTAAGTATAAATAAATATATATATATTAAAATATATATATATATATATAAATACATCAAGTTGATAATGTAATACGATTTTGGTCCAATGCCTGTATCAAGTTAATACATTAAATTACTTTTTTTTCATCAAGAAAAGAAAATTAAATTTGAAATAAACAACTAATTTAATTAAAGTCATAGAAATAAAAAACTAATTTGATTACAACATTAAAATGAGTAACCAAAACCAAACTTATATGTTTGTATTTACACATGTACTTATAAATTATTAATTGCAATTATTATTCATGAAAAATATTAATAACATTATACCTAGTAGAGGTTTACAGTCTTTGGTATTATTATTGAACAATTAAGTATCTAAGTATACCTTCAGCTAATAAAGAAAATTTATTTTTGTCAATTTTTAAATTATGTTTGCATTCTTTAATTTCATGTTTAATAACTATCTCATGGATTGATTAAGGGTACCAAATGTGTCATAATACTTGACAACCAACTTCCCATCAGCATAATTGTTTAATATTGTTGAGACATAATCTTTTGAATGTGGATTCTACAATATATTATTTAAAAAACAAAAGTAAGTATTAAAATAATATTACTACAACAGCTTTGAAGATTAACCAGTGGCTTGCAAGTTTATCTCATTTGCATTAAGCTTATTAAATTACTAATACATGATAGCTAGCCACTATTTTATTTACAAAATATATTTAAAAAAAATATTATTATTGACTATATTCCAGCTATAGCTGGAACACTGGTTATAACCAGTGTATGATAAGAAAAAATAACAGGAAGGACATAATTGAATACAAAATAAAGCTTACTATGACCTATATACCTATATCAGACTATTGAAAGTGTTAAAATTATTATGTTTAAGACTAGGAGTGATAACCCTTCTTTAGTGACACCCTGAATAATAAATTAGTAATACATCAAACATCATAGTGGAATGGTGTCAATCAGATGAAGTGTAAGCTACGATAATTCAAAAAATAATAAGTACTCAATAATTTCCCTATGTATCACTTTTCTCAAGTCATACACTGGCTATAACAAGTTTCTACCTCTTCAGACTGAACTGCATGTATATAATTTGGTTTTTTGTCTGTTATTATGCTTCTTTCTAAATATTAAACAAATTATAAAAATAGGTGATAAATATGCGTTTATTATTAAAATATAAGAAATTGAAAGAATTTAGTGGTAACATATACCAGAGCTGTCAGTAATAATACTAATTGAGTCTAGATCGTTTGATGTTCCTTCAGGAAACAAGTTTTCATCAGAAAACAAATCTGTACTAGCAAAAGGTTCTTGTATTTCAATTACCATCTGACTTATGTCTTCATCGTAAGTTACTACAAATTTAATTTGAAAAATAAAATACTAATTTGAATGTATAATAAATAACAAAAAATTTAACACCATACCATCTTTCTGTGGTTGTAATTTAGAAATGTGAGTTATCTCTTCCAAAAATCCCTAATGGAGAATATATAATTAAGCACAATATAGAATGAAATTTGTAAATGTGAGAATTTCATCATTTGTAAATTCACACAATTACATAGGTAGTACATTGAATCACAATCAAATTAACAACATATAATAAACCAGATATTTCATCAAAATTATTCAACTCACTTGACTTGTCTTTTTATATTCTTTCAGCTTACTAAAAAATTTTGACCTTTTTCCAATTTTAGGAAATAGCTCTTTTATCATGTCTTCGGTTAAATTTAATAATTCTTTCTGGTCAATCTCCTCATCTGAATAATATTTATATCTTAAGAATTAAAGTCGATAGCTTTATTCTATTAACAGCTAACAAGATTGATAATGTATTTTTTGATGACAACAACACTTAAATTGTTATATTTTTCAGTAGGTGTATAAATATATAATATATAATATAGGTATATTGTAAATAAGTAGGTAGGTGTATTATATTATAATCTAAATTTGTGTTTTCATTTTTTATTCAGACTTTGTTTAATAATCTCCTTACCTGTTAAAGATTTATTGTATTATATTTATAATAATACCTATATTAGTTAATTACATAATACCTATTGATGTAGTATGAGTAAATTGTATAGATAAACACTAATATTATTATAATGAAAATGGAATTAACTAACAATATATAAATACTAGCGTTAGTATAACTATATGTTAATAATATTGTTTAGTAAAAAGCAATATATACGTATGGTAAAAAAAAACATAATGTAGCAATGTACGTAGGTACTCGACAGTCAAAAATTCAACATGCAGTTTTAACCACTTTGTAGTGGGTAAGTTACTTAGGTAATCTAAGTACTTAAGTTACAAATCTCTCGTAAATAATATTAATAATTATAATTTGTTCTACATTACCTTTAAAAATGGTTACCATGTCTTCGAATCCCCATGCTTTCAGAATATTTTCAGTGAATTCGTCCATTTTGTAAGAAGTTAGGAAGGTACTTGGCACTTGTAAATAAATAAGACAGCTTGAAGTGAAAAGTCACCAAGTCACTTAACGCAAAATTATTATTTTCTACAGCACTAGACAGAGTAAATTACTTTAAAATTGTCAGAACACTCAGAACTGTATAGCTATTGTGATTCTATTCTATGTTCAGTGATCACTGGTAATAATATCACGAAAAGTAACAACAATAACAACACACAGTCACTGTCACACACACACGCACACAACCGCACCGCTGAGGCATTGGGAAAAACCAAAATAATTAATAATAACGGTTATATTAATATTTGCGAACAATCGTTACTATATTTTAAGGTTGTATTAACCACTTTTTTCTAGTAAAATATTTTTGACTATATTTATAGTTGAATTAGATAAAATATTTCAACTAATTATAGTTCGTTAATTTGACTAATGTATTTGGTAAAAATGTAGTAAATGCAACTAAAATATGTTTGTTTTAACTATAATATTTCTACCTATAATTATTTAGTTATAATTTTTTCCGTGATGCCAAAAGAAAACGATGGAAATTTCCGAGCGTTGCTTCGATTTGCTATTGAAAGCGGTGATCATGCTTTGGAGAATCATTTCAAAACTGCGAGTGCTATGCAATGTACACAAGCCATCGCATTGAAAATGAAATTATTGATACATCAGGAAAGTTAATCACAGCCAATATTGTGCAACGAATTAACAAATCAAGATATTTTACCGTGATTGCCGACGAAAGCACTGATATAAGCGGCATAGAGCAATTTTCTATGTGTTTTCGATATGTCGATAAGTGTGATGGTGAATATGTAATTAGAGAAGACTTTGTATGCTTTGTTCCTGTAGTAGACGTTACCGGGAAAGGGCTGTCAAATACGTTATTAACTACAATGAAGAACATTGGTATAAACCTGGCTTATATGAGGGGCCAAGGTAAGCCTGAATACTTGACTATGTTTGTGCTATTGTAGTTTTCTGGTTTATTTATTATTACTTTTTTTTTAAACTAACTGAAATGACAGCAGCAGACATAAGGATATCTGCTGAGTTTTTAAGAAATGAATACAGTACAGATTTGGGAACTACATTTTCCAATGAATGTATTCATTTTGGCAGTTATTTAAAAACCATTTCCAAGACTCCTCAAAGTATACAAGATATGTTAGTGTTTATAAGAAAAAATGATTTAAAGGATATCTTTCCTTATGATGATATTGCTTTAAGAATGTTATTGTGTACTCCAGTTAGTAACTGTTCAACTGAGAGATCATTTTCAGCCCTAAAACGCATAAAATCATACTTAAGGTCAAACGAAGAAAGACTATCTGCATTAGCAATTATGAATATAGAAGCTGATGTCACTACCACAGTAAGCTATGATGATATTATCAAGAATTTGCTCAAGACCGTGCTCGACGAAAAATATAATTACCTACATTTTTTTTTAAATATTGTTTGTTAACTGTTGAAGTATATAAATATCTATATTAAATATATTTATATTTATTATCTACAAAAAATATTAATTGTATATTTCTTGGTGGGGATGAGGGGGGCGCTAGTAAAATGTTGCCCCAGGGAGCTTAATGTCTAAATGCGCCACTGGCTCAACATCTTTCAAAAGTTATACCATGTACGTCAAAATTTGGTGAGAATTTCAAGTACCTATCTACAGTTTTACGTTTTTGAGAACCAGCCAAATCTAAAATTCTATTTTGTCAAAAACTGGTGTTGCTAAAAAATACATTCATCACTCCGTTCCAAATCTAAAATAATAAAAATAATAAAATGTCTTGTACTCGGTACTGAAGAAATGAGTAGGTATTAAAAGTGTCTAGGTTACCACAAAAGTGAAATAAAAATTTTGAAGTCACAAACTCCTATGATTTTTACATATAATAATATTTACAGATACAACTAGTATATTTATACTTAACTTAAAACTAAATTTTAATATTTTTTTAAATAATTTCAATTAGTAAAAAAAATATTATATTTTCTAAATTTTCATTACAACAAGCTGTTTAGCAAATAGCAAGCCATCAGATTATCAATGGAATGGGCTAAAAGTAAAAGTAAAAACATAAGAAATTGTATGTATTTTAATGTCTTGAACTAGCCACTAGGTATTTACTATTTAGCTTACTTTGTAAAATCACATTTTCACTAGCATTGTCATCAATATGGTTTTGATCATTACTAGAATGCACTAAAACAATAATAAGAGAAAAAAATTATATGAAATATATCCAATAGAGCAGTGTTTAAAGTACCTATTTAAGTAGGTAGCTATATTTAAATTGTATTTAATATTTTCTTGAACAGTTTGATTTTAATAGTATTCTAAATAGGTACATTTTTAAAAACCAGAAGAATCTAAAATATACAAAATATTTTCAAAGATTAACTTATGTTATTAATATTTAATGCATATTGCTTAATTTTATAAAATCGAGCAAGTCATAATTAATAAACTAACTAAATATATTAACAAAAAAAATTTAATAATTTGTAATACTTAATTTAATTATGACATGGATTTTTCATATTATATCTATTGTACATTGAAAATACTTACATGAAAATTCAGGTTTTCTTTTTGTTTGGTTTTCCAAATCCGTACTTTCTAACTTGTGTTTTAAAGAAGGACTTGGAGTAATTTAACTAAAAAAAGTTGAAATTTTTAAATTCTGTTGCTTTATTTTAGCAACTTTACAAGCATTTACGTGTTGGGACCAATTAATCAAATTAATATTATTATTGTTTTTTTCCGCACGCACTACAATTATGTTTTCTGATGAAGACACGATGAATAAAAGTTATAACGAAGTAAAAACGTTGAGGCGGATGTATACACGTCACACAATCACACAAAATGTAACATTACATTATCGAACGAACAAATCGAATGAAAGCGCTTTCATGTGCTTGTTATCTTATTCTTATCGTGCTCGCGCCGAATAGTCATTATAATAATAATCATACACTCGACGACGCGTGTTATAGTTGTTGTGTTTGTTATAGTCTATAAATAGTAAAGACTATGGAAAAATATCTATTATCTATTGGCTATTAGATAGTAGGTACTAAATACCGATCAGCACGCCACTGCGTACCGGCAGGTGTTGCTAGCACCCGAATGGGTGATCATCCTGGTGTTTAGGAACAAATCTTTGCCACACGGCACACATACATTACATATTCCAGACCAACCATTTCCCCCTACAAACAGCTATTAGCCATAATTGCTGGTCATATGATCAATAAACTAATAGAAATAAATAAATAAAATAAATAATTATTAATATTATGATAATATTATGTAGATATGTTGTTTATATTTGTGTTATTGTGTAGACCACAACAACAATAACTTATTATTAGCTATTATTATTATATTATTTATTTAGCATACAATACGGGAATGAGCCTAATTTACGTTTAATATTAATATAATGAAAATTACAAGTCTCCGGAATTACTCAGGGCCGTATTTACAATTTTTGCGCCCTGGGTAACCATATTTGTACGCCCCCCCCCCCACCCACTCCAAAAAAAAATAGATCCACCTTTTTGATTTTTCTTAATACACTTTGATTTGTCAATTTTTCATGTTTTAATTACTATTATTAAAATGTATGCATAATAGGTATAAGAACATAATATATTATATTATATAAAAAAATTATTATTACAAAAAAATCTACAAAAATGAATACAATATGTAAAGTGATTATAATTTTTTTCTAGATTGCTTATTGGCAAAATCTTCAATTATATCTTTGTAGTCTAATTCCCTTGTAATTTCTGATTCAATGTTGAGAACAGCTAATGCGTTCAGTCTCTCTTCTTTCATCGTCGATCTTAAATAGCTCTTAACTCTTTTTAGTGTAGAGAAAGACCGTTCAGCTGAACAATTTGTAGCTGGAGTACAGAGTATCATTCTTAGTGCTATGTCAATATATGGATAGACTTCTACAAAGTTGTTGTTTCTTATATAAATACTCATTTCTAAAATTGTTTTTGGAAAAACACATTTTTGTTTTTTTAAACTTTTAATATGACTTTGAAAATGAATACATTCTATAGAAAATGAGGATCCTAAATCGTTTCTGTATATACTTTGAAGTGACTCAGAATTTTTTTTAACTTCAGCAGCTGTATGATCCGTTAAGTGATAAAAAAAATTATACTTTAATAATAATATTATAACTGTCGAGAGTTAGGTTAAAACAATAATGATAGATGATAATAACCGTGGTTATGTCATAGTTGTCTATATGGTCAATAATATTAATTATATTCTATGCTATCATTGTTATCACTCATCACTTATCAGTTGACTAAATATAACGCCATCGAAATATGATGGTATAAATCATAGTACAAGTTCTTTCCAAAAAAATATTTATTGATTCAATATTACATCGGGCTACGGCGGTGCCCGGCTGCCCCCCTAAAAAGAACAATATTTGGCCGCCCGGGGCAAATGTCCCCATTGCCCCCCCCCCTAAATACGGGCCTGGAATTACTAGAGCCCGGAACTTGCAATTGCATCTTCTTTTCTAATTGTTACATTCAAGTCTCGTCTTTACAGAAATTTGATTCCTGAAATATACAATTTAATGGTACAATTTTCAATTTGCATTTTTTGCATTTTTACGTAATTTTATGCTTTACGGTCATTTTTTAGTATTTTGGTGTTTATTCATTTTCGTACTTTTTTTTGCATATATTTGCATTTTTCTTGTTTTTCTTGTTTACACTTTATTGTAACATATTCAATTTACATTAGCTTTTCGATTATCGACGTTCGTTAGATTAATCATTTGTTGCTGCAATCTACGATTATTCTATTTGATAAACTGTAAGCAGATACTATTTTGGGACAAGTGCACACCTGTGTTATTTTGAAATCCCGTTTCCCCTGCATTATCGCAATGAGATCCCATAATTTTACTGATTCACACGAGACGTACGATATCGCAACAGTGATGGATAAACGGATAGACATTTTACGGCAGTGTAGCTTTGTGAATGTGAAAGACGGACGTGTTTAGTTTATTAATTATCGACTGCCACGACAACTCTTCGAGTTATAGTATATTTTATTTTAATATTTTATTATTTTATTTAAATTTATTAAATTAAATTTATTTATTTATCGTAGGTTATCTATAATTTATAGACTATAGGTGTAATTAAAAACGAAAAATTATCAAAAATACATGTCCCAAATAAAACAATTTTTTTAATAATTAAATTAAATATATTAAAGAGTTAAGCTCTTCCAAAATGTTGACCCTAGTTACATCTATGATGTTTAATGGTATTAAAAAAATACTTTAGGGAAATAGCGATTATCAATTTTCAACTGTTCAATGATTACTTTTAAACGTATGTGTAATACGTCAACTTACATATCATATCATACGAGTAAACAAACAACTTCCAAAATATATATTAAGGTATACAAAGGTTTTGTAATTTTACCGCACCACGTTGCTTTTCAAAATATTATACATATTTAATATAATATTACTTATATTCTTGTTTTATTTTATTGCAAGATTTTTATACAAAATATATTTAAGCACGAGGTCCTGGACAAATGCCCCGTTTTGCCTCCCTCTAACGCCGGCCCTGATTAAATAATTTATTTTACATTTTAATCCTAAAACATTCAAACTTGGTAAAATTACTAAGTACTGTACAAACTACAAATATCGTTTTGTGGTAATCAATGTTCAGCGGTGATATTGATATGATATATTTAATTGATAACGTATGCCACGCCCTCCCGGAGACCGTGTTCAAGGCCACAGTCACCCGATTTTGCCAATACACAGAGTGTCGTACCCCTGGCCTTACGTAATCCGATCACTCGCCGTGTTCGAGTGCCGCCGCTTCTTTTGTTATCAACACCGCTGTATTAGCTGCTGCCGCCATAGACCTTATACTCATAGACGGAACATCCAGGCGGGATGCGGGTGCCCGGTGCGGTCTTTCCTAGCGTGCCAGCAGTGATGCCATTCCTTGCGACCAAAAACATTGTTATTAACACATACCATATTATAATATTACAACTTCATTATTGTATACTGCATAGACCAAAGCCAAATAGACTTATAAATTATAATCAGCTAGACTATATTACTATAATAGTTCTATTGTAATTTGTAAGTAGGTACTAGTAAGTTGTAAGTAGTACCTAGTATAAAATAAGTTTAATATATGCTTTTTATAAAAATGGTGAAGAAAGCAGCTCTTGGACGACAGACTATATTATATAGTATATATGATATTATCTAACTGAACATTTTATAATAATAAATATAGAAAGTTGAAGAACTTGAAAAAGAAGGAAAAAGAAGCACTTAGAGAAGAAGCTGGATATTATATGTTTTAATATTATTGTATAAATCATGATATAATGAATATAAACATAAATAGGATCGTCATTCGACAGTAAAAGGGGGAAAAAAAAGTAAAAATATATTTGTATAATTAATAGGTACATTATATTCTATAATATCGTTGAATTGAACAATTTATATTCAAAAGTCAACAGTCACAATTCAGTCACAAAAAACTGATCAATAATATCTACAAAAAGTTAAGTTTAAAAAAAATATAATTATAAGCAGTGCAGTTAAAATAATTCAGAATTAAATAATAGTATAATTCAGTCCCTAAAAATGTATTAATAATATATACAAAAAGTTAGTCAATATTTGAAAAAGTTAAGTTTAAAAAAAAAACAATTATAAGCCAGATACGTATATTATTCATTTCTAAATAAAATAAGTTTTGTACATTTTTTTCTAATCGAATTACTATTTTTTTTTTCTTTTGTTAAAGCTGCATGGTGAAATCTTAAATTTAAATATGTTAATATAGTGAGACTTATTATTTGATCTCTATGAGTATTAAATAATTGCTGATCCAGACAATGATTATCAAGCTGTTTAAAAATGTAAGGTTTTTGATAAATATTGTTTTTTATTGCAAAGAAAATTTTTGATTTAATATTAGGTAAAAAAACATCGTGAGCTCGAAAAACTGTTTCTGCTTGTTGACAAATTTCAACAATATCTTGGCTTGGTTTATTTAAGGCGTTATTTCTATCCTTTTCGCTTATTAATTTAAATATATGTTCTGAATCATCAATTAAATATTTATGACATTTATTGCAGTTGATTTTTTTAAAAATTTTTTTAACAACAAAACCAGATATATAACTTGTCACTTCATCTAAAAAGGGAGTTATCCTATGTATTGCTCTAAAATAATCGTGGTCAGTTATATTTATGTTTTGTTCACTATCATTGCTTATAATACTATCTGGTCCTACTTTTACTACTGACATTTGTGTTGTATCAAGTATAGAAATACAGTTGCCATATTGTGATCCACTTATTTCGTTGTGAACTAATAATTTCTTATATTATGCTGACTTAAACTGTTTACAGGAAGGATTGTTGTTGAATCCACCTCTTTGCCTAATTGAACTAAAAAATGTCTCGATGTGATCCTGAGACAGTTTGTAAGACAGCATATAAGACAATGAATTCGTAGTACTAAGATATGTATATAACTTTAATAAATTTGATAATGCGCTAATAAGACCAATGAAGCCAGTTTTTCTACCTGAATCTACCACTCGTTTACCATTGGCTAACTTTAATCCTAATATATATTCCTTAAACTTAACAATAAAATCAGCATATTTCTGATATACTTTTAAGTCCAGGGCTAAACAGAAGGGATTTTTGGAGTACATAGTTCTACAGTTTAAAATGTCAAATGCATTGTTGATCATAAAACAAAATTCAGCAGTAGGGTCAACATTTTTAAAATTTGGATCACCTAATGACTTGCAAAATTTTAAAGCGCTCCCCACACTATTACTTAGCACTTGAGCTGCTAATTTTACATTCATTTTCTCGTTATGATAGTAGATGTGCTTATTTGATAATTTGGTTGCAGCTCTTAAACCTTCTTCTTTCTCTTTGAAGTGTAAAGCTTTTATATGATCCCAACTTATTTCAAGTCCATTCTGGTTATACATATATTTCATATCCCCTAATGTGTTTCGCACCAATTTGAGCATATGGCATGCATCATAAAATATAAATATTGGCTCATTGTTAACTGGGTTTTGTATACAGAAACTTGAGTCATCGTTTATATCAAATGAAGCTCCTAATTTTGAACACATTGTTGCATTTGTATATGCTCCATCAAAAGTAACGGAATGCACTTTTACACCAGTTTCAGACATCAGATTTAAGCACTGCTCCAACAAATTACTTCGTTCTGATCCATTTAGCCCAGCAACAAGAAAATATCCAATTGGCATTTTCCAGTGGCCATTTATACCTACGGCCATAAAAACAAATGCGTTTTTTGCATGAACTGCGTTATCATCTTCCGTTTCAACATTTGTACCCATATCAACAAACCCATGCATTTTTGTTCCGTCCCAGTCGGTTTGTTCTCTAATAGACATTTCATCAAGTACAATGTTGCATATAACAGTCTCATTTTTGGCTTTGTTTTCTATGCATTTAAATGCTTCGTCAGTAAAACCGGGGTCGCCATTAACAACTTTATACCATCTACTAATGCTTCTGGGATGAGGAAGCACATTATTAAAACTTTTCCTTACATACTGATATGCCTTGGTTGAATAAAATTGTAATGTTATAGCAAATTTTCTTAGTTCAGACGAATAAGGCAGTTTTTGACCTTTCATATTTCTTTCTATTAAAGAACGCAATGATTCTGAACCAATAGACTAGAAAGAATAAAATATAATTAAATGCTTATGGTAATTTAATATTTTATTACAAACCCTTAAACCATCAATAACAAATTGAGTTTCTCACATATATTATCATAGGCATTAGATACAAGTTTTATTGCCTTATTTTATTATACTGTACACATATATTCATTTAAATTACTTACATCCCTACTCAAGTACCTACTTTAAAATCACATGCATTTTTTTAACATAGTTTATTATTAACATATAACTGATAAATAAAACAGCGTACTTTGGCAAAAATCAACAATATATATTTTAATAAATACAACTTATATATTATATAAATTAATAAAATTTTAAGCTTATTAAGTTGTTCATTATAATTCTTCATCTATTTCTTCACTTTTTTTTCCCAATCACATCCACTCAAACAGGTTTTCCAAACAATTAAACAAAAAACACAAATTAAACACAAAAAAACACAAAATTAAGAAATGAAGAAATAAAATATTACCTTTAGATGAACAGATGCATTTTCAGATATGAAATTTTTACTTTTCAGTTGAAGGATAAGGTCATCATATGTTTTGAGCTTGGTCTGCAGTCTCTTCACCTGCTTTTTCAAATTTACATTTTGGGTTTGTTTTTGGCTGAACTTATATTTGACCATTTCTAAATTATTTTTAGCTTTCCTCGGTGTATTAAAGTGACTTGGCGATAAATCCCCAATCGTATCTGGATTAAATCTTTTTCGTTTTTGACTTGAACTTTGAAATAAAAAGACCAATATTTTGTTCATAAATATAAATAATCAATTACTGTGAATATGTAAAAAATGTGTTTTAAATAATGTCAATAATGTAATATAAATAAATATATGTAATAAAATGTAATAATGTAATAAATATGTAAATAATAATGTACCTCACATCAGGCAATACACTAGAACATCGCCTTTTTGGAGTAACACAAATACTATTTGTTGATACGATTGTGATTTTTTCGGGCAACAGAGTTTCTTGAGAAGTTGACTCAAAAACTGCAATTTTGAATTACAACAAAATTATTTAAAAATAAGACTGAAATGTTAAGATTTAACTGTAAACTATTATTTATTATTTACAAAATATAAACGGTAGATACCTGTATTTGTGGATTCTAATAATTCTGGCTGTTTAGATTTTATATTTTCTGGAATAGCAATACTTGTTAAGTAACCATTTGGTAAAAAGTCTTCATTAGAAAAATGAGCCTCACAAACTCTATATGACGGTAGATATAGGCTAATTCCACAAGCTTTTAACCACAACTTCTTGCGACCTTCATCCTTAGGAAAGCTGAAATAAAATTAATAAAAAATAAAACTATTTATGTATATTTAGTTGTAATAGTTGAGCTATAATTCTTTAAATATTGGTAGCTAATAAAAAAAAAAAAGTATTAAAACATATATTTAAAGAAAAATATTTTTATAGAACAAACCACGAAGATACACATGAAAAATATAAGGAAACTATTATGACTATTATGTTAAAATATGATTATTTTACTTACGAATAAAATGATTGGCCACCACTTCTTTCATAAACATTGCAAATGATACACTTCCTAGGCATCTTAGTACAAATTTGAAAGTTGAGACTAAATTAAACAATACAAATAAGGAAAATCGGCAAAACTCAAGAAAAACACTTGTTGAAAGAATTGAAAATTTCAAATCAGAACCAGAAAATATATAACAGTAATATACTATTGTGATAGTACGCGGTGTGTTGATAAGTCGCAGGCGCAACAGAATTAAAAATTATTGTACAATACGATAGGCCTTGTGCGCATGTGCGGAGTGCGGGCGTGCGTCCTTGATCAGCGCCCTCACGCTTGGACGCCGGAATTACAACCACGTTCCGTCTATGAGTATAAGGTCTATGGCTGCCACCACCAACGCCGCCGATACTGACTGTCCCGACCGTGGCGTATATGCCGACAGGTATTTATGATATCATTATCTGTATACTCATAGTATCAATATTATTATTATTATCATTCTATGTGGCACTGCTCCCGTCACGATTTAAGATAATATGGTTGCCCAACGGGTCGTTATAAATACAGTCGATTACAGCACCAAAGTGTTATCATTTTTATTTAATCAGTGTTATCACAATAATATGATAGTGTCACCAACATTAATATAATACTATAATTTTATTATAATTATAATCTTAGTTCTCAGTGGTTCTAATTCGTTAATTAACTCAATTAAGTATAATAATAAATATAAAATAAAAAATCACAATAATAAATACAAATTAGGTTAGGTTTAATTAGTCTTTTGATTTAGGTCTTAGGTCTTTTATGGGTTTTCGGTAAATCTAATAATACTGTTGAACTACGTTTTTTAGGTAGCAGTGTTAAACCATTATGCTTTATAACCATTTCACTCATTTTATTATGGACATTATTTAAAGTATCTAGTTCTTTTGACAATTCTGGATGTTGTTTTTCGTCTATGATGTAAGTTAAATCAATCATTTTCTTAAGTAATTATCGACATTGGGCTGGTATATTTGAAATATTTTCATTGGTTTTATTAATCATTGGATTAATAGAGGTAATGGCATTTTCATTATTTTCATTTAAAACTGTGACACTGATTTGAATTTTGATTTCATGATCTGTATTATTAGTAATTGAATACCGAGGATCAGATGATATGAAAACATTATTTTGAAATTTTTGTGGTAAATCTTCAAACGAACATCCTGGTACATAAATAAATAATGCACACACATGTTTACATGGCCAATGATATTTTTTAAAATCTAAACATGTACAACTGGGTAATTGAAAATTTAGTATATATGAGGAAGAGTCACTTTCACTCTTTACTTCGAACAATAATTTATCCATCTCTAATTTTTTAATTTTTTTTTCATTATAGATATTCTGAGCTGTAGCATATCGTGAATATACATGTTTAACAAACGTTTCTGGTCGTCCGTGTAAAAATGAAGGTATTTTATTTGATATTTGTTTATAATATGATGAAAGTTTGTAATTTTTTGTCTGATATTTACTTAAACTTTGTGGTAAAAACTGTTCAATTATATTTTCTAATATACTATTTAAAGACTTGTCACTCTGCATTTTTAAGTAAAAACTGTTTAAAAGTTTATTTTGAGATTCTACTCCATTATTTGTGGCAACTTTTATGTCATATTCTAATTTAAAAAATTTATCTGTCCATTTTTCTTCAACAGGAAGCCAAGTTTTGATGAAGTATTCCTGTGCTTTTGGATTCTTCAGCCATACATCAGTCAACTTCATTTTCTCAACTTTTTGTTGGAATTCAGCGTCGTCTCTACTATCAGCAATGTTCCTCCAAAGTGCCAAAAGTTCACCTCGATAATCTTTAACACTGAGATTACCTAGCTTATTTGTCCATCTTAACCAAGCTTGTTCTCTATGAAAATCACATATATAACTTGGACAATTGAATATTTTGGTAATAGCATTATACTCTGCTTCACAATAATCAGTCACAAAATATTGAAGAAACCATGTACAATTCCAAGATTTAATTACTTTTAATGCTTCTTCATTGACATTGGTCTTTACTACTAGGAGAAATAAAGGAAGAGCATATTTTGTGGTTTTATAAGTTGCATCCAGAAAGCATACACTGCCATATCGATCTAATAAATATTTTTGCCATTCTGTTTGTTGACAAAACATTAATGGTGTAACAACTCCATCTACTTCACTGTATGGTTGGAAGTAAAAATTGTCGTTTGGTTGAGATTTTTTCCACTGTTCAATTTTAATCCTAAGAGCATTCTGATCAATTTTACTCTGATGTTTTTCATATGTAAATTTTATTATACAATTTCGTATTGTTCTCTGATCAGGGAAAATGATCGTGATAAGTTTGAAGGTGTTGACGTTGTACATGATCTATCTATAAAATCTTTTAACATTGATTGAACAATTTTTACATTAGAGAATCCATTGTTCACTAACCGTGATATTTCTTGCTACACAGATTTATCAATGGGCAAGTTTAAAAGAGATGTTTCTACTGGATGATTATGAACGGATGGCAATGAAACAAGTACCAAATATTTGTCTTTCATACTTATATTTTTACCTGTATTTATATCATTTTTTAAGCTGGTTAGTACCTGCATAAAAATTGAATTACATGTATTCTCATTAAATATCTAGTAATTAAAATTAATTGTTTGTACCTCTTTTTTAATTCTCCATGTAGACAATGAATTCCCTGTAATTTCATAGTCTGGAAAATATGTTAATTTGACCATAATCATGATAGCTTGGCAATTATACTTTTTGGTACAATTTAAGTGAAACCTCTTTTTTGTGCTTGTAGGATGATCATTCTACAATATATTTATAAATATGAAATGAATTTTTAATTCAAAATTTAAATTCTTTGTATAATTTAAAATGTGCCTTTTAAATAAATTTCTAGTATATAAAATAATATACTACTCACAGTTAAATAATTATCTTTTTGTTTATGCTGTGGACCATTTACACATTTGTAATATACATGCTGTTTTATTAAGAAAGGACAACCAATAAATTGTATAGGTATTTCTCCACGTTCGAGAGTAAATCGATATTTAGAATTTTCTCCTACAAAAATACTACTTTATTAAATTATTTTTTATTTCTAAATTATCCAATTATTTAATAATTTTTAATTAATAATTAAATATAAGAAATTAGTAATTAATAAATTACCTTCATACTTCACTGATTTCTCTACAACAAATCCGTAACCCAACAATAATAAATCTTTCACAAATTTGTCAAAATCATTTGTCTCTCCTTTGAGTGTTTCATCATTGGATGTCAAATTAAATAAATTTACTTTAAAACTATTAATGTAGTCAATATTATTCATCTTGAATTACAGTTAATTAAATATTATTTAAATTTAGCCAAAATAAGTACAAAAAATAATAGAGACTCAACAAATAAGATCACTTTTACCATGTAGTTTTATACTATAAAGACCAGTTTACTTTTTTTTTTTCAACTCTGACTGTGACTGGGAAATACCTTCTTATGAGATATGATATTTTATATTATTAGTTATAGGCTTATAGTACAAGGTTATAGTCTATACTTATATAGGTATAATAACCATAAATTATGATTAAAAAGAAAAAACCACAATATATTAGACATTTTATGTTTTGTATTTTCAATGTAAATAAATATAACATATAAATAATACGGAGTAATTCAATTTTCTTTATCATCTTCTTCCTTTAATAGTATACATAATACAGCTCAGAACATATTATATGCTGAAAAAAAAAATTAAAAATAGAGTTAAATCAATTATTGCCACAAATAATCGGGTAGAGACTTTAAAAGAGTTTTTATTTGAAACTGCTAAGTCCTTAAACAGTATTCTAGAAACTTAGAGATGTTACAAACTGTTCGATTTCTGAACTAAACCAAACTCTGAGTGTTAAGTTCGGTTTGAAAATCGAACTAGAGAAATAAAAAAGGAATATTAAATTTTAATAATAAATTAATTAATTAATTTTTTTAATTAGAATATGACATAAAAGTTGCCACAAATAATGGAGTATAATCTATGTATGTGTTTATATATGTGCATTATTTATTTATGTACCAGTATGTTCGTTTGAAGATTTACTACAAACATTTTTGAAACAGTGTTACAGTTTTAAATGAAAATAATGAAAATGCCATTACCTCTATTAATCCAAATTCGAGTACCAATGAAAATATTTTAAATATACCAGCCCAATGTCGAGAATTGAAAATAATTGATTTAACTTACATCATAGACGAAACACGAAAAACAACATCTAAATAAAAAGACTAATTTAACCTAACCTAATTTGTATTATTATAATATTTAACATGACAAAATAAATTTTGTAATAATTTAAAAATAATTATTAATAATAATTTAATAATAATTTATTTTGTCAAGTAAGATTTAGGTATTAAGATATAGGTGACACTATCATATTATTATATGATAACAATGATAAAATAAAAATGATAACACTTTGGTGCTGTAATCGACTGTATTTATAACGACCCTTGCCCAACGACCCATTAGAAAAATGTTATTCCACAGCAACGATTTGAATCAAAAAGTCACGTGATCTGTGACTGTTTCCGCATCTAGCACTCATAACGGTTAAAATTATAAAAACGAATTAACATTGTTATGATAAACACTTATAAATATATAATAATAATTAATAATCATATAAATCATATTATATTATTATTATTTATTTATATTATAAATTGGTTTTTTAATTATATTATTTTAAATACATTGTAGAATGACTAGAATTTGTTATTATTAATAATAACTTATTATGTTTGTCTATTAATGATGAATAATATTTATTTCCATGACATAAAAAAGTTTATTATATTATATATACATGTTTATTACTATTTATTAATTAGTTTTTATTTTAATTTATAATGTGTTACGAATTTACGATGGTCATTGGTCGATGATAATTAATAATTGTTGTCATTATCATTATTGATAGTAAAATTACTTATTATATAGTATGTCATAAATACATTAAACAGTATTGACAATTTTAAAATAGTCCACCAAAAGCGCTAGCACCGGCATCAAAATTTAAGTCGTATGCCGTCTTATCATAGCTCGTTGGGCAACCATACTATCTTAAATCGTGGCTCCCGTGGAGACGTCCGCGTAAGCGCCAGTGCGCCACTTTGTTAAAATCATCAATATATTATTATTTGTTTTCATATACACCATCTCGTTATTATTATGAACGCATCCCAGTTCCGTGAACACCACATTTTATTATTATAGTTGTCCGGCCAAATGCTCGATAATAGCCGGTAACGAACAATAAGTAAAGCCATTTTCACTTATTTTTAAGCTATATTGGTACCCTTTTGATTAAAATAGGTCCGGAAAACGTAACATAATTCGCCCTAACATATATGTGTATACTTTTATTTTTCTCCTGTCCAATTCCACCACGTGTCACACTCGGTAACTACAACTTAGGAGTAGTTATCAACTGCTTTTTCGATTTAAAATGATCCAGAAAACATAGGTATTGGCGTTCATGCTTAAACGGCCGATCATAATTTACTCTACAGTCGGAACGCCTCGATATCGCATACATCGGATAATATCTGAGTCTATATACTTACATTTTTCTAGAAACCAAATCCCCCGAGTGCCCCCTCTTAAATATATAAAATTGTAATATATATTAATTTCCCTTTCGATAAATAGTAGTTTGACTGTTATTACTTATATATATATAGGTTCTAGATTATAGATCCATACTACAGAGTATATATTATTATTAAGTTAAAGTCGCATAATGTTTTTTAAAGTCTAAAAAACTATAATAGTTTTAGTCGTTTTAGATAGCAGTGCGTGGTATTTTACAGATAAAATAGAATATTGTTATTTAAAATATAATTGCATGTTATTGGCATATGTTTTGTTAAAAGCTTGTTGTATGACATTTAGTTATGTTTTAACTAATCTCGCAATACTAGCCATTTTACCATTATATTAAGTGAATTTTTTAGAAACGATTCGATCGTTGAATCACTGGATAATATACATACGAGAACTGCTTCACAATTACTGAATTTAATTAATTAACCTTACTTCCGTAATGAACATTTTGAAGACATAGACCTTAGACACATTTCTTAAAGGTTGTATTGGGATTAATATTCTTATTTTTTTATATGATTTACCAGTATCATAATACATACAATATTTTATTCACCTCTTTTATATAATTACAATCTTTTGATTCATGAATTAACACTATTAGGTGAATACCATTCTGGGGTTATCTCCCTTATCAGAGCTGATAATTTGTAATCGTAAGGGAGCTATCTTCACAGACATTGGAATCTATAGCAAATAGTAAGTAGTACGCTTTGCTTCAAATGACTATTTTAAAATAGGTTATTGAAGAAGAAATAGTATGTTTCTACCTATCCGACTATGCCAATCGATCCGCCACCATTTCAAACATATATATATATTTATATGTATATTGTATAACTCAATTTTTTCAAAAATTCAAATAGTACGTTTTACATTGTCACCCCACAATTATTATGAAATAAAATAACAATTAAGTATAATCATAATGCAATATAACTAGGTTAAAATAAATATCAATATCTTTCAATCATGATTCGATTGTAAAATTAATATTTAAAGAATATGTGAAGACAGAAAAGGAGTCAGAGTGTTGCGATCGCGTGACTAGATTGTCACTAGACTTATGTGTGTAATAATGTAGTTATAGTATTATCGGTTTGTTTATTTGTGTACGTTTGAAGCTAATCGCCGTATATGCAATTATTAAATCTAATCATCATTAAATCAAAAATTTAATTTTTTTATACCTAATGAATAAATTTTAGAGCCCAGAATACAGCAAAAAAAAAAAAAAAAATTAATATTATGATAATGTTTAAATCAATAAAAACCGGTGAAATACTTTCCGCATATTTGCACAAAATAATACATAAATACATCCGTTGATGGCAAGCCTAGTTTATTATAATATCATGGCTTTGACAACAGCAGTCACATTGACCCGTTTCGATGTTTCGTCTCAACCATGGTGAAGAATATTTCACGCTCCGACGAACTTGTTCGCCAATTATTTCATTTTGAACTCAAATATCTTATTGTATGTATTTTTTCCAAACATCCAAACAAATTAATTTTATCATGGATTGTTCACCATATGCATACCAAAATGTCCACACACACGTCCCTATGTTTTATTAACAATAATATCCGAGAACTCTTCATCCCCATTTATGCGGTACAATTATGTGGCATTGACATAAAAATAATATTATTGTTCTATATCCAGTGAATAGTATAGATATATCCAACACCTGCATCCTAAATTACGTTACGTTACAAGACATTTACGTAAGTATATAATAATTGCATATCCCTCAAAAGTAATGGAAAAAAAATAAAAATCCCGAAGCTCAAATTATATGACTTTATAGTTTTTATATTTCAAATACTAACTAGAAACTATTTTTTGATTTTTAGACATTATACAGTAATATAACATTAACTTATGAATTCTTACTAAATCGTATTTGTGTATTTAAAATTAAATAAGATAAAAAAAATAGAAATTAAAATTAAATTAAAAATATAATGTAATATGAAAGCATAATACTGGAGAAAGCCATCTGTTTTCTTCACGATGTAATTTTGTCATTTCTTAAGTCCATGATGTCGTATAACCTCCGCCGCATCTCAGTATTATCCATCATCATCTAGGTGAATAATAATAATATATTTTATTATGATTAGTCCGGTAGTATTACTAATCATATTAATTTTCTAAACATAATTATTATTAAACATCTTATAAAAAATAAAATACAGTTGGTCAAAAAAGTGTACATACACATTTTTTTAAATAAACGTTTTGTATTTCAGAAGTTGCATTCCATTCAATTAAAATTACATTTTTCAACTACCTACTATTTATTTCGAACATTATGTGCTCAATTTTTCTTCATATTTAATCTCATAATTGTTCGACATGATTCATATCGGTCGATTGTGAGATGTATGTAGTTCTTTAACTCTAACCCCTAAACCCAATTAGTCCACACGGCTTTTTAAATCATATCTTAAAATATCTAATGAAATATATTGATCCATTATACCATCTATAAACATAAATTTACAATATTCTTGCTGTGCTCATGCGACACTCCCGTCCCCCCATACTCTAACACATTGCCACCGCCGTATTTTACAATTATGTGTAAGTTCTGTGTTTTTAATTGTTCATTTATTCCTCTACCATTAGATAAAAATACATTAAATTTCTATTCATCTTAAAAAATTACAGAATTCCAGAAACTTGAAGACTTATCGACATGAGCTTTTGAGAAAGCTATAATTCCTTTTTGTCAACAGTACTTATAAATGGTTTCTGTCTAGAAGTACACCCATTATATACAAATATCTTCAATACATTTCTCATTGTTTGTGGCACTTACGTTTACTCTATATTCTTTGTTAACTATACCCGTTAAGTATAGTGCACTAGTCTTGGGATTTTCTACTACTGTTCTTAAAATTTCCTGCCGTTGGTTTGAGTCGAACGACCTAATCGAGGCCTATTGAACCGATAGCGTGTGATTTGTTTACATTTCAAGGAAAGGATTGTTTTTCTTCTCTTAGTTGAATAATTAATATATTGATATTAGTATAGTAAGTACTTCCATGGTCAACGTAATAAAGAAAACTATTTTAATTTATTTAAATATGAAAGACAACAATAAATTGTTAAAACACTCCGTTAGACTACATAACGGTTAGTACACTAAAGGGAAAAATGAATATATGGAACCTTTTTTTGGCAAAAATAATTTGATTAGATGGAATTTTCAAACGATTGTATCTACACTCATACATTTTAATCTAAATTTGTCACAGATATTAAACAATTAATTGTTAAGTAATGTTTTGGTTAATGAATAAACAATGCTGATGTAGTAATGTGTAAAACATTTACTGAATTAATTTTATAAATTAAAATGTAATGTATGCAAACTTTTTTTACCGAGTGGAAATCAATAATATCTATTAAAATTTCTAATTAATTCCAAATTGTAACCAAAAATATTGTACCAGTATATTGAGTTGTATATTTTGATCAGTGAAAAAAAATTGCCATTAACGACTAGAAATACTCAAATTATTTAAAAAAAATTGTAGCATATATACATAATAGTAAATAATAACAATAATGATAATAAAATAGTCATAAGCGTTTGTTAAAAATGTCATGTACCTATCTAAAAGTGTTCTGTTTTAATTATACAGCAAATAAGAAATTGTTAATTTGTGGGTGAATAACCTAGTCGGAATAATCTGAACTTCTAACGCTTTAAAAAATGTATGTGATTTTCTAGTAATTTTTTTTTTTTTTGTGAAGGTAGATACACTTATGAGGAATTTTGTATTGAATTTTGTATACATTTCTAATTCAAAATATTTTTCAAACTTTCGTAATTTTGACGAACTTTATTAAAGTCAAAAATATTATAGATTTATGTTTAACTTTTTTTTCCATTACATAAAAAGCTACTAATGTACCTAAGCTACCTTTTCAAGGTTTTACCCTAGTGAAAAATTATTAATCGACAATAATGAACAAAAAGATGTAAATGTATCATGAATATAAATAGCTCAAGAGTAATTGAAATATTTTGAAAATTTGAATATCTATAGAAAATGACTATACGAATATTTATATACACCAAAAAAATGTATTTTGTCAAAAACTTGTTTTACATAAGAAAACACTTTTTATCTTAATTTGTTTTTGTTTTTCTACATATTTTCAAAATTGCTTTATACAAGTATATTATTATACAATTGTACCGACCAGATAAGACTGAAGTAGCTGAATGCACACCCCAGGCTTTAAAAAAAAAAATGTATGGTATTGAAAAGATTTTTTGGTACTTGTTTGTTATCGCCCCGCCATAAATAAAATATATTATAATACAATAAAAAAATTTAAAAAAATTTATTAAAATTATAAATTTAAAATTGTATTACAATTATAAATTTAAAAAAATACATAACATAAAATTACAAATGAGGCCAGAACTCAGAAAATATCTTTTTATTATTATATTTTATTAAGCCAAGCAACGTACTTATATATTATTATTTATTTGATATTATATTAGTATGGTATAAAATGTCTCGGAAACTGTAATTATTTCCTAAAATATTTCCCAAAATAGATCATCTATCACGAGCTAAACACGATAACTATATGGCGGGGCGATAACAAACGAGTACCAAAATATATATAAAAAACTTTGTATCCGACGAAAAAACAAAAATAACTTTGTATCGTCATATAATTTGAAAAAATATTTCTCCGTATTTAACTAAAATAAATTCAAACATTATTTAGAAATCCTACTATGCATGATGCACCCCCCTGGCAAAATTCCTGGCAGCGCCTACCCAAACACTAGTTAATTGTTATATGGTATTTTAAAATGTTTAGCTGAGAAGAATTTAAAAAAAAGCTTAAGCACAGATTGGTTGATTGCGAACGGAATAGTTAAAAACATTTATTGTAAAATTTATTTTATTTTGTATCTGTATTCATATATGGTGATTTTCAGATGAGAATGAGAATCGATTATAAAAATCAAAATATAGGTAGCTACATGGCTACATATGACAAGTATTTCACCCTGATTATATTATATATAAACGATTACGCTATGAATTCGGCAAATGCAGACAAAGCAGACTTCGAAATTCTGAATTCCATTACTACACTTACACTACGTGTTTGTAAAAATCTTAGTTAAACTTATAGGTATTTTTGGGTTTAATCGAACACTCACCCTTATATTTAGCCTTTCGTTTTCTTTACCCGTCGATTTTGAAACCAGGTCTTCACTTGCTTTTCAGTAATTCCTAGTTCATTCGCTAAGCATTCTCGCATCATTTTGTTCAAATACTTATGGTTTTGAAATATGCTTTCTAAGATTAGAAGTTGTTCGTTGGTATAATTAATTCGTGTTCTCTTTTGCTTCTCGATATCTAAATATGAATTGATAAGGTATTAAAATGTATTAATAATTATCTAAATATTTATGTATTTGTATGGATTAGATTAAATTTTCTACAGAATAAAATTGTCTTAAAATAATTAATTTACTTAAAAGATACAATATTTAACTTTAAACATTTTTGACCGGTTACAAGTTACACTTTCAGTTTTAAGTAAAGTTTAAAGCTAAGGGTGGGTATGTTACTAAATATTTATGTTAATCATTTCAATATCACATTAATACCAATCATTATTTGTTTTAACAATGATTCACACTTTACGTAGGTAAGTTAGAACAAAAATTAAAATTATTAAAAGATTATGGTACCAAAATCTTATAAATTATAATAAACTAATAAATACTAGGAATGTACGATTTTAGTATCCTTCATAAATAAAATATAACCCTGTACGCCCAATATCAATAAACTATACTATAATGTTCTGATGGCGTACAATATTGATGACACATTTACACATGTTCACATGTAGAATAGATTAATATGTTAATTTGCTATTGGGTCACATTTTATTTACCTGGGTGGAAAGGTATACCAATCGAATGTTATTATATTTTAATAACCGGATATTGGGAGTTACAATAATAGTATGAAATATTTAAATAGTACGGTCAATTAGGCCACATATTTATAATTGTAACTTAAATAAAATAAAATGTATCACATTCATTCATTTTTCAATTAGATATTCATTAATAATGCATTTGTAATAGTTAGACCTACCAAGTCCTGGATACAAGGGTGGTGCCATTGTCTCAAGTGTGTAATTTATAGTAGTCTTATACTCAAGAGCGTCGCTGGTGGGGGGGGGGGGCAAGTAGGGGCATCTGCCCCCCTTGGATTTTTCATGGGTCAATTATCATAACCATTATGTAGTATAAAATAAATAAAATAAAATAAAATAAATATTTTTTAAATTAAAAAAAAAAATTTTAAACGTTGAGTGCCACATAGTTGACAAATGTCATGTGGATTTATATGGGTGTATTAACTATTAAGTCATCGGTTTTCGATGCACTGTTTCGACTTTTATATGTGAATATTTACTATTTAGTAAGATCTCGTGATTTCATTGCCCATAGGTATCATTAATTATAAATATTAAAATACTAATAGTATTTATAATCATTAATCAATGTTGGTATATTTGGATTTTGCGTAGCTATTTTTAGTGGGTATTAATAATTTTTCCCGAATGACGACGACGGTGACGGCGATGTCGAACAATGCAGTGGTGCTATTTCTGATAATAATATTATATTACTTCGACAAATGGAGTTGACCGTTTTTTGTTGACGAATTTTTAAGTTCCCTACTTATATATATAGAAAACACGCCAAAAACAATAAGGGACTATATTATCACTAATCAGATAATGAAACAAAAATTAAAAAATTAAAATACCTTCCCCCCCCTTGACAAAATCCTGCGGACGCCCTTGCTTATCTTATAATAATAATATATTTTAAAAGCTTTTAAATTTAAAACTAACACAGTAATATGTCTTATGGTTACAATCACCCAATACCTAAAACATCCCGATGTCCTAGTCTAAATGTGTCTTTGTTTTAACTACGTTAAGTACGATTTTTCTTTTTGATATAGTACAGTTATTGTTATTGTTAGGTACTTAATTTTAATGTTACTACATGCATCCTTACTAAAAACCAATTGTCGTAAAATAGAAATAAATAAATAAAATATCAATATTATGGGGCTAGGTAAATTGAGTCCTAGATAAGTATGGTACATTTTGAAAGTGGTAAATTGAGTCCAGAGAAAAAATTGGTAGTAAGTAAATATTTTGACTTATGTTAAGCTATTTATATAAAAAATATAATAATTAGATTTATATTGATTAAAAATATTAAAAATATAAATTAATAAAAAAAATAAAAAATAATTGTCATTATTATTATACATAACATTATATTATTATACACTCCATTTATTTACAAATTAATAAAAAAAAAATATTATCGTTAAAAATTATGATTATTATATTATATATTATGTATTTGATAAAAACTTCATTGATATTAATAATAAACTTAAATCGGGTAATAACATTACTGATGTATTTTGGTCATTTGCTCCCTTAGATTTTGTTCCTTATCGAAGGTACGATGTTACAAAGTTATTGACTTTTATTGACTGTGAGTGCTTTGGTATTGTTAAGTGTATCGTTATTTTAACGTTGGGGAAAAAATAATAATTATATAATTAATAAAAATGCATGTTGCTATTTTCAAAATCATATACATGCTGTCAATGAATGTCCACAAATAACAAATGAAAATTTTATAGTGCATATTTTTAAATTTTAAATGCATATAAATCGTTTTCCCTGGGACTCAAATTACCTAGGTACTACCTATTTTTCCACGGGACTCAATTTACCGTGTTAGGGTCATTTGGGATTCAATTTACCAATCCCGAATATTATATGTCTGTACTCAATTTTTTTTCGAAGAAATTACTGAAACTGTTGTTACTTATTCAAATAGTTCTAAATATTAATACGTATATAATACATGGATATGAACTCACTCGATGACTTTGAGGTAGATTTTGGTGTTGTGCTAAGTGTGTGGGTCGGGATGGGTATGTATGAGGGAACAAAAAAACTTTTATGTTCCAGGCAATGGACTTGTGAACCGGGACAAATATAGACGTTATCGGTGGGTGCTGCGCAACTGCATTTGAGTGACATATGATTTGCTAAACTCCAAGCATTCCCGAAAACTGGTATTGGATGCTGTTGCTGTTTCGTTTCCCACATCCTGTAGCTCATCATATTCCATGTATTTACTTGTTGTTGAAACTGTATCCGTTGATGGTCCTGCCAGATATTTCCCGTACGCAATGTCACCAATGAGTGCTCATGCCAGTTAGTGTCAGGTTGTGGTATATGATTTTCTGCCGCAACGTCATCGTGAATGGTTGGGGGTTCATTGTCAGTAGTCAATTCAGTGACGGGTTGCAAGTCTAAAAAACATTTTAAAACACATTGATATTCAAATTTGGCTTTCTTGCTCATCATCACAGCAGATAATACCACGTCATATTTGATGCCCCGCAACTGCAGCTACGTCTAAAAACAACACCTATTCCACCTAATCGTTCTAAAATAATGTATTAATTGAGCTAAAATCGTGGGTAAAGAAAAAAAATACGAGATATGAAAAAGGTACACATCAACTGCACCGATCGATATTCGCGTGATATAAATTGTGTACGTCAATTGCGCCTATCGATGTTTGAACGAATTGATACATTTTATGACTACCTCGTTGATACACGAAGATGCAACTTTTCTACCGTATCTTTAGTCATCGTGTAACATATCAGGCGAAAGAACAACAAATGCCAGTGAGCGTTTGGGAAATATTTATATTAACCCCGTCAAAATATTTTTGTTTCTTATGAAGTTTTATGAATGATACAACTCCAATGATACATAAAAATAAATAGCACCGAGAAAGAAAATAGGATTGAAAATCATAAGTATAATAAACGAAAAACTATAGTTGAAGAAAATATATCCAATTATTTAAATAAAAATTTAGATATGCTAGAAATTGTACAACGGATAAGATACCACTAAAACAAATTTTAATAAGGTAATTAGATGAAGCCTTATTTTAATATCTAAATTTTCTAATTTTAAATTTGTTTTGAAACTTAAATATTGACACAGAATTCAAGAAACTTTTAACTCAAGAAATTTCAAATTGCATTTTAAATTATAAGATAAATTCTAATTATATTAATTATCTATACTAAATTTATATATAAGCTAAATTTATAAAAATTAAAATTAACTAAGGAGGTTTGTGTCATTGATTGTTAAAATACTCCAGCGAAATTGATTTATACCTTTTCAATATACTTTTTTTATACCTCTTTAATATACTTTTTTACATTGGCTCAATAGGTGTATACTATTTTAAATTAAAGTCCGGAATATCAGAAAATAATATCACGTAGGTGTCATTTAGATTTTTTGTCTTTATATATATAATTGTAAGCAACTTAAAAATACTATTATTCGTTCTGTATAGTCCTTAAATATATTTAAAATTAAAGTCAATTAATGCGTTATTACATATTTTTTTTACAACGTTCATTTTAAGGTTAAAAATTATAGCAATAATAGTACCCTATTCTTGATAAATTAACTTAACTCAAATTTAAATATGAATATTAACTGTCAAAGGAGTAATGAATATTTATAAATAGAAAAAAAACACTTGTATACACGTAAGGGGTAGTGTTAATATTCGAATTATTTTCGTATAAATAGATTTAAATGTAAATATAAATCATATATTTACCGTCAATATTGTAGTTTTCACCGAAGACGTTATAACTTCTGTTAAAATCCATTTCTGAATGCTGTTTTAATATAAATACTTCCGTAAGAATTGATCAGATGACGATTTTTTCAGCTGTGGGATTCTTCACGATGATATTATGGCCAAGATATCTTATAAAGAATGATGTCGAGTCTGTAGTATCCTTCCTTTTTAAGGCGATGCGAATCCGACTGCGAATCGAGAGCGCATGCGTTATTATTATTATATATTCACATATCTAGGTATATGTACTGAAGGCGTGACTGGGTCGTAGGGATATTTTGACCGCCTACTCCTCTTACCCACAGTCGGCTAATAACCCTTAGCCACAGGTCGAAAAAAATCCCACTCATTCATACACAATAGAGTGGAGGGATCATCATCATCACATAGTTTTCGAATTTGTTCGTTTTAAAACAAGCCGAGTAACGACCAAACATTTAAATTATTAGTATTGTCTATCATATACACACTCTTGAACTGCCGCCACTGCTACACTCACTTGTTGAAAAGATTAAAGGTTATAGTTACAATTGTAACATCATTATCACATTGTATAAATACATTAACAATATTCATTATAATTTTTTTTTTTTTTGGAATGAATATTTACAAACCTAAAATAGATACTAAATTTGAATCGATTTGTGTACTAAAAATAAAAGACAAAATACTCAACAAAGTTTAACAAATAGTAATAATAATTGAATAATGCAACGAACTCTCGTCTTTTATCACAAAAAACGTAATATATAGCAATGCAATACAAATAACATTATATTATCAGCATTACCTAGCTTATCACAATTGACGGAACTTCCGTGGACATTAGCTATCTGCTTATAAGTACTAACTTTCAATCCAACAACTTCATTCTTTTCGGACTTATGATCAATGTAATAATAATAATTTTTTGAAAGTTTCTTATATATTGTTCGGATTTTTTTAAATAAATAAAATGATTATTATAATTGATGGTTACTGTATGTAGTTAATTTGAACCGTAATAAAATTGATAAAAATGCTTATTTTCATTCAAAATAGAATGGTTTCATACATTTTAAATGTTTATTACCTATTTTGTTAAATTTGAATAACTGTTTTTAAATAAATTGTGAACATTATAACCATTCGATTTAAATTAAAATCTATGTATACGAACTGTATAACTACATAAGTAATAGATAAATCGCTGGACGAAAATCAAAAGTTATATTTTATTACAGGGTTTGATAACGGTCAGTTATTTCAATACAAATGTACCAATTAATGAGTTAATCGTATAGTACTTGTGGAAATTTAGAAATGTATTTGAATTCGTTAATATGTAGTTGTGGCTTGTGTAGGTTACATGTGCATGACTTCAAGGTGTCCCGACAATTGAGCGCGGCGAAAATTGGGCGCTGTGACAATTAAGCGCTGAGACAGTTGAGCGCTATAACATTTACTGCTGTATACGAAATGACGAAATTAGAAATAAATTTGATCGCACTGTCTTTGAATACCTATATAAACCGTCAGAAAATATTTATGTTTGATGATAATGTTATTACTTATTTGCCGCATCGTTCGTATCGTATCGATACAGTGTTATTAAATCGTTTTTTTTGAATAAAATTCCAACGACGATAACGCAGCAGTCGATGTGTAGATTCTTATCGCTGTAAAAAAAGAGGAAAAGTTGAATCGCATGAGAATTCACCAATTTGTTGCAGGTAATGAACCAAAACCAAAAAAAATATACAAAGATTCAGGATTGAGGATAAAAAATATTTGTGAACAATTTCATTCCAGATCAACTGAACAGTTTTTAAAAGGCATTGCTCAAAATATTTAATATTTTAACTTGGCTCATAATGTACTATAAATCATACTATGCCTACTTCTTTATTTTTTTAACTTATTATTGTATTGTATTATTAACCATACTATGACTTAATTTTTATTTTTCAAACTATTATAATACATTTTTTATTTTTTATATATTGCGCTCAATTATCTTAGCGCTTAATTTTCGCAGCGCTTAATTGTCGTGCGCTCAATAGTCTTCGCTCAATTGTCTGCGCTCGATTGTCGTGAATCCGACTTCACATGCATGCACTAAATATCTGTAATATTATTAAAATTATTAAAATAATATATGTATATTAAACTTAATCATAGATATTCAGAGTATAAAAACATAATATTTGTTTCGAAGGCCAAGCGATCGGGCAGTTGTCTACGCCGCAACGGTATTGATTTGTAAAATCATGAATTAATGCAAATTTGTACAGGGTAAAAATTAAAACAAGTCAAAACACGCAACCCGCGTTATAGGTAATGGAATAAATTGATGTGGTGCAAAGAAACAGATAACCAATTAAATTATTTTGGACGTTGCCGTTACGATGGCATTATAATTTACATTCACCTTCACACGTTTCACTCATTTATTATAACTTGATTACCAATTGATAATGTTCGTCTATTTTAATATTTTTACTTGTGAATTTAATGTGTACATACCTACGTATAACATATTGCATGTAAAAAAAAATATGTATAAACAAAATAAAAGTAAAGTAACAAACATTTATAACTATAAGCAATTAATACGATCTATATAGGGAATAGGGCTTTTCGGAGCGGGTGATTTGGAACGGACGTTTTGACGATATATCAATTCTTCGACGTTGTTCGTTTAAGTGCGTGATCTTTTGGATAAAATTAATAGAAAAAAATTGTAATACAATGTAAAAGCCCTTTATATAATAAAATATAAGTAACTTAGTAATTTTAAATCATAAATAAAGAAAAATAATTATAACTATTAAATAGTTAGTAATAAAGATAACATTTATATACAACACGCCATACGTTGAAACGATGTTACAGACATAGGTAAATAATCGCCGTATCGCCGATACGGTCACGCGATGAAACAGACTTTATTGTCGAATTGACTTATCGCTTAATTCCTAGATCCCAATCTTTACTATATTATTGTATATAATATCGGTTATATTTTTGTATTGATGTGCACTACTTCATTAAGAACCCACGAACCGCCACTGTTAATATGATAATATTTTCACTCGAGTACGATCAAACCAATTTAAAAAAAAAATGTTCTTCGGCTAATATAAAAATAATAATCGTTATCAGTAATTAATAATTAGGCTTGAAATTGTTAAAAATATTAATTATTCAAACACAAACCACTTGAAAGTTTTGTTAGTATGTTCGTCAATCACAGTCATCGATATTATATATTAATATATTATGATGTTAAGTGTAAGTCAGAATAGTTGTATAATGTATTTTATAGATCTTGTTATAATATAACATGCTTAAAATAAGATTAAGTAGGTGTGGACAAATTGGGCACAGAGTACAAATTATTTTTGGTTTAAATAACAAAATATGGGTAGTAAGTATATCCATTGTATTTGTACATTACAGACGAGTACTCGTATTAAGATATAAAGATATATCTGGTTCAATTAACTGACAGAAATTTAACATTTAGCAAAAATCAGACGCATTATATTATTATCTAAATTATAAATATATCAATGTATGGCGCCATTCAGAACACGATTTTCTCTATTCAACTTTGTAAAAACTGTCATTGTTATTGAATTTGCAAGCGGTTCATGACAGCGGTATCCGCTGCCTATATCCTTTCCTACGGAAGTTTCCAGAATTCCTTCAAAAAGACCTCATTATAAATTATTTTATTGTTAATAAATATAATGTTTCAATACAATCACCATACATATCTACGGAAGACGTCAATCTTCCTACAAATATCGTGAAAGGAGACCCATTAATAATAATGTCGTATCTACCTGCACTACCAATGTGTGGTCAGGTATATTATATTGACCGTATAAATATACCTACGCGAAGGATTTGCTGCCGAATGTCCGAGTATAAATATAGGTATAAGTAAATAGTAAGTGCAAGGTAGGTAGTAGGTTTAGCAACACGGAATACGCACTGAATATGAAAACAACGGGAGGTCGAAAAATTTAAAACGGTATATATACGAAACGAGATTCCTTGTATTAGAACGCAGGTAGCTCAATGTGTATATTATACTAATGTAATTAAGTGCAAAGTGGTCATGTTTTTTGTTACCGCCATTTTACATGGATCACTGAATGAACTCGTTCAAATAAACTTGTTATGAAACGATATATAATATGTTAACAATGTTTACATATATATATATATATATATATATATATATATATATATACGATAGTATATGTATATATAAAAAAAAGTTTTTTTAAATAAAGCGTGAGCGACTATGGAAATTGGTTGAATAGAATTTTAACTTAATTTACTCAGAAACATATTTACCAGATAACATACGAATGATATGATTAATTAAATTTTACTTATTAATAAAATAAATGCTGTCTTGCATTTTACTTTGTTCGGGTCGATGGCTTCTGAGTTCTGACAGAATGTTGGATACTTTAGGTTCTTGTATTTTCGATTCAAATATAAGGCGACAACTAGCGTATATAAGTGACTCTAAAGCTTAGTTTTCTTCAATATTAATTTTAAATACAGTTTAACCGTTATAATAACAATTTATAGGATTATAAACAAATAACCTGTTTGATTAGTGGTGGAAGAGGGGGCACATTTTTCTGTAGACTGCATTTAGGAAAACCCAGACAATTACATTATAATCTATAATTATATTGAATTTTTAATAGTTATTGGCCCGGAAAAATTGTATTCTAAGAAATTCATTCAAAACATGATATTCACATCATATTGTGTGCAGTATAATTTATTAATTAAATTTGATCCCTTCTCATCAGTATAACTGCAATGATGAAAGAGGGGAAGGGGGTGTTCGAACAGGCTACGGAATCGGTCGTTGTGCGCACTGGGTTCGAATCCTGGCCACGAGGCAGGTGATTGTCTGGAGAGTGACTGCCATCCCCCAACAGACTGTGAAAGAAACTTACGGGTGCCCGATCAAAAATTCTGCTAAAAACCCTTACCACATACTTATACCAAACCTACATTATCCTACCCATACACAGTGGCTTATATTTCCGCGGGTTAATTAATGAAAAAAAAATGTAATATAGCAATAAGCTATAAACATCGTGGTCAATATGGAGTATTACAAGAAATTTAACTAATTGAGAGAATTAAAAAGTAATAATATATTCATATGAAATATGAAATATTTTTAGTTTTAAATCACTTGAAAATACTCAATATTCATTATTAATAAATTGTATTCGTTAATTTTATAGTCTATTTTATGAATATAAAATTGGACAACAGTTAACCATTAAGATGAGCTAAACGTTCTACACCATCTGTATGATGTATGATTTTATTTAAAATCACAGTGTTATATATAATTCTAGATATCGGTTCTTCATATATATTGGGCCAGTGGGAAAATTTTTTTAAAAGATTATAATTAGCTTGCTACGTAGTGGTATCGAGAAAAATAATATTAATTTATATTATGTGTTTTAATGTTTGTATTACAATATTTTTAACCATAACTTGGGTTTAACCTTTGGTTATTTTTTTTTATCGCATCGTCGCCACCCGACGACAACAACGACGTAATATACAATATACCTATATAATTATATTAGTACGCTATATATTATAGACGATAGTAGACAGTCCGCGATTGTTCGGCATTAATAATATTTCGCATTAATTGCAATTTGTTATTGACGGCATCGACATAATATAGTAATCACTATACAAATACACGAACAACAAGCACTTAACAAGAAAGTAAGGTAACTGCTAATTACTAATTTCTAATTCATTTAATTTACAAATATTATTGTTTAATGTAAAATGTAAAATGAAAATATTAAATTGATCTGATTTTTATTTGATGCACTACTCAAATTTTTATGCTTACAAATTTACAATGTTTGTATACACTACGTATACATAATACTAATACTGATATTAATGTATTTTATATAATATTATTCCAAACAGATCACAATATTATGACTTCTAAAAAGCAACCCAACATTCAGTCTTTTTTCAAATCTACTGTAAATGTTTTACCTACATAAGAAAAAGTTGATAATATACAAAATAAAACAGATTAAGCAGTTTTAATATCAGATACTAATACCCCTACATATGTTTTTGTTTATAAGGAAGATTGAACGGTTTAGCTATACTATCAATAAATAAAAACTACTCAATAAAACCTGAAGAAGTTATTAAAGAACTGACGAAAAAAAAAGACGTCTACCTTTTAGATTCTGAACGAAGTGATTTTACAATGATGTGTTTTTTTTTTTTATGTTTTTTTTTGTGACTGTGTACAGCATAACTAGTCGAAATAATGCTTCAATTTAAAACTTTGGGGTGATTTCCGATGTAAAAGTGAATATCCTTGGTGCATTAAAGAGGTCAAAAGTAAACATTTACCAACAGTTTTAAAAAAAATCGAGAAAAACAAAAAAAAAAATGACAGAAAAACGGGAATTTCTACGAAAAACCAGTTTTCGACCAAATCGATATTTTTATATGGTTGTAATTCAAAAACTAATCACTGTAAATACTTGAAATTTTCACCAAATGAGAGCTTTCACTTAGAATGATGAGAATAGTAAATAATTATAATATCATAGAATATACATTTGGCACTAAATAAAAGTGGATTGTGGCAAAAGCTAAAAGTTTACTTACAGAGTCTTTAGGTGTTTCAAAAGTCGATTCTGAAATCGCTGGTTCATCATCTGCACTTTTAATTTTTTTTTGAAAAAAAGATAAAATTGAACCACTTCGTTTAGCCATAATGAATTTAATAAAATTAATAATTATACAGTTACGACTTTAGGAGAACCAAATAAAAAGTCGTTCGAGATAATTAATATTAATTATAACAATTTATAGTAACTAATGAATATTGATAACAGCAATCGTATTCGTATATTGTACATAATAATTATAGTCTGATATGGACGCGTCGCTATTGCGCATGTTCCCTGTGCTTCGGTGCTACCACGTGCTACGCGGTATGCGGTAAACTATGATGCCACTAAATCGTTTCTAATATTTGACCGCAGGCGTGATAATATGGACTAGTGTATTTGCCATTTGGTTTTGGTATCTCTTATCAGTTATTATGATATTATCATTTATCACAGCAGGAACTTCCAAAGTCAAAACTACACGTCTGACGTCAATCGTCATTATGTGTTTATGTTGATGAACCAGAGATCCAAAATCCACTCGTTAGAAGACTAAAAAAAGCCCACGGAGGGATATATCCCCCATCATCCCCCCTGCGCACGCCACTGTGTACGTATAAAGCACCATACATTTCTAACGAACTCCATAAAACATGTCTTTGTTATTACATTTTAGTCAGTTCGTAACAGCAGTATCCGCCACCTATATCATTTCTAACAGAAATCTCCGGAAACCCTCATTATACATTTATGGTTATATATATGTATATTATATTTTTGAATACAAACACTGAACTTTGACACGTTGGCTGTCTCCGTACAGGTACTTAGGTATATATAATATTATATTGACATGCCAACGAGAATGATTCACTGCCGACTGAGAGTATAAAGGTATAATAATGGACAATATAAATGTTACTGTGTAGATATACAATGGGTAAAAACAGGAAGTGTCGACGCCAAGATATAATATAATTTGGTACCTATGTAAAGCGTACATGAATATCTCGCCGCCGACCGACACACACACACACACACACACACAAACAGCCATATAATCTTTGTTATTTTTGTATTGTATATTTTTGTATTAATTATGTGATTGTGAATTTTATTATATAATATGTAGATAATCGCCGCCACCGCATCGGCTGCGCGATTATCATTACTTAACACGGCCGCCCAGTCAATCAGTCCGTTCCGTAGTGCCTACGAGGAAGATCCTATATTATTTTATTACGTACGCTAATCGTCGTCAAAAAAAATATACTAATATTGTGCGCGCGAATCGCCACGTATTTTATAATAATATTGTTATATTATAATACCTACTCGTATCATATTGTTTTGTCGGCGCGAATCGCAATAGCTTTTATGGAACAAATGCAGTTTGGTTCCCACGCGAATTTTTCGATTTTTTTTTTACCAAAATGTGTGTTTCACGACACTGAATACAAAAGTCTAATTCCAAAATTCTCGCAAATCATTATTTTGGAAGTTATAGCCATCCAAAGTTTGCGATTTTATGTTTATACGCATATACGCGCAACACTACTTTAATGCCGTGCACATCGCCAATATATACGCACGTTCGCTGTAGGTAAGTGACCTAGCAAGTAAACTGAACCTTAAGTAACACAAATGACTCATGTCTTAAAGTCAATAAACTTCACGGCTCCCGGAGCCTATCGGCTCCGGTCACCGGACTCGATGGCCAGATAAAATAAAATAAGTATAAGTGGCTCCCTTCGCCTGTCGGCTCCGGTCGCCAAACTCGAGGTCCTCTGGACCTCTCGTTGGATGGGGGCTCGGCCCCCAAACCCCCCGGGGCTTAAATAGCAAACCTGGGGGGGAGGGGGAGGGGGGGGGGCGACCCCTCCGGGGTCGCGGGGGGGAGAGCGTCCCTGCCCTGCGGGCAGCCTGATGACCTAACAAGTAATCTGAAACTAATTTAACACAAATGACTCATGTCTTTAAATTCAAGGGACCCCCGGTTCCCGGAGCCTATCGGCTCCGGTCGCCGGACTTGATGGCCAGATAAAGTAAAATAAGTATAAGTAGCTCCCTCCGCCTGCCAGCTCCAGTCACCAAACTCGAGGTCCTACGGACCTCTCGTTGAATGTGGGCTCGGCCCTCAAACCCCCCGGGCTAAAAAATCAAACTTGAATGGGGAGGGTTATTGAAAACAAACATTTTTTGCAATTTTAATTTTATTTAAATTTTTCAATATTTTATTAATCGTCATCCGTTCCTGTAGAAGAAGAGTCTTTATCATCATCACTTATCAAAACATCGTTTTCTTTTGAGTTATACAGCTCACCAACACTCTATTGCCTTTTGAAACTCGTTAATTAAAATTATAATGAGGTAGATATCTACATAAAACTAATAAGTTAAATATAACTTTTACAAAAATATAATTATAGGGTATAATCTAACATTTTTCATCAAACTACTTTAGATAATATTGTAATAAAATAAAATAACATATAAATGAGAGGCGAGAATACGAAAACGTAAGAAAGTGGGTATCTAAAGCCGGTTTGCGCGCATGCATGCGTAAATACTAAATACGTGAAATCGCAAACTTTGGATGGCTATAACTTCCAAAATAATGATTTGCGAGAATTTTGGAATTAGACTTTTGTATTCAGTGTCGTGAAACACACATTTTGGAAAAAAAAAAATCGAAAAATTCGCGTGGGAACCAAACTGCATTTATGCCGCTTTTATTATATTATTCGGTGCAAATCGCCGGTTTATATTATATTTTGTGCGGGCGCCACTTATTTTTATTATATTTATTTTTAACTGTTCCTAGTTCCTGTTGTGTGTGTGTGATTTTTTCTTGTATAGCTAGGACCAGCTGGCCAGACTGCGCTATTTATTGATTATTTTTTACATACTATTATATTATTATTAAATTATTGGGCCAAAAGGGCCATATAGTATCACTGCTTGTTGAGCGGCCGATTATATATATTTTTTAATACCTATTGGTTATAGGGGTTCGTATAGCAGCACCCTATATATATATATATATATATATATATATATATATATATATATTACCTGTTGGGCCAGAAGGGCCAATTTATTGTATTTTTTCTAGTCAGCCATAAGGGCTTTGATTTATTAGTATTATATTTTATATACCTATCATTAGAAGGTTGCTGTGATTTTTATATTATATTGTGTTATTATTTGAATTATTTGTATATTACAGCAACTTAGTTACCAAAAATCGTGTTACCTTTATTTTTAATTTTAAGTATACACACCTACACACCCACCACACACTAGCACTCTGTGGTCTTGCTCAGCAACCCCGTCCACTTCCTTTGAGTTGCTACACACATATACACACATACACACGGTCGGTCGGTGTGTGAGTGCGCCGCGCGAAGTATTTGGTGACCGGACGTCACGGCCTATTATTGTGTCGTTCCCGGCCCGTACAGGAAGTGTGTATATATATATTTATATAATGTACAACAATGTATAAAATACGTTCTAAATCTAGGGACGTCACGAATTCTAAAAACTGTACATTTAAAGCGCCACCGATTCCTTTCAAAAGGACGCACCTCTTTATGAATGTAGTGGCGGCTCATGAGTCTTAAATTAAGTAGCGCACATTCATACAAATATAACCAATATTATGTACAATATAGTATATTTTATACATTGTATTAAATAATAATTGTTTGCAAATGTTAGTTACTTTACTTTTATTTTGTTTATATTTGTTCATATATATATATTTTTTTTTTTGATCTAAGACGTCATACACAAGTACATAATATTAAATGCACAAGTAAAAATATTAAGATTGATGAACATTATTAGTTGGTACCTAATCGAAGTACCTATAATAAATTAGTTAAACTGTGAAGTTAAAAATACATTATAACGCCGTAAGGACAGAAACATCCAAAATAATTTGCTGGAAACAATTAAATAGGTAATGTGTATGAAATATGAATGTGCTATTCCATTTTATTGCCAGTTGCGTGTTGTCATTTGTTTTTTAATTTGTACCTACCAGTATACCTATAGTAATAATTGTTTGCACTATTATACATATCCGATAGCTTTCCGCAATAACCAACACAAATATTATATTTTTATATAAATAAATAACATTTTAATAATATAGCATATGTTTAGTTATATTACTATAATACTATGTTTTAATTTTTTTCTTATCTGGGTAGGTAGTGCACATATACATGATTAACCCCTGAGTATGGATAATATTATATCAATATAACTAAAAATGATGAAATTATCACATTTTTGAGCCATTATTTTACACATATGTATTTCGGAATGATCTTGTCTAATTAAACATGTTATTCAACAATGGAATTGTATTTACAATTAATGTGTATGAACAAAAAAGACCCATTATACACATAGGATTAGAAACAAACTCAAACAGTTGGTTATAGGTATCTCATATTATTATTAAAACTAGCTATATTAGCCCGTCGATGCTGGGTTAAAGTAAAAAATAAAATAAAATTGTTGAATAATTATATACATATAAATAACAGTGGTGAATTTATGGAGGGATATGGGGGATAGATCCGCACTTAGTCTCTTATTTGTTACTTATTTATAATATTGTGATGTCAATACCCAGATAGCAAGAAATTGTTTTTTTTATATCAAAAAAATATTTTATTTTTAATGATATCATTATATAATTGTTACAGTTTCATTATATACTCATCAAAAAAATGTTATTTTATTGATTATATAATGTTATTTGGCCAACAGTTTGAGATTATATAATTATCAAAAATAAAATAATGATTTATCATTATTTTTATAATATCTTTACATTAACACACAAATAATGTTAGAAAAACATTTTTTATTATTATTAATAAAATATTTTTTTTAAACATTTCATTATTGTTTTGCTAAATTGCTGTTTTAACAACTTAAAAATATAATTTTCATTATATTTTAATATGGTAGGGAGGTGTGACTATAGTATAGTGTATTTATCTTAGTATAAATATAATATTGTAGGGAATATACATAATATGCGTACTGTGTATTTTTACATTATTTTGTTCTATTTAATTGATTATTAAATTTTTAATGATCTTTTTAATCTTTTTAACTACAGCATATTTTTTAATAATATAATATTTGTGTATGTAGTGATACTTGCATCACTATATAATTCCATAAATTTATATTAGACCAGGTCATCGTTAAAATTAAATATAATATATTTAAAATATAAAAAATTATGCCTTCAAATTTAATACCAAAATTATTTTTGTGCTCCCCATTTGAGATTTTGTCACTGATATATCTTTTCAGAGATGGTGGACTACTTTTTAAAGTTATGACTACATTATATGTTTATGGTAGACATTTAAAAACATAATTTATAATTATGACCGTTAAAAATTTATTTAACTGACAACTACATTACAAATTATATGATTATGGATTTGCTTAATGTTTATTATTTTTTAATCTTTATGTTGCTTAATGTATGGAGATAACCTGCACAATTATAATACAATGAATTAAGCATCAATTTTCTTTTATTGTGCTACACTTCAAAAGCAATTTATTATTATAATTATATATTCTTTGAATTACAAATTTTAATATTGAAATTAATCAATCGTTCATAGATTGAATAGTTTTAGTTTTCGGCACATCCCTGAACTTAGCGCCCGAAATGAATATCTTTATAGGCCTCTCTACATCGATTGTATCAAATTTATTGAATTTTTTCATAAGCTTGATGGAGTCTAGAAATAATTAACAAAATTATTGAAATAATTTATAGTTATATATAGTTATATTTATATATAATATATATTGCAGGTTGTAGACACAAAAATGAAATATAAAAGATAACAACTCAGTCATTACCAAATATAACTGAACATATTGTTAATGTGTAGAACACCTTTTTTCCTTTTTGTCCTTTATAACTAAATATATTCAGTAATTTATCTTTGAAAAGAGATCTCATTACAGCGCGCACAGTTCTGGGTAATGAATCCTTTGCATATCGCTTCAGTTCCAAAGTCTGTAAAATAATTCATTTGTACATTTATAAGTTAGTATTATAGATGCATTATATACATTTTTAGAGGATTGTTAGAAAGTGACAAGTCTTATATCTAAATTTGCACCTTTTGTAAATTATTTAAATTGTACAAATTTATAATTTTATCAACAATATTTTAACTTCAAACATAACCTTAATATTTAAGTCTTGTTGTTCATACATATTTTCAAATTTAACAATAAATCATCAATAATCTATAACAGTTTAATCATCCAAACAAATAGTTTTAAAATGTAAATTAAAAAAAGCCACAATCTTCCTTTAAAAGAAATGATTATAATTATAACATATTATGTTATTGGCCAGTTATTAATAATGTCATAATAACAACAAGTGTAACAAAAAGTATCTTAGAAATTTCTGATCGATTCCCGAATGAACTACATAATACTTATATCAAAATAATTAAAAATTTTTAATAACGTACCTATTTTAAGTATTTTAGTGTATTTATTTTACTAGATATTAATTCGCTATATCGTGTCATCATATTATTCAATAGTAATAATATTAAAAAAAAATAATAATAATAATTTATAATACATTAAAATACATTTTGAACAATTTGTCGTCACTCGTCATATATATTATAATATAAGAAAAAAATCATAGAATGAATCCTTGTCTTCGAGGTATTAAAGCGAACCTTCTTACCACTTCATTAGGATCAACGTTAATTTCTTTTTGAATTGAAAGAAGAGCTAACCCAGTTAACCGATCTTCGCCAGTTGTGTTGCGCAAATATGTTTTGATACGCCGTAAAGTAGAAAATGTCCTTTCTGCGGTTGCCGTAGACACGGGTAAAGTTGCTAATATTTCCAACAGTTTTCTTATATTTGGGAAAAATCTTCATCACATTCTAATAATGACTCTACTGCATTTGAAGGTTTTTTTTCAATGTTATTTTTTAGCCATTTTAATTTCCATGTGGAGAACTCTTCATTAAATACCGTAGAATTTGGCAATAAACTTTCATAAAAGGTTATAGTATCTTTTGATAGATCTAGTGAGTTTGCATTTATACGACTTGGAATTACTTTTTCTAAGTTCGTTATTATTTCTTTATGTTTTATAAAATAATTTATAATATTATGTGTTATCGTACACGCGCTCCGGTCAATCGCGCGTATTTATGGGTATACGGATTTCCTATACCTATACATATATCATAGGCGTGCGCACGGGGTATGCAGGGTATGCGCCTGCACACCCTGCAGCCAGACGCTTGGGGGCACGTGAACAATGTCTCAGTTCATAATTTTGACTGGATTATAAAATGGTAAGACGACATCGATATGGAGTATGGAATTGTTTTTAAATTCATTTTGGACGTTTTTCCATAATTTAAGGGAATATCGCCGAATATGGGTTTTATTGTTTGGGTAGGTAAGTATTTACTATTTATATTTTCCTAGAAAAGACGATGTCTAAATACTGAAATAATTAATATATTATATAATAATATATAATGTTTATTATAGTTGAGTAGTTGATACCATATAGAATATAATAGAAGTGACAGTAGAGTAGTAAAGTAGCAGCCATAAGTTTATAATACAATGTTATGCACATTCATTTTACGAGCATTTATATCTGTGGGGGGCCTGGGGAGCACATTTTATCAGCCGCATACTCTGTGAACAAAGTCTGCGCACGCCTATGACATATATTGATATATTGCTCACATGGTAGTATGATACGAAACAATGAGCGTGTTTCACGATAGCGATGCAAAGACACCATGTGAACCTAGCCTAATCAAGTTCCACCTATATATCATATAGTGTACAACTTTTATTAATAATTTTTTTTATTTTTCGGGGGGGGGGGGGGGGGGGGGGGGGGGTTTGAACACCCAACCCCCCCCCCCTAGGCACGCCCCTGAATTTTGTACATAAGATCTAAAAAATATCATAATAATATATAAATTATACAATATATTAAATAGTCTTAAAACACATGTTAATTACTAATATTTTTCTAAAAACATAATATATAATGTTATAATATTATTATAGTTTCCTATAATTTTTAGTTTTAAAACTAACGCTCAAATTTTATTATTATTAATTCTATTTATAAGACTTTAATTTATGATATTAATAGTACTTAAAATATTTTAATAATTTGCTATACTATATATTGAGAATACCAATAATTTTAATTGAACTCTTGAGACTCAGAACACCATATAATTAAATAACATAAAGTAAATAATATACTAGATAAATAGTTGTCAGTATTATCTTTATGTATACTATCTATAAACATGTTAATCAAATCTACTACTTGCGAGAATAATTTTTATGATACTAACTATTTAATTTATATCTAAATTTGTATACAATACATATTATATCTACCTAGTGATTTATCTTTTTGAGCAGGTTGATAGTCTGCTGACAAATTCAACAATTGTTGAGAAGGTTGATAGTCTGACAAATCGAACAAGTTGTTTTCTTTTCTGTTACTAGTACTCTCCATTTGAAGTGATTGAACAGCTTGAGGTATATTTTCTTCAGTCGTCACTTTAAATGGAGAAGATGATGAAAAAATTATGTTATTTGATGGAAATTCAAGACTTAATAAAAATTTATTTATTTAATTCAAAATATAAATATTTTTTTAATATTTTATACAAGGGATATTTCAATGATTTACTATTATATGGATTAAATATGCCAATATAACAATTGGGGTAATTATCGCAAATTGATCTTGCACAGACATAATTAAAAAAACAAAGCATGACATTTTTAATATTATGAATAGGGACTCCAGTTGAATTAATATTTATAGAACTTAAAATGTTTTAAATATTAGTTTTATAATTACTAACATTATTAATAATAGTAAGTATTTTTATTTTCATTTTTTACTAACCTTTCTGAATTTTTGGAGACTGGTAAACTATGTTCTACATAATAACTTAGCCTTCTTTTTACATTTAATGTTCCACTGGGGATATTATCTGTTTGTAATGTTGAATCAGTAGGTGTAACTGAAATTTTATTAAATTAATGTTATATAAAATTGTATCATTCTTAATTGGTATAATATTAACTGTAGTCTGTAGTATTAACAATGATTGTCTTATATATAGGAAATTACCATTCACAATGTTCAATTCTATAGATGTATTGGATTCCATTGCTGCGTTGATATCTTCTTGTTCAACTTAAAATATAAAAGGGATACATAATATAATACTTTATTCGACTTTGAATTATTATTTATGGTTTTTTAAAAATTACTTATTAAATCATCATCAGAAGCTGGACTCCACATTTCCTCATCATACAATTTTTTCTTTTTTTCAATTTTCCTTTTTTTAATGTTTTTTGTATGGTATACGTTTTGGGTTGATTCAGATAGTTCAGTAGTAGATAAATCAGAGATAATTTCAGATATTTTAGCTTTGTTACGAGCTATTGTATAAGTGTCAAGACAAAAACCAATATACAACAATTATTATAAATATAAATTACATGAAAAAATATTGTAATATCAGATATGTGTATATATAAATATGCAGATAGATACAGTACAAATACTAATACTACAGATTAACCTATCATGTTAAGTACCATATTTTAATAAAAGCATAAAACAATTTGTATCATTATATTCAAATATACTTACCATAGCTTTTATTATTCAATTTACGGGCTTCTAAATAATCAAATTCTAATATATTTGGTAATGATCTGCGTGATATCATTGTTTTAGCATTTTTTCTCGGCCAAGCGCATTTATGGTTTTTATACCAATGCGAAGGCACAGCTTCAACCGAATTATCATCCTTAAAAACAACTACACACCACATTGTATAACGATAAATAGCTAGACAAATCTAAAAACAAAATAAAATAAACAATTGGATGTGCACTTAAGTTAATTTATACTAAACATAATAAATACATATTTAGGTGCCTATATATAGGGTAATGATTTGTATACAAATAAGATTAACGTAAAAGCATAAATTACTTAAACTTTGTGGGTACCTATATCTCTTAATACAATACAATGCAAGTATTAATTATTAATTAACTATTAATTAAACATTATAAACATAAGGCTACCTATAACAATTTTTTTGTAGAATGAATTATTGGTAGTGCTATAAAATTGTTATTAAACGGTAAAACTATCATTTTATTTTTGATATTATTAATGGTATACGATACATAATTATCTGATAATTGGTTAACAATATAAATATTTAAACATGTTGATTCAATAGGTTTAATGAATAATGGACGTTTGTTTTCAAACTGTTTACATATTAAAATAATATCTTCAGTGTTTTTGTTTTGAATTATGTTCAAAACTTTTAAAACATGATCATGAGTCAAAAGGTATGAGTCAGCTTCAATATGTGTTTTAATACTCATTGTTTCGAATATTATGGTTCTAAATTGATCTCCAGTCTTGATATACTCTAAAACAGGGCCACATTTGTGCAAACCAGCTAACCGGTATAAAGATTTTTTTAGTTTTATGGTTGATTTTAAGTCACAAATTTCTTTATATCGATTCACAGCTTGTTCTAAAGGCTTGTTTGGCTTTCTCAGCATTCTTTTTAATGAGCACATGTAATTTTCAAATGGAAATGCTGTGCAAGTATCCAACGGTCCATATCGGTCATAATCTTCATAAATATGTGTTAGACCATGAATGTTATGCGAGATAAGATGACGGCCATAAATTTTTCAAAATTTTTAACAAAATTATCTAATAGTATACGAGAAACATTAATATACTCTGCATAATCAGGACTTAATAAAATTATCATTGCCACACTTAAACCAAAAAAATGTTTCCATTGTTCATCGTGTAAAATAGGTTTAGTTACAATTATACCAATATATAGTAAAAAATTTCTAAATTCAGTCGCTTTCCAACGACTCACTTCAAGTAGTGTTCTAGGTTTCCTAGCAAATTCACAAGGCACGTGGGTTTTCAATTGTTCCAATGCTTTAGACATTTCTTCGATTTTCCACGACGGATGTCGTATTCCAATTGGTCCTTTGATCCATAACATTATGAGTTTTCGTACAGTCCCTAGGCACACCAAATGCATGTAGTCTAAAGAAAATGTAGTAACAACATCAAACATTGGCAATGTTGCTAAAAGAGAAGTGTTGCCTACATGATGTTCTTCTTGTGACTGAACTAAATAATTTTGATGAGTCCTTGTTGGCGGACATCTTATGGATGGTGTATATGGAAAACAAATTCTATTGGCCAAGTATTCTCCTTCAATTTCACATTTTGAGCACGAATAAAACCCTGAATGTCCTATTATCTTTAAAACATATGATTTTTCAGGCGCATCGCAACACATAGTTCGAATGGAAAAATTGTACTTTTTATTATCAATATAAAGACCTTGTTCTATTAAAACTTTGGATTCATCAATAAAATCTTTAATAAAATCATTGCTATCCTTTGGTTTTTCTTTTCCACAATATATTCCAATTGGAAATACACTCTCATTGTTAGGATATATGTAAGCTAGTATTGGCCAAAACTGTTCAGAATTACTTTTAAATAGTGGCAATCCGTCGATTCCCACAACTATTTGAATATTTAAATCATCTTTTGAACATTCTGACACATTTTTTTTAATACCATTGGCAATACCAAAATGGTGATATTTACCTGGTTCTACCACACGCAGATTAGGTTTTGAATTATTATTTATCATTATAGTTCTAGCGTCTTTAGGAATATTTTCAAAGCAACTATGTTGTCTTAATATTAATAATAATTTGCTTAAAGCATTTTGAGGAATATTATATGCAATGGCCCATATGTACAGCAGAGCGACAACCACGACTTACCGCTTTTTTTAAAAATTAATATCGATAAAAATGTATTTGTTGGGTATAGAAAAGCTTGAAAATTCAATACCAGGCTCCTAACATATTGTTACAATAGCAGTTGAAAAATAAAATAAATACATAATCACAATTTTTTTTTTATAAGTAGGTACCTATTCAAAGTTTGAATGTTGCAGAACGAAAATTCGCAAGTTATTTTAAACTAGAAATTCATAAAAAAAATTCTTTTTAAATCTAAGATTTGAAATTTTTTTATAATCTAGACAGATAAACCCTCTCCGCTCAGAATCGTTTTTCGTATACAATGATATAATATCATTGGATTCAAATTTAATTCCATCCATTACAGTAATCCCCTTGTAACCTATTGTACAACAGAGCGACATCCACGACTTACCCGCTTTTTGTTATTATTTTTGGTATATTTGTTTTTTAATAAAACCTCCTAATGTTTAAATTATTATTAACTTTTACAATTTAAGAATACGTGATATTATTATATGAATATTTATATATAATTACTAACCTTAATGTTGCAGCTAGTTTTTCCTTCGGAGTTATTGGAAATTTAACCGTGGTTGTAGGTGCTTTAAATATGTCCTTTGCAATACCAGATCGAATTGAATTTTGGTTAATCTAAAATAATTATGGAATTTGGTTTCATCATCAATTAGATGATTGGAAATTAGGTTTTGAAATGCCCCTTCCTCACATCTGACTACAAACATATCATGTACTTTTTTTCTTTTGCTGTTTTTTTAGGAATAGTAAACTTATAATTTGTTCATCTCGTTCCTCTTCTTCAATTATATGTTGAATAACCAAGGATGTCACGTCTTCCATGGTGAATGGTTGGTGATGTAGGTACTAAACTAGTCTATGTAAAATGTTTAAAATATTTGACTGCATGCAGTCACAGACTTCTATACTTATATATTATAGAAGTCTGTGCATGCAGTTGACTGTAAAAACAAAAACAGTTTTGCTGCATGCGACGGTCGCTGCAGCGACTGCATGCAGTCACTGTTGCAGTCGACTGCAGAAACGTAACCGCACCTTTAATAATATTAATATAAATGTATATTATTATATCATGACAAATGAAACAAATAATCTTATTTCTCATGTATTATATTAAATTTTAGTAGTTATACTATATAGACCTATAACATATGTATTTTTTCATGTATCATATCATTTTTTGATATTATGTAAAAGAATTAGTTAAAAATAATAAAATTGCAACTTTTTAAACACAATTTTCGGTAATTTGAATGCAATTATTAATGCCTTCAATTTTACTACTTTTTCAACTACAACATCCACGCCTTAATAATACAAATGAGGTAATTAAAATATTTATATTTTCATGAGGGTATTCAGTTTAAATATATATTATAATTAAATGTATTATCTAGCATGTAGTTTAATAAATCTACATATAATCTCATATATAATGAAGTATGTTCATATACTTTCATCATATAAAGCTGTTTTCCTTATAGTAGTTAAGTGAACATGGTGTTGTGTACCAGTGACCTACTTAAAATTCAAGTAGTTACTTTGTCTTGTCTATAATTGAGTGAAACATTATTATGGATTGTTTGATTAATTGTTATTTATTAATTAACTTAGTATTTTGTTTTAACATCATAAAAATTATTTTATTTAATCATAATATTATATAGGTATTATATTTCTTGGGAGTGCACACTTTTCAAATTATAAATTATTATTTATGTCTATTAAAATAAATTAATTTAGTGTATTAATTTTTGTTTTTGAATATTATTACATTTAACACTTATCTGACTAAATATGTATACTTTTATCCCAAAATGTATAATAGTAAATAAGTGGACTAGTCAATAATAGTAAAGGTAAAATGATGCAATAAGAATATTTTTAAGTATATTAATTAATCATGCTATATCATATCTTATAAAAATAATAGATAATTTCTATACATCACAAATGCTAGTTTGTATACCAGTCAATCTTAAAGATGTATATTAACAATATCCACCAAAACTTTAAATAGTTGTCTCATTCAGACTTATTTTTTAGCATAAAAAAACAGATATTAAATATAAAAATTAGATAATTTTATCCATATAAAATATAAATGATAACTAATAGGTACATATCTAATAGACATTGATGTATATTTACTGGGATAGTCTCTAAGCTTTCAACAATTATTGTGTATCAAATTCTATCATTTATAAATTATAAGTAAGTACAGTGGAAGGTGATATAACAATAAATAATTCTAATGGCCATCATAATCAGTGCTGTAGTGGAGGGTATACGGCCGTATACTTTCTGGTTATTTCTAATAAACTCTGTATACCTTCTGATTAAGTCGTATCCTCTGTTGTAGTGAAATTACCAAATAATATAAAAATAAAAGTCATTAGATTATTATTAATATTTTTGATAGAAAAAAAAAATGTTTAGTTTTAATTTTAATTTGTACAATTAATGTATGTGTGTTGTGTTATTTAACCTCTACCAAAGTGAAATCTAATGATAGTAATATAGTATAAATGTTTTATATTATAACTCATAGTATACCCTCTGCTTGTTTTAGGACTACAGCACTGATCATAATATTGTCATAATTTTAATAGGTAGGTACAGTTGATAAAAGATCATAAATAAAACTACTTCTTATACATTTTCAACTGAAGTAAAGCAATTTAATTATAAAATGTAATAATTGTTCAATTCAATAGGTTTAACAAAATCTTTTACACGCTTCCACATTCAGTACAGAAACATATAGGATATAGATAAATATAAATAAATACAATAGTCAATTATAATAATCAATTATTATTATAGTTGTGTTTACTGTTTTAGGCTGATTTTATATCATATTATATTAGTGATAAAAGAATTCTTCAAAATTAAAACTATCACTGTCAGAAAAACAAACATGAAACAAGTAATTAACCATCATATTTATTATTTTTAACCCTTTTAACCCAGCATGGTTTTGAAAATAATAGAACAAAAAAATACAGTATATCTAACAATATTTGAATAAATTAATATAAGACATTTCATAGTAAATAACTACAAATTTGATCTAAGAATTTTTTTTTTTAAATTTAAATTTTACCTTTGCAAAGTAATTAAACAATTAATTACAGTAACTTATAATATAAGATTTTAGTAAATAAACATGTAACAACATAATCATATCAAAAATACATTTTTCAAGATGGAAAATTGGTTATTAGAATTATTATATTTCTTAAATCTTAAACTATTATAAAATATTTTTTTATTTCTCCTCTACACAAAGAACATCTGTAATATGGTAAATTCTTATATGGTGGCATCTTTGTATATGTTTCATGACAAGGAGCACACAATCCTTGATGCTGACAGGGTGATGCTACGACAGTGGCCATTGAATACTTGCATATATAGCATTTTTCTGATACAATTGGTTCAACTGAAAATTCAAAGTACTTATGTTAAATGATAATTATGTATATTAATTAATGTAATATGCATGAATGGTTAATGATTATATATTTTTAGTTTAATATTTATTTACAGGTCGTCTTCAAGACAAATGTTGATAGTTTGTGGTAATACTGGTCTTGCCGGTTGTGGTATATCCTCTTCATTGTCCAGCCCATGAAGAAGATGCAATACTAAAAATAAAAGATTATTATGAATATTTTAGTTGTTTCTTAGTGAGTACCTATATTAAATTTTACTATTTATTTGTCCATCAACAATAGACCATCTTTGTAAAATTTGTTCTATGGCATTAAATGGTTTTCAAATCTCTAAAACCGGTTGTATTTCAGGAATAGGTTGGGCAAGAAGCATTGGTCGAACTACTCCAAAATTTGGAGTGATATGTTTAGTGCATGCCAAAAATTCCATAACTGTGTAACGCCCTTCAGTCAACAGCCTAGAAGCCAAATCAATGTTTCTTTGATGGTCTATCCAGATTTGCCGTTGTGGTTCCCTGACCTGGATACCATCAATCGCCAAGTTATAATCGGCCAATACACCACTAAAGTATGTAATTAACCCTTCTGTAAAATTGAAATGTTGTTTAACACCTATTATGGATAATTATATTTTTTTTGTTAGAAATTTGTAGTTGCTTTATAGTTATAGTTAATAAAAATTTTAAAGTTACGAAGGAAAAATGTTAAAAATGTTTTATGTTTAAGGTATATAAGCAAACATAATACAAACATATACATTAGTAAAAATTATAAAACAAATTACTTAAAAACACCCATGGTTCTGGTTGATGCATATTACCTATGTGCATACGAAGGTGTTGATGGCTAACTTCTAATACATTATTTGTCCGCCAAATAACATCATTCACAGACAAGATATCTGCATTTGGTCATATATAATGTATATATTATTTTTTAAATGCACTATAGTTATTATTCAATATTTCTCAAACATTGTAAGTATTTTACCTTTCATATTTAAATTATAAACAATTGAATAAGTTAAAATAAGTATATAAATTTAATTTGAAAAAAATGTGTTAAATACTTAAACCAAGTTCGCAACTATTAATATTAACATTTCACCTAACAATTTTACAACTAGCCTATACATGTAAACGATTGGACAAGTAAATTAGTAATTGACCAATTGAAATTAAAATTATGTTAAATTGTAATGCAGCAAACTCCCGATGTCATCTTTTAATATTTATCAGGATTTACAAACCTTGGAGCCATGTTGATTTATAATATTGAAAATATCAATCAAATTTTCTACAGCTTTCCTCTGGTAAATTATTTTCGACATTTTCTGAATAAAAATCTATTATAGAGACAAAACCTTCCATCACTTTATCCATAGGCAACAGCGGTAATGCCATTAACATATGAATAATGTCGTACACACCTCGATGTCCAGTACACATTTCTATCATTCCTGACTCCTGTAATAAATTTAAGTTTGTTTATTACATATTAATTTAACTAGGTATCAAAAATATTTATAAACTTACTGAATTCCCCTACTTTTCTCCACAGAGCACATTATTAAAAATTGTTTTCAATGAAACCATTGCGGCTCTTTCAAAATCCACAATAATTGTTTGTGGTGTCCATTGTGGCTCAATTTCTAACAACCTTTTAAACAAAGCATTATACGCCCTCACTTTCTTTCTTGAAATCAATGCAAATGTTACTGGGAAACCCTAAAACACAAATATTTTATAATTAAAAATGTATACATAGTTGGATGAGGGGTTTTATAATATAAGTATTCCTTGCTACCACTTACTGCTGTACTTGAACATTTAGTTTTTTGTCAATGTCTATCCTCCTTCCCTCCCTTTCCTAATTACTGTGTTATGTACCTCAATAAGCTCAATATACTTGGATATGATATTTATGAATAATTAGTTAATAAGAAAAACATCTTACAAATGGATTTATTGGTTTACCTAAGGTAAGCAATGATTATCATATTGTAATTTACAATATTTGTATAAATTAATATAACTATATATAGGTATAACTCACGGTGTTAAATGTTATACCCATTATAACATAAAGCTGTTGACACTCCCGGTTAAATGATGGAGCAGCACTAAATGTACCATCCATCAAAAATGTTGTTCCAGTCCTAAGTGTACTGAAAAGGAAAACATAGGTTTTATACTATTATTTAAATGTATTTACATACATATCAATATAATTAATTTTATAGGTATATAGTATTAGTACTAAGTAGGTACATATAGTTTACTATTTAATTTCTGGTAATACAAATAACATTGTTATCCCTTCTTCAGGGACAGTGCCTATTTTCCCCTTATAAATGGGTGCATTATTCATCACCAGGACTCGGAACTTTATGCATTTGCATCTTTTTCAGGAAGCGGCATATTTAAAATCTGATTCGATACAAATTCATTTCATAAACCATACAACTGAAATACAAAAATTTATATTGCATATTTTAGTAAATTTATATGATTTTGCATATTTAAATTTTTTGGGTATATAAATGCATTTTATGTTAAAAACGTATTAGAAATCAACAATATACAAGTTTTCAATAATTGAATATTGTAAATTTGTAAATTAAATGATTTACAACTAAAAAGTCTCCGCACATCGTTGCCTTTTTCTAAGAGCTGTCACTATTGTAATCGGTGACGCTCGCCCGTATCGTTAAAAGTGTTTATACTAAGAAATAAGAATTGGCCATAACTCGTAATCGTAATGACCGACCAGGTTTTTATGTATTATATTTATGTCAACGTCGTTGGTTAGATAAAATTTAACAAAATACCCATATACCAATTGTATTGTGTTGTACCACTTATACTGAGGTGTATGTAAGTATGTGTGCGTTCGTGTATCGAAAACATATTCGATAACGGTGGTCTTGTAACTTTAATAAATTTAGTGTGTTCGACGTTCGTATATCGTATTGTTCCGTGTTCGCTTGTGCTCGATTACCGTTTATGTGCCACGTAAAATTGTGATTTTATTATTTGACAGACAAAAGTTAAAATGCCTAAAGAAAAAAAAAATTTAAGTAGTCGTTTAAATACTTTCGTGTCCGAATTCGGTAAAAAATGTTTTTAGTATTGACACTAGAGTATTATTTTGCAAATATTGCGAAACGAAAGTAGATTCTGAAAGAAGATCCAGTGTAATACAGCACTCGAAAACAGAAAAATATTTGCGTTCTGTTAAACGTAAAGAAGATCAAAAAGAGACCAAATGCCAACCACTATTAACCAATGATTTATCGTCTAAAAAATCGAAGTTCAACCTGGATTTATGCAAAGGTATGGTATCTGCTAATATACCACTTAATAAATTATCAAATGTAGAGTTTCGGAAATTTTTGGAAGATTATTCTGGAAGAGATGTCCCCACAGAATCAGTACTTCGAAAATTCTATTTAGACGACTGCTACAACGAAATGATGGAAAAAATTAGACAACATGTTTTCGACCGAAAAATTTGGGTATCACTTGATGAAACAACAGATGCAGAAGGTCGGTATATAGCAAATCTAATAATAGGGACTTTGGAAGAGGATACTGGTCAAATTTTTTTACTGAATACTGAAGCACTAGAAAAGACCAATCACTCTACAGTTAGTAAACTTTTTGACAAATCTTTAAGCATTTTATGGCCTGATGAGATAAGACACGACGACGTTTCATTATTTTTACGGTTTTATCTAAAAATATTGGTTTAATGACGCTTAAACAAATCTCGTCAATACTTAGTGGATCAATCTCCACCATGGATGGTCTTCTTGAAGATCTGACAACAAATGACCTTATTTTCTACAAGTACGCACCAATTACGTCCGTGGATGTCGAAAGATCATTTTTTGTTTACAAAAACCTTCTGAGCCACAACAGACGATCATTTAAACTCGAAAATATAAAAAAGCATCTTATCATTCAGTGTAATTCATGTAAATATAGCAATTAATACTTAACATGATTTAATAATCACTGTATTTGATAAATTCTATTTTTTTAAATTTAGGATTCAAAATAAAAATATGAATAAAATATTTATGATTCAAAAATAATTTTTTTTTATAATTAAACTTTAAAATGTATCTTTTTATAAAATAATAAATGCATATTTTACTGCATATTTGCGTTTTTTTATTGCATACGTTCATTGATTTTTGGTGCATAAAGTTCTGAGCCCTGTTCATCACTGAAAGATGAGCGTAGTCATAAATAAGAATATGGTATAGATGAACAACTACCATGTTAGAAAAAATGACATTGCAAACAGCGCTCCTGGTGTTTGGTATAAGTACTATGAATTAAATAGTGGTTCTCATTATATTACTTTCAACTTTCAAGGCTTCTCATTTTGTTACCATATACTCGGATGTTATTTTTTGATCTGAGCCTGTTTTTTTTTTTTATTAGGTATAAGTATATTATATAGCCCGATAATAATTATAATCTATAACTTTTTATTGGTGGATAGTATTAAGGTAGGTTAAAATATAATAAACAGATTGTTACAATACAACTTTAAGTACATTTTATTACACATCACAAGTAAATAAATACAAATAAATATAATAATATAATAATTATTATAAATATAATATTTGTAATAAATACACATACATAGCAAGTAAATAACAATATAAGAGGATAATAATAATAAATATAATATTAATATAATAATATAATAATATAATATAAGTATGTAAGTACTTTGTATAAAAACCGATTGGCGTTAATCATTATAAATAAATAAATAAATAAATATAATATTTGTAATAAATACAAATACAATATTTAATGATATGCACTTTCTAGACAAATATGCAAATGCCTAAAGTTCCGAGCCTTGGTTATAACAAATGATAACAGCTAACAGTACTGTATAGGATGTCTTTAATTTTCATATTCCATTTTTTAAATCTATTATTCGAATCTTTCAAATCATGTTGATTTATAATATACCTAATGATTATGCTTCATTGTAAATGATTATTCAATTGTAAGTAGTAGGTATTAAACTTTAAATACTTCAGAATTTTTTTAATTTATTGTAATATTTATTATTTATACTAACTGTCTAACCAACTGAAACATATTAACAACTCTCGTGGCCAGATAACTAATAAATTATTCTAGCTCTTGGCAACTTTCTAATAATTTCTTGTACCTATAACCAATAGGTTTTGCTAATTTGTCTAGGATAACAGTCTTATAAATTCATTATTATTTGTTTGCTAAACTATCATATCATTCAAAACTCCTAAAAATAGATAGAAATATTAATATTTAAATAAAAAGAAACAATGTGTTGTAATAAAATAATGTAAATTAAAAATTAAAACCTTCATTTGGTTTGATGGTTTTGTATAAAATATTTTGTTTTACATTAAAACTGTTTTGTAAATCGCGAATTTCTTATTATATAATTTACCTCGTGCCAATCTTATATTTTAGTTTATTTTTTGATATATAGTAAACAAATTCAGACTCAGTTTGAAAACACTCAACTGTTGAATTTGGGCTGAAGATAATGTCTCATATAAACTTTCTTTAAATTCATGGTCAATAATTAAATTAGGCAACCATTTTATTTCTTATTTTCATATCACTTATATTATTCTATTCATAACGTTTAAGTATCATATTCCCCTCTTGGATTTCTTGAATCTATTTTGAATATTACCATTGTTACTTCCAGTCATTCTTGGTTGTATATGTATGAGATATAAATGGAGATATATATATATATATACGTTAAAAATCTAATTATTAAAGTATACCTATTATTTAATTACCTGCATTAACATTAAAGAATTACAAAGAATTACAATAATTTATTACTTTGGAAGATTGTGGTGATGTCTGAACAGGATTATGGCAAGTATTTTCGGCATTATAATTTATACCCTCAAGAGGTTCAATTTCCATCTATGTTTATTTCATCTTGAGATACAAGTTCTAACACCTTTACACTTTAGTAATGGATACATAGAGGTTGATATAGGTAAGTACTACAGAAACAGTTGTAGATATAATTTGGATATTTAAAGAAAGTATTACTTATTTACTTACTGGAACTGATATACTACTTTAAAACAATTTAAATGTGTTTAATTGTTTAAACATTAAGTGACTAGATACCGATTTTTGGTATCAATACCTAGGTATCTTGATAATACCTACCTTCATTTAAATTGAACAATGCCTCTCATCTGTCTGCCCTTTCATCTATACATTTGTTTAAGCCAATTATAAATAGATGATTTGTAAAATATATGAATTTATATGAATTAAAAATTATAAATTAACAGTAAGTTATAAGTTTATAAATAGTATAAAACTGAGATCAGAGCTATGGTAAGGTTACCTACTAATATAATATGTAGATATGCATCATAGGTATATATATTATAAATTCTAAAAAAACTTTTCATTGTTTGTGTAGTGGTATTTTATTTTTCATAGTAGAATAGGTACTTAATTAATTTTAAATTTATAGTAAATAGATAAAGTTGTCTATAATAACTAAAAACATACCTATTAATTTTTAATTTTGGTTGATAATAGAAGGTAGTACAAATGCTGTACTAATATCTAATAAATGTTAATAGATTTATTGTGTATAATTAAATAAATATACATATATTAACAATCAATGTAATGATTTAAAGTAGTTATCTATTAATTAGGTAGGTAATATTAAGCTTTTACTATTTACTGCCAAAGACAAAATGTAGGAGCTATGTTAACTATTATTATAGTAATATGTAGGTACCACAAATGCTCATAAAAATCATAATATAAAAACATACATGTACAAAATTCATATATTAATTAATAATGCAGATCATAAAAAACAATAATTTTAAACTTTTTAAAATTTAATATATATAAGCGGGTAAACAATATACAGGTAACAGGTTACCTACCTTCTATCACAATTAAAATTTAAAATATCCGAAATATTTATAACTGGTCATAAAAATATGACAAAATTTAAATGTACAAAAATCTAACAATAAATCAAATATAAGTACTTTTTTTATGGCGGAAATGCGGAATTTTGTACAAGCAAATTTATTAATTATATCATTGGTTATAAATATTTATAGTATAGTATCTTTATGATCAATTTTTCTGTAATTTTCTTTTTCGGTGTTGAGTAAAAAATGCCAAAAGTGTTAAAACAATCCTGTTAATCGCGATAGCGATTTTTAATCCTTATTAATGTTGAGAAGGACCTTTAATTAGAACAGTTTGAGAGATTGGAAAATGGTTATAACCAATTTAATAGGAATTTGGATATAAAATTCCTATAAAAATTGTCTATTTATATATTGTGTAGATATTCGATATGATTATAATTTTAAATTTCTTTAATAAGAACAATATAAAAGAAACCTATTTCAATTTCAAGCCGTAGCTATTAAAATTGAAAATAATTGTATGAATTGTTAACTACAATATAATTGTGTTTTTTTGACGAACTGTGTCAAAATTTGAACTTTTAAACTTTATGATCGGGAAAAATGTTTGCCACTAAGTCCAAAATTATTAACAAAAAATTAAGGAGCACAGTTTTTCTACAAATTCGAATTATTCAATTTATTTTTCATTGTAGATACCTACCTACCTATAAGTCCTATACATATAAGCTAAGATGATCAGTGAAAAACTACACTACCATGTTATACATTGGTTTTAAATGTTTTGATTAATCATTTATGAAAATCTTTGGGAAAACATATTTTGAAATTTTAAATTTCCGTCGGCGAAACGGTGGCGGCGAGATGTCCGTCGGCGAAACGGGTGGTGGCGAGTCGGGTGGCGGCGAGATGGTGGCGGCGAGAAGAGCAGGTTCGAGGAGTTGGGGAACGAAATTTGAAAAAGTGGACTGATCGATCTCAAGTAGACATAACACAAAATTCAAATCAGTTTTCAAAAGTATAATCGTATTACTAGGTACATCGGTATGATTGACAAAAGATTGGTATATTTTTATTGAAATAACGGACGTTTGCAATCCCCTTAATTTAAATAAAACAAAGATTAGGAATAAACTATCAACAGATACTGTTACAGGAATTAGGAATTTTACATTGTAAAAATTTATTGAAAAATCAAGACAAATCATGTTTTAACTTTGATATTAATTCTGAAATAATAAAAAAAATGAATAGCTCAATATATAATAAATAGAATTATTTTTTTTTTTTAATAAATTACATTTTTTCAAGTGGTTTTAATTTAATTTAGTTACTCAAAAGTCTGGGATGAAAGTTCAAATCACATTTATTTTATATTAAGTTTTATTAGTTACCTACCTAACACAAAGTTTAGCGTAAACGTTAATATTTTTTTGTTATTTGACAATTTCTAACTATGAATTTTTTTTTTATTCAATTATATTTTTTTCAAATTGTTTATCTAAATATTTAAATTTTGTTTTTGTATGCTTTTTTTATTAATTTAATTTAGTTACTAAAAAGTCTGAGATGAAAGAACAAATCACATTTATTTTATATTATGTTATATTAGTTACCTACCTTTCACAAAGTTTAGTGTAAACGTTATTATTTTTTTGTTATTTGACAACTTCTTAACTATGTATTTGTTATTAATAAATTATAACATTTGTGTTATATTATTGAATATTATCTGCCAGTTATGTATATTGTATATTATTGTCAAAATTATAACATTGCATTTATTTTTTAAATCTTATTTCACCAAACATTTAAAGGTTCATTCAACAGAAAGTAGGCGCGGAAACTGTTCAAGTGTAAAATAATACTACCGGCCGTGGTAGACGGTAGTACCTGTAAATTGTATCAATATTCAATTATCTATTTGAATTTTGATTTAAAGAGTTTAGACGGCTTAGTGGTTGTGTATTTGACATTTTGATAGAATATGTTAACTGTTGGAGTTCTGATAAGAGTTGGTGAGCGTAGCGAGCGCGAAATTTTATAGTGGGGCTTTCTGGGGATTATTGAGAGTAAATTTCGAGATTTATGACATTTTTATCTGGCAACACTGATGCAGCGCACTCTCGTCCTATCGTTCGAACTGCTACTATTGCCCGTCTATTAGTTTAAGGTCTATGGAAAAAATAAATCAATAATAGTCATTACTGATAGTTAGTAGCCAGTGATGATTGATGATTATTGTTTATTTTATTATGATAAAGAAGAAAATAATTCAAATTTCCTAAAATTAAAAAAAGTGTATAAAATAAATGACAATATCTTAATAGTTATTACAACCATTAAAATTTTTCTAAAAATCAGATTTACAAATTGGCTATTTTGAATTATTTAAAAAAAAATTCAATCAAATTTAAAAATTGTGCGTGCGGGTACGTTTAAGCTGCGATGTTATATTATACGGGTTTGAACCGTCGTGGTACAGTTATCCCAATCATGATAAGAACTATGTCATAACATAGTACCAACCTTGAAAATAAAAATCCCAAAGTATTCTATTTATTAGAATGAAGACCGGTCTCGTCGGCTCAACATTTGGCGCGAAAATATATTTAAATTATTACAGCCAGCAATCACTCAATCAATAGCAAACATCCAAACAAAAACATAATTAAGAATTAGATTTAGTATTTAGTAATTTATTATTAATGAGGTGATCAAGATTAGGTATATTAAGTATGAAATATAATACATATGAATTTTTTTATAAGTCAGTCAATCGGCAAATAATAATAATGATAATAATATATACTTAAAATCATTTAATGAGATTTTGCATTTGGTACACAATCAGTTACATTTTTATGGAAATTGTATGGTTTCTTTTTTTGGTGACTGTGTTCTATTGAAGCAGGTATACCTACCTGTTATAATTTAATGCAATTATTAAATCATTTAACAATAAGTTGAAGGTAAGCATTTACTTCCTCTTGTCATTCCAGGTTAGGTACCTGCCCGTACTAAATTATGGGGGCCCCCAGTCTCAACACAGTATTTTATATTACAATAATTGTTTAAGTGTCTCCATAGAATATAGAAAATATATTTAAGTATAAAATATTAGGTGTATCATGCATAAACGCTAGTATAAATCTGGTTAGAAAGTTTTATATTAATAAGTATTGAAAAATAAATATAAACTACAATTAACCCTAACAATATTATTAATAAGGGGACTGCACATAGTGAAACATAAAAAAAAAAATTATTTCTATCTATTACTTAATAAAAAATGTTACCAGAATGCCAGCATACTATTTTTTTATTATTATTTTGTATTTAACTAGGACTGAGATTTTGATGCCCTAAAAAATCTGAAAAAATGGGAAAATAACTTAAAAACTCAAAAATAAAGCACTATAAAAATGCATTTAAATTATTATTATATAGGTTGAACATTGTAAAAAAAATGTTAAATGATACTACGGTGTGTATTTTTTTGCTTTTTATGTGTGTAGGTTGTAATAAAATTAATAAAAATTAGATAAGAAGTATAAGCTCTAATAAATACTAATTACTTTAAAAGTTGAAAAAAAGTATGTGTAATTAGGTACTTAAGAAAATGTAAGAATTTACTGAATTTCTTTTACTAATTTACTATTCTGATGTAGCATGATAAATTTAAAAATAAAATATAGCAGGTAAGTGAATGTCACTCTTCTGTACAGTAGGTTACAAGTGTGTTACTGTAATGGATGGTATTAAATTTGAATTCAATGATAAAATATACAAAAAACGATTCTGAGTGGAGCAGTTTGGCAGCTTGTCAGTCTAGGATATGTTATACTATATTAAATATTTGTAATTATTTTTTTTTTTTTAAATGTAGATATCTATAAAATAAATTCCAAGTTAATCAAATCATATTCTTAATGTGTCCAATAACCCAAAGCTAAAATTGTTATTTTTGGTTATTAATTTGGTAAATTCATCCAAATTTGAACTTAAAATAAACTGTGTTTGAATAGTTTTTAGATTTTTTTGCAGCAACAAACATATTTTATTACCATAGGCTACTCCGTGACCAGTATGTGATTCATTGTTAAGTACTCTCCACTGACCGTGCCAATTTTGCATACATCTATATGTTGGGTTAATTCTACTATTCACAAAATCTTCAATAGGTTTATTTGACATTGCTAAAATACTCTCATGATAACATCTATTAATAATAAAAAGTATATAATAACAAAGTATATAATTCTAGAGGCAGTTCTTCAGTTTAGAAGTTTATTTTAAAAAATACACTTTCAGAAAACACAGACAAGTACATTTTTGTATTTAACCAACTAACCAAGTCAGCATATTGATTACAGTTTGTTCTATTTTTAGTTTGTCTATTGTTGTTATTTATATGGAGTGAGTGCAACATTTTTGGGTTATTTCATTTTTTTTTTTTTTTTAAATTACCTGGTTTGTATCGACCGTGCATTATAAAAAGTTTCCATATACTTTGTATATGGTGTTCCTATATGTATCACTGTGTAGACGTGTAGTATAACTGTAGACTGTAGTATCAGACTTCAGTAACTTCAGTGCAAACGGGTGTAAACTGTAGAAGACGTGTTAAAATATAAAACCACTCAAATAACTCGTTATCCCAACTTCGAAAATATATTTGGTTATTTTGGTCTTCAATGAGCATGGTTGTAGTGATGTACCCATCGAAATAGACAAACAATACTATTTATATTGTATTGTTTATCTATCTCGATGGATATACTCCTATAATATACTGACTCCTATCAAGATAATATTCTGATGTTATTATAAATATGTATTTATTAAGAAGTACCTATATTTGCTATTTATTCGCTATTTATAAACTTACATTGGATATAATATATTTTTTAACGGCGGACTACGTAGGTTAGGGCGTACAGTATCTCACCTTGAGCCCAATGAAATTCCCATGCGGAATTTTTTTCGATATTCAAGGTTGGTAACAAAACATTTTCCTTATCACGATTGGGATAACTGTACCCAGCCCGTTTGAACGACCGGCAGCGTCGTCCATACAGTAAAATATTAATATATTGGGTAATTTATTTTTAAAATTAACAGCATTGTCGGGTGCTTATCGCTATTATCGAAATATTAATTCTATTCATTTCTATTTTCTACTGTGACCTGCGACTAGTCGGATGTATATTGTTGTCATACACTCATACGAGTCATACGTATTGTGAGTATAAAATATATTGTTTTTAATTTTAATTAGTTCATTAGTTCAACATGTCAAATTCTATTCATAATTTAATAAATATTAAATTTTCTTCATTAACGTTTAAACAAAAATTAACAATAAAAAATGATGGAAGGCCTTTACCAGAATTAAAAGATTTAAAGACTAAATAAAAAAAAGGAAAAAGTGAATATTTTCAGGATTTTAATCCAGCATTATATCTCAAGAATAAATGGTTATGTGGATGTAAAATAAAACAAGCTCTTTTCTGTTTTCCTTGTATACTTTTTGGTGGTGAAACAGATATACCTAACTAAAATAGGAGTCACTGATTTGCAACATCTAAATGCAAAAATTATTAAACATGAAAATTTATTCAAACATATTCACAATGCGACAAACTTGAATTTGTTAGGCAAAGTTAATATAAGACATCAAATTGATATTGGTTATAAAATAGGTATCCAACGCCATAACGAGTTAGTAGACAAAAATCGCTATATTCTAGATAAAATTCTAAATTGTATTAAATGTTGTGGTAAACACAAATTACCACTTAGAGGTCATGATGAAAACACATCTTCAAAAAATCAGGGCGTTTTTCGCGGAATTCTTGACCTTTGTACTGATTTAAACTCTAGTTAGCGTGATCATTTTGAAAAATCTACTGTTTTTAGAGGAACTTCAAAAACAATTCAAAATGATTTGTTGGATTCTATTCTATCAGTATGTCGAAATAAAATAGTAAATGCAATTCAACAGTCAGAATTTATTTCCATAATTGTTGATGAAACAACTGATATTTCAAATATCTTTCAGTTGGTTCTTATACTTAGATACGAAGTACAAGGTCGACCTGTTGAGCGGTTTTGGGGTTTTGAGAAACCGAATGGACATAATGCCGAAGCATTATCGCAAACTATCTTTGGCTTAATTGATCTACTTCTAGAAAAACCACCTAATAAATTCATAGCTCAGTCATACGATGGTGCAGCGGTTATGAGTGGCCAAAAAGCTGGTGTTAATGTGAAGATAAAAGAACAGTACCCATTCGCCTTTTTTATTCACTGCTATGCTCACCAATTAAATCTCATAATGATACAATCAATTTCAAAAAATAAGCAGGTTCGTATATTTTTTTCCAATTTATCGGAAATACCAGTGTTTTTTTCTCATTCACCACAGAGGGTATCAGTGTCAGACGAAGTGGTCGGTGTTCGTTTGCCAAGAACAGTACAGACTAGATGGAATTTTAATGTAAGAACCGTTAATACTGTTTTTGAACACAGAAAAGACTTGATAATTTATATGGATAAAATAATTGAAATATCTTTACAAACTAAAACAATTAATCAAGCCACTGGTATTAAAAGGCTTCTAGAAGATACCGATTTTATATTTTGGTTGAATATATTTCATAAAATTATGCCACATGTTGATTGTTTATATAGTTCTGTCCAAGCTAGAAAAACAGACCCTGTTTAAGTAAATAACTCGGTAAAATTATTTATAAGTGAAATAAATAAAATTCGTGAAAATATGTCATCAATTTATATAACAGTTTTAAACCAATCGGACTTACCACATTCAAATAAAAGAAAAACTAGCGAAGACCCAAATATTACGAAAAGAATTATTGCTTTAGAAGTATGTGATGTTTTAATAAGTCAAGAAAAAAGTCGTTTTAGTTTCAACGAACATCTAACTACAGCGTTGCTTTTTCAAAACGAATATCACCCAAAATTTAACAACAAATTCCCAATTGATTATTTACAAAAAACTATACATTGCTATCCTTTCTTTATAAAAGAACGTTTAAGAACTGAACTTGACGTTATTTCTAGCCGTGATGATTTTTTCGGTAATTAAAAGGAATTATTCCTACGATTAACTATATAATATCAAATAATATGAACGATTTATTTAAGGAAGTACTGAAATTACTTAAACTGTTGGCTGTCATTCCGATGACATTGTCAGAAGCTGAACGTGGATTTACAACGTTAAAAAGAATTAAAACTTGTTTGCGAAGCACCATGTGAGAAGACAGACTAACCGCTTTATCTATTCTTAGTATTGAAAGTGAAATGATTGCAGAAGATATAGAATTCGATAAAAAAGTCATCGAACATTTTTCATCAACAAAAAACAGGCGGATGGATTTTATTCATAAAATAACTCCATAAATTAATTATTTTCAAATAAAAAAAAATATATCATGACAATTTTATGAATAAAGTAATAATAAAATAATAATACGTGTATTGTGTGTAATTTTATTATAATATAATATATATATTAATTATTTTATATAAAAATATCCAAAATATAATTTACAATTAATTATACCTGTGATTAGCGGTATTATACTATTTGAAGTCGTGCCCCCACCATCAGCACCCACGAGCCGCCACTGGTAATACTTTTATTGACCTAATATTTAATAATCAAAACTGCATATTATTCATTGTTCTCTAATTGTACTATTTTTTTTCCTTTCCTGTGTTAATTGTTTTATTATTGATGTTTATACTTTCGTAATTTAAAAAAAAAAAACAAAAAATGTTATTATCATACCTTTCGGTTATTGACTTATTGCAACATATTTCTCATTTCAATATGAAATAGTTCAACAAATTGTTAAATTTTTGGCGTGTAAGAAAATTGCTATAATTATATATTTATAAGTAGGTAGGTATTATCGTTATTTTATATCTTTAACAACATTTTATTATTTGTATACAAGAATAATGTGAAATTTGACTTATATTGAAAATTTATATATATATTTTTTTTTATTTATCATTTGTAATTACTAATTATGTTTTCATATATTTACTTTTACCTGCCCTAACAACACAAGTAAGTTCTAAGGACATATTAAGTATGTCCCTTCAGAAACAACAGGAACTTCCTGGGCTGTGCCATTTTAAGTCTTAGGCTGTAAATGGGACGTCCACGGGCTATTGATTGTAATTACGAATGTCCGCCTCCCGAGGACTTCCGGAAATGACTTGAATAGGAACTATTTCATTATCGGGCCAGTAGGCTTCCAAAATAGGTCCCATAACGTGATATGACGGAGGATAAAAAAAGATATCGAAAAAAATGCAAAAATTTAAGGGTGACCGTGCATTCCTTATGGAAACACATGTTATTCATAGCAGTGGAGCCATGATTAGAAACATCTACCTACAACTAAATGGGACCTAACCTAACCACTACCTACGCCAACCTAACTGATATGAAATATATCTATAGTGACAAAACTCGACCACTTAAAGCATGACGCAAGGGCGTATTTGTGAGGGGAAGGGGTGGCGAAGGGGATTCATCCCCCTCCCATCACTCATATTGTTTCTTTATAACACATCGAAATAATATATACCTATATATATTTATACAAGGCCGTATCCAGGATTTTTTTCGGGGGTAGTCAAACCTGTCATATTTATGTAGCCGGTACTATAAATAAATAGTTATTTTAAACATTTGTTAACTATTGAAGAAATGATGGGCCCTTATGCGACGTTGATTTTTGGCATTATTTATATCAGTATCAGTATTTACATCACTATAGTTTTCTGCAATTTGTAATTTTTTTACAGCCTTTTCAAATACATCTGTAAAACCATTCATCACAAAAGGCAAATGTTTATTAACAATTATTATGTACACTATTATCAACATATCTTTAATATGGATTAATAATTAAAGTTTATAACTAGATAATGTTAACCCATATGAGAAAAACATAAAATCATAAAATATGTCTTATGGCATGCCAAAAAAAAGTGGCATTCTATTGGATATTTTTTACTCCACGACATAAGACATTAATCTCAAAAAAAAAAAAAAAAAAATACTAACCATCAGAACCATAGATTTTTATAAAACTGTGTAGTGACCATTTACATTTTTCTGGTTGGTAGTCTGGAGAAACCATTTTTGAAACTAATTTATAGTATATGTTTTTATTAATTATACCATCGGGATAAAAGAAATCATTATTCTTTTTCCAATGTTTACAAACAATTTGAAGTCCATCTTCAAATTCTACAATTACAAAATTCCTGGAAACAACATGAAGGATTATCATTAATATAATAAAAAAATATGACAAAATTGTTAATTTAAAAACATAATATCTTTAAAAGTGTGTACCTATCTTGTGTATATATATTTACAATTAATAAACATTGAGGTTTTTTTTCACATTATTTTTTAGAGATTAACCCTTAAATGTCTGAATGCATTAGAGGAATTGATGCAAAAAAGCTAAATTTTCAGGGGTTGCAAAAAGACAATTTTTATGTTGAATTTCTTCTATTGGCCAAAACAGTTGTTCAGAAAGCTTTTCTACGATGTAAATATCCAATAAAGAAGATTTACATGGTATTTCAAACATATTATTTAACCTCAAAAATTTTCTTCCAATTAAGACTTTACAATTATTTTCATTAAGATGAGCAATATTATTTATTATTAAAATGTCACCATTGTGTAAAGTACAGCAATAATTTTTAGGATCATTAGGAATTAGAGTGAAAGCTTTGCACTTGATACTTGAATACTGTGGATTCTTTGTACTTAAGAGCAAAGGTCCCTCGTAATGTTGTTTTCCATATGTATAATCTATAGTTGAATCACAGTCACAATTCATATTAAGAGAACAAGAATTTATTTCATTTACTCTTCGACTAATTTGCTGCAGGGGCCTGTCATCTTTTCTGATCATTTTTTTAATTTTTTGCATATAGTTTTCAAACCGAAATGTAGAAAAATTATCTAATGAACCATACATTTCTTCATCTTTTGCCAAATGAACAAGAGCATATATATTATGCGAAACATAGTGAACCCGATAGATATCTTTGAAAGTTTCTACAAAATGGCGCAATAAACTATTACTATATTCCAAATACTGAGGTATATAACAATATTTATTTGTACACAGCAATCGAATGGCAACATGTAAACATAAAAAATGTTGAAATATATAATTTTTTAAATGGTTTTTCAGTGTAACAGTACCATAATATAACAAAAACATCCTTAGCTCAGTTGATTTCCACTGCCTAAACATATTTGATGCACGTGGTTTTCTTTGGAACTCCAATGGTACATAAGGTATGATATATTTTTTTATATCTGAAGAAATCGCTTCATGTTTTTTGAAAGACAGCCTTACTCCTAGACTACCTGTTAGCCATAAAGTTATAAGCTTTTTAGTGACTCCTAGGCAAATTAAATGTTGGTAGTCAAATGGTACACAAGTTACCAGTCCTAAATTTGGTATTTGAAGTAAGGAAGTTTCACCTAAATGATAGTCTTCATCCTCATAATTAGCAAATTGCTCATTAGTTCTAAGACTTGCATTACTATCAGGGAAACAAATACGATTTTCAACATATTCCCCTTCAGTCATACATTTTGTGCAGCTGGAATAACCACCGCTTCACACAAAGCATAAAGCTTTTTGCTGGGCTATCTGCCAAGAAGCCTTTAATTTTGAAACCGTATGTTTTTCCATCAAAAAATATTCCATTTATAGTCATATCAAGAATTTCATGAATAAAATCTGATAAAAAGTCATTAGAGCTTTTGTCCTTTCCATGATACAAACCAACCATAAAAACATGGTTATATTGAAAAATAGAACATAATATTGGCCATACTTGACTATAGGACGAGGATGATATTGGCAAACCATCAATATTTACCATAATTTCTATTTCACTCTTGAGAGATGCAAATTTGCTGTGTGTATTCAAAAATTGCATGATACCTTTATATACCCCAAAATGAAAATATTCACCAGGTGAAACTTCTCTTATTTTAGTTTTTCTGGGTGTTTGTAGTAATGTTCTAGCATCAAGTGGTAATGTTTCTGACACATGTGATTTAATTATTTTTAGAAGGCGAGATAATGCGTTCAATCTTATATTATTTTGAACAGCCCACTCAGACAATTCATCTTTTAAAGTTTTATTTTGTACTCCTATATTATTATCAGACTTATGATTACTCATGTTACCCATCTGTAATTCTAAATCGGTGTTGTACGATTGAGAACGTTTTACCTTTTTAGCAACACGATTGAGAACGATGTCGGCAGATCAAAGAAACAATATTTTGTACCTTAAAATCAAACGATTGAGAACGATTTTTCTAGCGACGTTGCCATTTATTGGATTTTGATGCAAATGCATCTTTTTTTGGTGTTATGAAACGTTGTTTTGTAAGTATAAAATGTACGACAATTCTTGCGATTAACAAGAGCCATTTTAGAGCCATTAACAATTTTATCATGGCTAGGCTTTTCCGCTCAAACTATTGCCGTTATATATATACCATACATATATACATAGGTACAAGTTATCGTCGATAATTTTACAGCACACATCCTCCTACACATGCAGTAATTTCTGTTTTAAAGGAGACCCAAACACAAACCGTGGCAATAATCAACTCCATTGAAAATAATATTACAAAAACCATGGCCAGCAAAGATTATAATCGTATTGTTTCAACAATTAATTTATATAAAGAGTTTGAACAAAATAAGGACATTATAAGGTATTTACAATTAACCGGAAATAAGTACTTAGGAAAAAAATATTGATTTTTTAAATTATTAATCCTAAGCTGACAAATAAAATATATAAATATATTGTAAATAAATTTAAATTTTTTAAATTTTTATCTTAAGCTGACAAATATGTTGTATATAAATATAATTTTTTTTACTTTTAATCTTAAAAAATGGATATCTTATATATATTGTATATTGTATTTTTATTTTTAATTAATGTGGCAACGTTGCATAAAAGTGAGCAGGTAAGAACGTTCTCAATCGTGCTATTAAAAAAGGTACGGCCGATAAGGACCGTTCTCAATCGTGTTCTACCCTTCTAAATCACAAAGATTAACATGATTATCCGCATTGAAAGAATTATTAACAAGTGATAATTCTTCATTTCCTTCATGATTGCTATATTTTATATTATTAATATTTTGGTGTGGGACTTCTCTTTCACCCATTCGCTGCACTTTTGGTTCACTAATTAATTTTACAATTCTAGAACTGTTAGAAACATTTTGTTTGACATGAACTATTCGTCTTCTTAGCTGCCTAGCAGATATTTTATTCAATGGCTTACGGTAATTCATACAGTTAAAAAAAAAACCATAATAAATAATAATAATAAAAAAAAACCATGTAGGTACCATTTTGGTAGCTCTATAATTTGAAAACAAAAATTATAGAAGGAAATAAGTTTAAAAATATATATAAACTTATAAAAGTAATTGTAAGACTATTATTTATTTAAGTAATTATTTGGCAATACCTAGATACAATTTCTATGAATTTAAACCTGTAGGAAAATTGTATTAAGTTCTTTTTAGAAGTAAGATAAAATAATCATAATAAACCAACAACTGCAAGCCTTATTTAGACTAAGTATATAAGATATTAACCTATAAAAACTTCAATACCTACATCAAAATATTCCTGTCTATACTAGGTCAAATTAGTACCTCTTTTTCTTTTATTAAAAAATAATAAGAATATTGGTTTTTTATGATTAATAATTTAAGTTATAATACAAAAAAATGAATATCTACAGACTATAGATAGTAATAGTAATATATATTAAATTAGTGCCTACATTTAAGTTGTATTTTTTTAACTTTTTGACTGTATACTTAACACAATTAATGATAACTAACTATGATATCATGAGAAAATAAAAAAATGACCTTTCAAAAGTACCCATGGATGAAATTTACTACAAAAAACCATCCCTAGGCTAATCTTAGCTAATGTTGAATCAAATTCATAAGTTGAAAGCATGTGGACGCTTAAATAAAAACACAAAATGTAGCTACCTATGTGGCTATGTCCTATACGTCATATCCTGATAGTTGATCAATTGATCAATCTATTATTATTATATATACTTTTAATACCTAGAAATAAGTTAAAACCTATTGTTCTGTATACGTTAGATAAATAATAATTTAATAATTAATTAATTTCCAAATAAGTATTTATAATTATAAAGATAGGTACATATTGTATGAAAAGTCACAAATGTAACATTATTAAATTTATTTGAATCGTTAAGAAATTTTATTTAAAATTTCATAGTACCTATCATTAATGATTAGGTACTGAAAGTAAGGAATACAGAAGAAACCGTAAAATACAGGAAGAATGGAGGTAGTATTATATAGTATTACAGATGTTGTTGCGTTAATGAGCCTAAGGGCCTGTAGGTTATAATAGCCAAAAAAGAACTACACTAATAATATCTCAAAATAGTTACCTATTATAATATAATTATCATTAATTGACATTAATATATTGACTTACCTTAAATTGTCCATAGTAATGCCAGATTGCCAAATTGAAATGTGTGATTGTCGCTTCGCCATTGTACAAGCTACTAAAATTTCCGAGTAACTTGTTGCTATATCATTGGTAAGTATAAAATTGGCCATTTCATTTATAGTTTTTAAATTTTTATTTTTTATTAATTCTTTTAATGATAAAATCTGACCAGTAAAATCCGAACTAATGTCATCTTTATACGTTTGAATAAAATCATATATAGTACCAGTACTAAACATTGTTATGTTATATTTGTTGAGTAATTGTTTTAAATCTTTATTATAAAATTATTTTCCTTTATCAACATGTAATTTTTTTGATACAATATATTTAAATATTTGTGAAAATGCTTCAGATACTTCCAATCCAGACTTGTCTTCAAAGTCATTGAATAAACATATTTAGAAAATGTATCAATAACATTAAGAATATATTTAAAACCATTATTAGCCTTATACAATGTCTTATGATTATCATTAACTTTAATTTCATTATATTTATTTCTTAAATTATAATAGGGATCAATGTTTTTTGATTTTGGTCTATAAAAACAGTATAAATCAGCTTGCCATGTATCATTTATACCTCTTTGTATAAAATGTCTTGTATCAAAATGTTTTCTAGCTGGTTTAAATAACTCATAAACTTCTATAAGTTCGGGTGGTTTTGATATATTGTTCTTTTTTGTATTACATTTTCTACATACTGATAATCTCCTATATTTTTTATTTTTTTCAATAAATTCTGGAATTCCATTATTTTTTGTTTTTGTTTTACATTTTTTATCCCATTTTTTTATAATCCATTTAATTAAGATATTATTATCTATATATTTTCTCTAATTGTATTATTTGGAAGATCATAAAAAAATTCTGAACCAGATACTAAACAAATATAACAAATGGTATTAGCAGGCACATCTTCATTAAAGTCTGCATGTAAGACAATACTTGTTTTAGATCCAGAAATCTGTGATGGCTGCCTATTCATATTGAAAGAAACAAAATATGCTTTGGGGGATGTGTCCCAATCCCGGAACTCTTCCAACAGGTACCAACTCCGTGCGGCTTGTGAGACGTGTGATCTGACGTATTGCAAACGGTGACGCAAAGGCCACTGGTTGACTTGAGCCATCCCGTCAACAGACAATCGTCATTGTACTCTGTAGGTTGTAGTTATAAAAGTTATCTGTTTGATTATAATATATGATATCTAAAATAGAAAACGTGGTTTTGTCAAATGTACTTTGTACTTTCTACTACACACAGTTTGAAGATAATCTTATGATTACTTGTGTCGTATTGTCGCGTTAGTTTTTCTATGCGTAAGTGCCGAGTGGCGAGTAGTGAGTACCTAGTAACTACGTATGAACGTGTGACAGTCGTGTTTAATTTAATTTAAAATATCAATTAATTTCAATATGAATTCCTTGAATGTACATAATGAAGATTCAATAATTTCAACACAACAGTCATCTGATGATAATACTGAAGTGTATGAAATGACGGATTCAGCTATGTCCATTTTAGATGGTAAGTTTTTTAAAATAAAATCT